>NC_133335.1:37030252-37330252 GCF_042186555.1 Aquarana catesbeiana | reverse complement strand
TTAAAAACTTGGCAGACTGCCCGGTTTGGCAGACTGCCAGAGTGAGCAGAGAACTCACTATACTTGTTACATGAAAGAATCTGAAGCGCTGGTCAGAGGGGGTGAATCAAGATCGTGATCTCTTAACGATTAATTGTGCAGCTCTAATGTGTTATATAATAAATGCGGTCCAAACCTACCTTTTTCAATTGGTCCGATATCCCAGGGGTGAGCATGAGACAGGACAGGAAAGTGCCCAGCAACATGAGGAATGCATAGATGAGACGGGTCACCGTGGAATTACCGGTGCTGGGGCAGCATCGACACAAGATACACGTGGCACTGCTACACAGGCATGGAATCTGCAAGAGACAGAAAAGTCATTATGAAGCATCTGCAGTTATGGGGGAAGAGGTATTAAAAAAAAAAGAAAAAGAGATTCTGCTAGTTATGGAACATGAGGGTTTGCACACAATTTCCACTGGATACTCTAACAGTTCAATACAGACATAGCTATTAATGAAGAATGACATTGGCAGACTGAATAGACATTGCTATCGGTATAGGAATGACTCTCTGATTTTCTGCAGGACTATGAAGTGAAGGGAGGGGAGATTGCTTCATGGATGACAAAACCGCAGCGCCTGGGCCACCGGGTCTGTTCTAGGGAATATATATTCATATGAAGTGTACCCCTTGCACACGGGGCTGTCTAGTTGCAGTGCGTCCCTCTTTACGTTTTAGTGTGCCTGGAAGAGACAGGGGCAGCATCCAACCTTCTTGTGACAATATTAAACCAATCGGGGTCTAACCATACACGCTTAGACTGTACAGCAGAAATTAATAGATTCCACCACCCACATTACACAGTAGGGATGGGGGAATCTGCACCGACAGCTAGTGCATTCAAAAAGCCGCTGCATACCTGAACAGTTACGGCCACGGACTAGATGTAGTCACTGTCCGGCTGACAATCTTCCACTCACCTCTTTTGGATTTTGAAAACTCTCTATGTCATGTTAGGAGTTACCAAGTGAACCCACCCATGGCTCCAATTTTGCCAAATGCCTATTGAAATCGGCCAAAATTCAAACAGTGTATAACTAGCTTTACACAGGGAGTCCGCTGTCCTGTGTAAGCTATGACTCCAGAGGCTTGAAGACCCCGCAGGGCCTCAACAGGAGACCTGGGAGACCCCGCAGGGCCTCAACAGGAGACCTGGGAGACCCCGCAGGGCCTCAACAGGAGACCTGGGAGACCCCGCAGGGCCTCAACAGGAGACCTGGGAGACCCCGCAGGGCCTCAACAGGAGACCTGGGAGACCCCGCAGGGCCTCAACAGGAGACCTGGGAGACCCCGCAGGGCCTCAACAGGAGACCTGGGAGACCCCACAGGGCCTCAACAGGAGACCTGGGAGACCCCGCAGGGCCTCAACAGGAGACCTGGGAGACCCCGCAGGGCCTCAACAGGAGACCTGGGAGACCCCACAGGGCCTCAACAGGAGACCTGGGAGACCCCACAGGGCCTCAACAGGAGACCTGGGAGACCCCACAGGGCCTCAACAGGAGACCTGGGAGACCCCACAGGGCCTCAACAGGAGACCTGGGAGACCCCACAGGGCCTCAACAGGAGACCTGGGAGACCCCACAGGGCCTCAACAGGAGACCTGGGAGACCCCACAGGGCCTCAACAGGAGACCTGGGAGACCCCACAGGGCCACATAGAAGGTTTTTTTTACCTTAAAGCGGAGTTCCACCCATTTAAAAGTCAGCAACTACAAAAAGTGTAGCTGCTGCCTTTTAATAAATCAGACACTCACCTGTCCCACGGTCCAGCGATGTGTTTGCAGGAAGCCTCGCTTCTCTCCTCCTCCTCTCCGAGGCGCTGGTATTCTAACTGTGGTGCGCACGAGCCGTGCTGCGCGCTGCGAATGACCAGGCAATCTTCTGGGACCTGTGACGTGGCCCAGAAGATTGGAGGGAGGTGAACTGCCTTCTGGCACCCGTCCCCGTCCCCCCAAAAAAATTACATGTCAAACGTGGCATGTCAGGGGGTCACCTGCACTTAAAGCGGAAGTTCCATTTTTGGGTGGAACTCCTCTTTAATACAGGGAATGTATGAAGGTAAAAGAAAACCTTCGGCCCGTAGAACCACTTTAAAAGTAGAAATCCAGCTTTCCTATCACTTTAAACAATATGTTTGGACCAGTATTTCCATTACTCTGATTCCTCTGGTACCAAATTGTAATGTAACTGTAATGTCTGCCCTCATGTAAAGCGCTGCGCAAACTGTTGGCGCTATATAAAACCTGTCCGCCGCCCCCCCCCCCCCCCCCCCTCTCACTGGAGCGCTGGGCTGTGGAGGGGGCGTGAGCAGCTGGCTAAGGCTCTCAGTGATGCGCCAAGCTGGGTGCCAGTCCAGGGACCATACGGTCACGATCTTTCCCGAGCCTGGACCAGTTCTGTGACGTCAGCCGACATGTCTTGAGCCCAATGTCTGCTTGAAACAGGTCACGGGAGTGCAGAAATAACTGTACTCCTGTGATCCACAAAACAAGTACAGCCAAATGAGCTTTGGCTGTACTTCTTTAAAAATACAAGTTTTTTTCTTTAAATACAGCAGCAGTTGTCTGTTGGAACCCAGCACCACATACTGTATGTAGTTAATGCTGCTACAGTATAATATAGTGCACCCAGCAACCGCATTATTTGGTAATGGAAAAAGGTTCATTTGGGCCAGCTTGGCCCGAACAAACTTTTTAAAGTGTTATAAAAAGCTGGAATTGTAGCTGAATGTATCCTGGCTCTGTCTCAGACTGGCAATCACTAGATCATGTGCTGTGTGTCTGTGGAATGCACTAAAGGTTATCTTGTACCACTCAGTGTCTGCTTCTGTGTTCTGGTGAATAGAGGTCCTCTGAATTCATGTACAAAGTCATTCCGTGCAGATATTAGGGGGGCATTAAGAAAGGTTAACAAATCTATATATCACACTGGTAAATTATTACTCTGTACCACCTCCATGTCTGCCAATTCAGAGCTCCCCTACAGAATGGAAGCTTCTCCCTACAGTGCAGACTGACCGTCATCCGTGGTCATCTATGGACCTCATACCACGTCTGTGCAGATCTGCAAATCCGCATACTGGGAAATCAGCATGTGATCAGGGACCTGGGCTGTCCTGCCGTTCTATCACCTTCACTGAAGGAGGGGTGTGAAAACCTTGGCATCCATACTGCTACTACTTGGACCATTTATGACCTCCCACCACCAGCTAGAGCTCTAGACAGTATTAAACCAAGTGAATTAGAACTGATTAGAACACACCACACTTTACCCCCTTCCTGACCAGGCCATTTTTTGCGATACGGCACTGCGTTAATTTAACTTACAATTACGTGGTCGTGCGACTCTGTACTCAAAATAAAATTGATGTCTTTTTTTTCCCCACAAATAGACCTTTCTTTTGGTGGTATTTGATCATCTCTGTGGTTTTAATTTTTTGCGCTATAAAACAAAAAAAAAAAAAAAAAAAAAAAAAAAGACCGACAATTTAAAAAAAAAAAAATAATAAAAATAAAAAAATCCATAAATCCTATAGTTTGTAGATGCTATATCTTTTGCGCAAACCAATCAATATACGCTTATTGGGATTTTTTTTTTACCAAAAATATGTAGCAGAATACATATTGTGCTAAACTGATGGAGAAATTAGATTTTTTTTTATAGCAGAAAGTAAAAAATATAATGCGGTTTTGTTTTTTTTTTAAAAAAAACAAAACCGCAATATATATTTTTTACTTTCTGCTATAAAAAAAATAAAAAATAAATCAAATTTCTCCATCAGTTTAGCACAATATGTATTCCGCTACATATTTTTGGTAAAAAAAAATCCCAATAAGCGTGTATTGATTGGTTTGCGCAAAAGATATAGCGTCTACAAACTATGGGATTTTTTTTTTTTTTTTTTTTTTTACTAGTAATGTCGGCGATCAGCGATTTTTTGTGGGACTGTGACATTTGCGGCAGGCAAAATCGGACACTGACACTTTTTTGGGGACCAGCGACACCAATACAGTGATCAGTGCTAAAAACAAATATGCACTGTCACTGTACTAATGACACTGGCAGGGAAGGGGCTAACATCAGGGGTGATCAAAGCGTTAAATGTGTCCCTAGGGCAGTAAAGGCGAACCTTGGCACCCCAGATGTTTTGGAACTACATTTTCCATGATGTTCAACTACCTTGCAGAGTGCATGAGCATCATGGGAAATGTAGTTCCAAAACATCTGGGGTGCCAAGGTTTGCCATCACTGCCCTAGGGGGTGCTTTCTAACTGTGTGGTATTGCTTGTACTTGGCAAGACAGATCCGTGTTCCTGCTTAGCAGAAAAAGCTGTCTGCCTCGATCGTGAACGATCAGCGGGTCCCGGCGGACCTGCCGATTGGCTCCTGCTGTGTCCAATCACAGCGGGAGCTGGTCGCCAGTGCCGTGTTTCCGCAATGCAAACCCAGAAGAGATCACGTACAGGTATGCGATTTCGCCTGTAGGAGCCGCCGCCCCGCAGTTTATATACGTGGGGCGGTCCGCAACCGGTTAAAGTAGAACTATAGGCAAAACTTTATTTTCCCACTTTGGATAGAGCAAGGGAACGTTATAACCTCTGTCAAAAAACGTTTTTTCACCATCTGTGTCCCATTTCGATTCCTTCACTTCCTCTCCCATAGCCAACAGGAAGGGAATTCCTTGGGGACCCCCCAAGCCATCAGAACTAGTGTTACCATTGGAAGATTTCCCCTCTAATACTTTTCTGGGGACAACTCTAAAATTTGGGATTTCCTTTTACTTTCACTGTTAACAGTAAACAGGACAAACAGAGAGGGGGGTATCTCTATAACGGGGACACAGACAGCAATAAAGATGGGACAGGTGTTCTAATCCATCTCCACTCTATCCAAAAATGAAAAAAAAAAAAAGTTTTGCCTGTAGTTATGCTTTAAAGTGCTGAACAGCTAAAGCTCAGATTACACAACCAGCTGAATAACACAAATGGAGTGACTCTCCACCTCTCCTTTCCAAGCATGGCTCCATAGAGGAATTCAATTATAGAAAGACAGCGTTAAAAATTATCTCTAAAATAAAAACTTCCCTGTGCCTTTGGCACGGCTGTACTTCCCGTCTAACCTGTACAGATCAGATGTCTCCATATACGGCAGATAAGAGGAATCTGCTAAGTTACAAGGCCAAAGATCGATCTGCTGGAGCCAGGATCAGGTCTGTCAATATAAAAGCCAGCAGGGACAGTTATGAAGGAAGAGCGACTTCTCCAGCGGGACTTTTACTTTCTATTTCAGCCGGTGTAATGGTGTCATAGGTGGCCTGTACACAACCTCGCCTGATAGAACTATGTGATAAACACAACGTCCCCCGAGAGAACGACTTCTTACAGCACTCAGGAAAGAGGATCTCTCGTTTTTCTTTAAATCCTCGAAGGAAAGGATGAGCATTTCAAAGCCAACATTAACTAGTTGCCGCCCGTCCACCGTCACATGACAGCGGGGCGGCTCGGCTCTCGTTCGAGGAAGGCAAAACATGACGGCGTCCCAGAACGGCCGCGCCGTGTTGCTAGGACGCGTCGCAACCCCGATCTCTGTAAAGAGCCGCGATAACCATGTGATCGGCTGAGTCCAATCACATGTGAACACGGAGATGCCGGTAACTGGCGCTCCTCGTTGTTCTTCTGGAAAGTTCTCCTCTTTCCACAGAGAAACGTTGGAGCTCTGTCTGAGTGACCATTGGGTTCTTGGTCACCTCTCTGATTAAGGCCCTTCCCCAATCGCTCAGTTTGGCCGGGCGGCCCGCTCTAGGAAGAGTTCTGGTGGTTCCAAACTTCTTCCATTTACGGATGATGGAGGCCACTGTGCTCATTGGGACCTTCAATGCTGCAGAAATGTTTCTGTACCCTTCCCCAGATCTTTGTCTCGATACAATCCTGTCTCCGAGGTCTACAGACAATTCCTTAGGTGGTGCTCTGACATGCACTGTTAAAGGGGTTGTAAAGGCAGAAGGTTTTTTTTATCTTCACGCATTCTATGTATGAAGATAAAAAGCCTTCTGTGTGCAGCAGCCTCCCTCACACTTACCTGAGGTCCCCATCCTACGTACTGATCTGTCCCCATCCTACGAGGTCCCTCTCTGTTCAGCGATGTCCACGAGTGCCTCAGCCGTCCAAGAATCTCCTTCTTGATTGGCTAAGACAAAGCAGTGGCACCATTGGCTCCTGCTTCTGTCAAACTCAACTAGCCAATCAGGGGAGAGAGGGGGTGGGGCCGGGTCGGGCTCCGTGTCTGAATGGACACAGGGAGCTGTGACTCAGCTCAGGCGCCCCTATAGCATGCTGTTTGCTGTGGGGGCACTGAACAGGAGGGAGGGGCCAGGAGCTCAGAAGAGGGACCTGAGAAGAAGAGGATCTGGGCTGCTCTGTGCAAATCCACTACAACAGAGCAGGTAAGTATAACATGTTTGTTATTTTTATAGGAAAAAAATACAAGACTTTACAATCTTTTTAACTGTGGGACCTTATATAGACAGGTGTGTGCCTTTCCAAATCATATGCAATCAACTGAATTTACCACAGGTGGACTCCAATCAAGTTGTAGAAACATCTCAAGGATGATCAGTGGAAACCGGAGGCACCTGAGCTCAGTGTTGAGTGTCATGGCAAAGGCTGGGAATACATTATGTACATGCGATTTTTATTTGTTTTTTTATTTTTAATAAATTTGCAAACATTTCAAACAATCTTCTTTCACGTTGTCATTATGGGGTATTGTTTGTAGAATTTTGAGGAAAATAATGAATTGAATCCATTTTGGAATAAGGCTGTAACATAAACTGTGGAAAAAGTGAAGGGGGAAGCTTCCAATAAAGACACTTATTTTGGCGATTTCCTCACTTCCTGTTGTGTCTGTTACAGGAAGTGAAAAAAAAAAAAATGTACCCAATGGGACCTAAACAGCAAAACAACTGGTAGGGGTTTTAGCCCCTCTCTACTATATCAGAAACAAAAGAATGAAGTTTTTCTTCTCTATACATAGACTTTAGAGCACAGAACACAAAGCTCCAGCAGAGGAATAAGGATCTCAGTTTTCATCCATGTGACCAGAATTTCCAGATCTCACAGCTGAAAAGATCCATCATGTTCAGGACAATGAAGACTTTTATCCCGAAGAGTTACATTTATCAATTGACCTTCCAGTGTTACCAGCCTAGAAACATGGTATGT
The DNA here is from genome assembly GCF_042186555.1 of Aquarana catesbeiana. Taxonomy (NCBI): domain Eukaryota; kingdom Metazoa; phylum Chordata; class Amphibia; order Anura; family Ranidae; genus Aquarana; species Aquarana catesbeiana. The sequence continues at coordinate 37,322,988 of NC_133335.1, read as the reverse complement.
ACTGGTATGTCTGTTCTGCTGGGGGAAGTGTAGGTGAGAGATACAGTCTGACAACAGAGGAGCTCACTGATTGGAGAGAAAACGGGAATTCAGCAAAACATCATCTTTATAGTGACAGCCAACCCCACCCCCCACCCCCCACCATCACAGGAGAACATAGGACCGCAGACAGGTCCTCCACACCACAATCGTTCTACAATCACCGGGAGACCCCGATATATAGAGGACAGCGGAGGAGGAATAACACAATGCGATATATTCCTGCTGGTGGACGGCCATGACTGACAGCTTCTATACCAACACGGCTGACCAGTCCCCGTCCTACATACTGATCTGACTGACCAGTCCCCATCCTATATACTGACCAGTCCCCGTCCTACATACCGATCTGACTGACCAGTCCCCGTCCTATATACTGACCAGTCCCCGTCCTACATACTGATCTGACCAACCAGTCCCCGTCCTATATACTGACCAGTCCCCGTCCTACATACTGATCTGACTGACCAGTCCCCATCCTATATACTGACCAGTCCCCGTCCTACATACTGATCTGACCAATCAGTCCCCGTCCTATATACTGACCAGTCCCCGTCCTACATACCGATCTGACTGACCAGTCCCCGTCCTATATACTGACCAGTCCCCGTCCTACATACTGATCTGACTGACCAGTCCCCATCCTATATACTGACCAGTCCCCGTCCTACATACCGATCTGACTGACCAGTCCCCGTCCTATATACTGACCAGTCCCCGTCCTACATACTGATCTGACCAACCAGTCCCCGTCCTATATACTGACCAGTCCCCGTCCTACATACTGATCTGACTGACCAGTCCCCATCCTATATACTGACCAGTCCCCGTCCTACATACTGATCTGACCAATCAGTCCCCGTCCTATATACTGACCAGTCCCCGTCCTACATACCGATCTGACTGACCAGTCCCCGTCCTATATACTGACCAGTCCCCGTCCTACATACCGATCTGACCAGTCCCCGTCCTACATACCGATCTGACCAACCAGTCCCCGTCCTATATACTGACCAGTCCCCGTCCTACATACTGATCTGACTGACCAGTCCCCATCCTATATACTGACCAGTCCCCGTCCTACATACTGATCTGACCAATCAGTCCCCGTCCTATATACTGACCAGTCCCCGTCCTACATACCGATCTGACTGACCAGTCCCCGTCCTATATACTGACCAGTCCCCGTCCTACATACCGATCTGACCAGTCCCCGTCCTACATACCGATCTGACCAACCAGTCCCCGTCCCACATACCGATCTGACCAGTCCCCGTCCTACATACTGACCAGTCCCCGTCCTACATACTGATCTGACTGACCAGTCCCCATCCTATATACTGACCAGTCCCCGTCCTACATACTGATCTGACTGACCAGTCCCCATCCTATATACTGACCAGTCCCCGTCCTACATACCGATCTGACCAACCAGTCCCCGTCCTATATACTGACCAGTCCCCGTCCTACATACCGATCTGACCAGTCCCCGTCCCACATACCGATCTGACCAACCAGTCCCCGTCCCACATACCGATCTGACCAGTCCCCGTCCTACATACTGACCAGTCCCCGTCCTACATACTGACCAGTCCCCGTCCTATATACTGACCAGTCCCCGTCCTATATACTAATCTGGCCAATCAGTCCCCATCCCACATACTGATCTTACTGACCAGTCCCCGTCCTACATACTGACCAGTCCCCGTCCTACATACTGACTAGTCCCCGTCCTATATACTGACCAGTCCCTGACCAGTCCCCGTCCTATATACTGATCTTACTGACCAGTCCCCGTCCTACATACTGACCAGTCCCCGTCCTATATACTGACCAGTCCCCGTCCTATATACTGATCTTACTGACCAGTCCCAGTCCTACATACTGACCAGTCCCCGTCCTACATACTGACTAGTCCCCGTCCTATATACTGACCAGTCCCTGACCAGTCCCCGTCCTATATACTGATCTTACTGACCAGTCCCCGTCCTACATACTGACCAGTCCCCGTCCTATATACTGACCAGTCCCCGTCCTACATACTGACCAGTCCCCGTCCTATATACTGACCAGTCCCCGTCCTATATACTAATCTGGCCAATCAGTCCCCATCCCACATACTGATCTTACTGACCAGTCCCCGTCCTACATACTGACCAGTCCCCGTCCTATATACTGACCAGTCCCCGTCCTATATACTGATCTTACTGACCAGTCCCAGTCCTACATACTGACCAGTCCCCGTCCTATATACTGATCTTACTGACCAGTCCCAGTCCTACATACTGACCAGTCCCCATCCTACATACTGACCAGTCCCCGTCCCACCTCTACAATAACAGGGCACACAGGTTCCCCACAACCAGACATGACTAATCAAAATCCAATGTAGCCCCTCAGATGACAGTCAGGTACCCCCATAACCAGACATGACTAATAGATCCCCCGATGAACCATGTCTTACCCAGCTGGCGACAGAGCAGATGCCCAGCACTCCCCCCATGTTGTCTCGGTCGGCTCTGTTTACAGTCAGACAACAATAAGCCCTCCTTCCCTTCCTGTCTCTCTGCAGACACTGACGTCGCCCTGCGTCCTTACGTCACTCCCCTCTGCAGCTCGGACCCCACCCATCGTCTCCAGGAGGAAGGCATAGTTCGCGCAGGCGTAGTAGGAGAAGCCGGTCTGCATTCCTGAGGAGCTCGACTTGTGGCACTGCGCATGCGTATGAGGTAAATGTGGTGTTCCCCCCCCCCCCCCGCTGGCTGTGTGGGTTGTGATTGGAGAGCAGTGCTGTGTACACAATATACAGTCAGGGCTTCTCTGTGTGTCACCACACGTCCTATTATTATTACTGGAGGTTATGTGTTAGACATATCATCAGTGTGTCTAATCCCAGAGGTCACAGATCGCCCTCCTTACATGAGATGGCTGCATTCGTTTTCTTTATTCAGGTTTTTTTCCCCTTTCCCCTGGTGATCCTGCCAGTGACACACACTTCCTGTCCTAGGGTGACAACGCTCACTCAGTGTACAGTAATGGGAAGCAGCGTTGTCACCGCTACAGGACCCCTCCCCCTCTCCTCTCCATGTTGTGTAGTTCTGAGAGCGCACAGCGCTGGATTTCTGGCAGGATCAGATAGAACACCACACCCCCTCGTGATCCGGGGGGAGGACAACATTGCCAGGAGGGGTGATATTATCCCCTAGGCTGGGGGGGGGGGGCAAAAAAAAGGACTCGTTCACACTTATTCATACAATACTGACGCCTATAGGACCAATGCTCGTTAATAGGTGCGGTTGATAAGCGTATAGGCCTGGTTCACACCGATGCATTTTTTAGTGCGTTTTCAGTTCTGCAGAAACACTCTGCCGTCCATTTAACGTGGTTTCCTATGGATGTAGTTCACATCTGTGCATTTTATGGAAAAGGCCAGGGACTTTTTTTCTGGTTTTTGGTTCAACGGTTTAACTTCAACAGTTCAACCACTTGCCGACCGGCCGCCGTCATTATACTGCGGCAGGTCGGGGCGATCCCACAAGCAGATGTAGCTATACGTCGGCTCCTTTAAGCGGGATAGCAGGCACGCGGGGCCGCCGGAGGCGCGTGCACGCGCCCGCTGCACTGCAGGGGTGCCGATGCTAGTGGCTGACGGTCGCGCTGACCGCCGGCCACGAGCGATCGCGGGCAGGAGAGGCAGAACAGGGACGTGTGTGTGTAAACACAAAAATCCCTGTTATGTTCTGTGAGGAGAGACAGATCGTGAGTTCCTAATAGCTAGGAATCACGATCCGTCATTTCCTCTAGTCAGTCCCCTCCCCCTACAGTTAGAACACACAGTCGGGGAACATAATTAACCCCTTGATCCCCCCCCCTAGTGTTAACCCCTTCCCTGCCAGTGACATTTATACAGTAATCGTATAGGGACCCTAAATTAGGGACACAAGTATCCCCTGGTACAGCGGGACTTTAAGGGCGAACAACATGTATCCATATAAAATATCATTTATTAGAAAGATTAAAAAGACATATATAAAAAAAATATATATATATTTTAGGGTCTAATTTAGGGTCCCTATACCATTACTATTGGGATGTTGGCAACGTTCTTGTGAGAATAATTTTTCTCTTTGTGGTTCATATTATATATATACTTTATACAGTAATCAGTGCATTTTTATAGCACTGATCGCTGTATAATCGTCAATCATCCCAAAAAATGTGTCAAAAGTGTCCGATGTGTCCGCCATAATGTCGCAGTCACGATAAAAATCGCTGATCGCTGCCATTACTAGTAAAAAAAAAAAAAAAATAATAAAAATGCCATAAATCTACCCCCTAATTCGTAGACGCTATAACTTTTGTGCAAACCAATCAATATACGCTTATGCCCCGTACACACGATAGGATTTTCCAACAACAAAATCCATGGATTTTTTTCCTGACGGATGTTGGCTGAAACTTGTCTTGCATACACACGGTCGCACAAATGTTGTCGGAAATTGCGAACGCCAAGAACGCGGTGACGTACAATGAGCCGAGGAAAAGGAAGTTCAATAGCCAGCGTGGCTCTTCTGCTTGATTCCCGAGCATGCGTGGACTTTTGTGCGTCGCAATTGTGTACACACGATCGGAATTTCCGACAACGGATTTTGTTGTCGGAAAATTTAGAGCTCCAGATCTCGAATTTTGTTTGTCGGAAATTCCGACGGAAAATGTCCGATGGAGCCTACACACGGTCGGAATTTCCGACAACAAGCTCCCATCGAACATTTCCCGTCGGAAAATCCTATCGTGTGTACGCGGCATTATTGCGGTTTTTATTACCAAAAATATGTAGAAGAATACATATCGGCCTAAACTGAGAAAAAAATTGTGCTTTTTTTAAAAAAAAAAAAAAAAAGTGGGATATTTATTACAGCAAAAAGTACAAAATATTGTGTTTTTTTTTAAAATTGTCGCTATTTTTTTGTTTATAGCGCAAAAAATAAAAAACGCAGAGGCGATCGAATACCACTAAAAGAAAGCTCTATTTGTGGGAAATAAAGGACGTCAATTTTGTTTGGGCGGAACGTCGCACGACCGCGCAATTGTCAGTTAAAGCCACGCAGTGCCGAATCGCAATGCTCTGGTCATTGAGCAGCCAAATCTTCCGAGGCTGAAGTGGTTAAAGATATGTATTGAAAAAAAAACAAAATACACATGTAATATGGAAACTGCAACAAGTGTGAATCAGGAAAAATGAGCATTAAATAAAATCTCTCCCAAACGCCCTATGCACGTTTGCGGCGCAGTTGGCTGCACCACTGCAGTTAAAACTGCACCACAAACACCTATTATTAACTGTAATGTACTACAACCGCACCGCAACTGCACTGTTACTATAGACTTGAATGGAAGGAGCTGAAGTGCTTCAACTCCTTTCAAACTCAACACGAGGCTTCCATTATGAAGTAACGCGACGCTAACGCTTTATGTGTTCAGAATGTGAACCGCCCCGTGTGTTGCCCGTTGTATCATTTGCATAGGTGCATGAGGGGCGTTAAAAACGCCTGCTTTCTATGCCAGTGTGAACTAGGCCTAAAGCAGAAGTAAACTCATTGATTTAAAGCGGTTGTAAACCGCGGCTGGTGTAAAAAAAAAAAAAAAACTGTAAGGCAATTGTATAATGTGCTAGTATGCATACCATACTAGCACATTATGGAATACTTACCCTAGATTCAAGCCCTCCCACGGTGCGCTGTCACCACTGAGAGGGCTGGTATATTTCCCCGCTCTTTCTTCCGAGTTAGTTCGCGCCAGCTTTGTAATTGGCCAGAGCCATAATGATGTCACTCCCGCGCCCTCGGTTCCGGCACGGAGCTCTGAATTCCAGCAAGATATGCCGGACCTTCAGAGCGCATGCGCCGGTGATGTCACTGGCTGCATGTAGGGTGAATATCAGTGGACCTCCAGCTGTTGCAGAACTACAAGTCCCATGAGGCATAGCAAGACTGACAGCCACAAGCATGACACCCAGAGGCAGAGGCATGATGGGACTTGTAGTTTTGCAACAGCTGGAGGTCCGATAATTGCATATCCCTATCCTAAACCGTGCACGTTTAGGAGATATTTTACATACAGGTAAGCTTTATTATAGGCCTTACTATAGGCTTACCTGTAGGTAAAAATAACAAAGTGGGCTTTACTACTGCTTTAACGGTTTCAGAAAACAGTTACATTCCCGACATGCCGGGATTGCTAACTGTCACTGTTGCTTGTGCTCTCAACCAAACAGTCAGACTGATGCCGCGTACACACGGTCGGACTTTACGGCAGACTTTGCCCGGCGGACTTTTCGATCTACTTTACGACGGACTTTCTGAATGAACGGACTTGCCTACACACAATCCACCAAAGTCCGTCTAATTCGTACGTGATGACGTACGACCGGACTTAAATAAGGAAGTTCATAGCCAGTAGCCAATAGCTGCCCTAGCGTGGCTTTTTGTCCGTCGAACTAGCATACAGACGAGCGGACTTTTCAACCGGACTCGATTTCGACGGATTGATTTAAAACATGTTTCAAATCTAAGTCCGTCCAACTTTTGAGCAAACAAAGTCCGATGGAGCCCACACACGATCGAATTGTCCGAAGAAATCCCGTCCGCCGGGCAAAGTCTGCCGTAAAGTCCGCTCGTGTGTACGCGGCATTAGGGACACCTATCAGCAAAAGTATGCAGACATATGACACACCCCTTGCCACGCCCCCTTAAAGGGGAATTATACAAAAAAACAAGATTGGTTAAACCCACAAGTGCTTTTTTTTACCACTACTATTCCTTTATATTGGCTTTTGGAATTTACAAATGCAGCAATTTAGGAATCAGATGGAAGGTTTAGTGCTGGAAAACCCTTTTTGATAGATAAAAAGTGCATTTTATATACAAGTATTTAGATCAGACCAAAATGAGGGACAGATGAGGGGAAATGAGGGACAGAGGGACATTGCTCCAAATTAGGGACAGTCCCTCGAAATCAGGGACAGTTGGGAGGTATGTCATAACTGGTCACATGAGCAGCATAATGGCAGCTTCCTTGTCTGAATACGATAGAAGGGTTTATTTCCAATTTAACCACTTCAGCCCCAGTTTACCTCTCTTCCTGACCAGTCCATTTTTTGCGATGAGGCACTGTGTCGCTTTAACTGACAATTGCGCGGTTATGTGATGCTGTACCCAAATAAAATTGATGTTCTTTTTTCCCACAAATAAAGTTTTCTTTTGGTGGTATTTGATCATTCTCTGCGGTTTTTATTTTTTCCGCTATAAACGAAAAAAGAACGACAGTTTTGGAAAAAAAACAATATTTTTTCATAAAACATATCCAAATAAAAAATGTAAAAAATCGAATTTCTTTATCAATTTAGACCAATATGTATTCTGCTACATATTTTTGGTACAATAAATCCCACTAAGCGTATATTGATTGGTTTGCGCAAAAGTTATATCATCTACAAACTATGGGATATAGAGTGATTGTAAAGGTTTTTTTTAACCCCTTCGCGCCGACCTTACGCAAATTTGCGTCCATGGCCTGAAAGGGATATACCGGGGTGATGCCGGCTTCATCCCAGTACCGTTTTTTAGAGCGGGTGGTCGGCTCTTCAGGGATAACAACCGATGTGGCTAAAAGCCGCTTGGCTGTTATCCTAAAGTAGTGGGAGGGCAAGTTCGCCTCCCGGCCACCTTCCGCCGCTTTTCCCGGGCCTCCCGTCTCACCGGGAGACCTGAGCCACCAGCCGGAACATCCGCCGGCTAGGCTGAGACCTGAACGAAGCCGGATTCGGCTCTGATCGCGTCTCCGATGTAAAATCCCAGAAGCGACGTCACAACGTCACTTCCAGTTTACTCAGCTGCCAATGGCGTTGATTTAAAAAAAAAAATGTGAGTATTCAGAATCGCAGTTTTTGGTGATCTGAATACTTTTAAGTGAAAAGGAGGGATTTGGGGTCTTTTAGACCCCTGATCCCTCCATAAAGAATACCTGTCACTGTCACAAGGGATGTTTACATTCCTTCTGACAGCAATCAAAGTGATTAGATTTTTTATTTATTTTTTTTTTTTTAAAGGAACAATGTTAAAAAATAAAGAAGAAAAAAAAAAATTTTTTTAAAGCGCCCCCATCCTTGCGTGCTCGCGCAGCAAAGAAAACGCATACGTAAGTCGCGCCCGCATATGTAAACAGTGTTCAAATCACACATTGCCGCGATCATCAGATTGAGAGCAATAATTCTAGCACCAGACCTCCTCTGTAACTCTAAACTGGTAACTGTAAAATTTTTAATGTCGCCTATGGAGATTTTTAGGTACCGTAGTTTGTTTCCATACCACGAGTGTGCGAAATTTCAAAGCGTGACATGTTAGGTATCTATTTACTCGCCATTTCATCATCTTTCACATTATAGAAAAAAAAAACCGCCTAACTTTATTGTTTAGTTTTTATTTTAATTCATGAAAATTTATTTTTTCCCAAAAAAATGTGTTTGAAAGACTGTTGCGCAAATACAGTGTGACATAATTTATTGCAATGTTAAACCATTTTATTCCCTAGGGTCTTGGCTAAAATATATATATATATATAATGTTTGGGGGTTCTAAGTAATTTTCTAGCAAAAAGTACAGATTATAACTTGTAAGCAACAAGTGTCAGAAATAGGCTTAGGCGTGAAACGGTTAAATAACAAACATACCTGCTACCTAAGGTTATACTTACCTGCTTTGTGCAAGGGTTTTGCACAGAGAGGCCCCAATCCTCCTTCTCTGGGGTCCCCCGGCGGCGTTCTTGGCTCCTCTTCTTCATCGGGTGCCCCTACGGAGAGCCGCATTCCATGGAGGCACCCGTGTGGGCACGCTCACGAGTCCCGCTGCTGTGACCATTGACGCAGACAGCAAGACTCGGCCCCGCCCCCGGCTCCCGTGTCACTGGATTTGATTGACAGCAGTGGGAGCCAATGGCTCCTGCTGCTATCAATCTAGCCAGTGAGGACCCGAGACAGTGACTGGAGCTCAGGTTAGAAAAAGGGGGGCAGCTGCAGCACAGAAGGTTTTTCACCTTAATGCATAGAACGCATTTAGGTGAAAAGCTTTGAGACTTTACAACTCCTTTAGAGGCCGCCCTGTCACAGTATATGTATGTGGGGCGGTCCTTAAGCGGTTAATGAACACAGGAGGTCGGACACCATTCTAGGAACACTTTGCATTTTTCCAACAAAAGCAAAGCATTCTCTGATTGGTTGAAGTGGAGAGGCGAGGCGGTGACATCATGACTTGATCACATCACTACTGGAGTCTTCAGGACCATGTGAGGCCCTCACTGATAGACCCAAAGGTAAGAAGAGTCGGCATCACCAGGTAGGTACACAGGCACCCAGAAAGGCCCCTCCAGGAACCACCATTACCAGCCTGCATTAGATGGAAGTCTTCTATTGGCCAGAGCACTATGTGGGCAGTAGCAATTAGTTTAATCACCTAATGAGTCAATGACAAGCAGCCCACTATACAATCTATGTAGACTGTCCTTCAAGCCGGGTTCACACCATTGCGAATTGGATGTGGATTTCTCCGCATCCAATTCGCAATAGCAGGAGGTTTTGACCGGCTCTCTATGGAGCCGGTTCACATATCTCTGCAGCGGGTCCAGTGCATTTATCAAAAGCGCTGTGCTTCTTTTGGTCCGTATAAGGGTCTGAATTCAGCCGAAAATTCGGGCTGAAATCATACCTGAAACAATGAACCAGTACACACCGGACCTCTGCTGTGAGCCGGATGCGGCGATGGTGGGAACCCAGCCTTAGGTTTACAGACACTGTGGGGTTGATTTACTAAAAATGGAGAGTGCAAAATCTGATGCAGCTGTGCATGGTAGCCAATCGGCTTCTAAAGCCTCGTACACACGGTCAGATTTTCGGACGACCGTTCGTCCGTTTTTTTTCTGCATGCTAGTGTCTCATGTCGAAAGTGAAGAGGTTACTCACCATACCAAAATTCTCATATGACAGAATACAACGTCAGAAGTGACGTAACGCGTTGAATAGTTTTGTATGTATTCTTTTCTGAGCATGCGTAGTCTTGCTCTTACGATTCTCTTTTGGACGAAAACCGTATTAATTAAATGAAAATCAGACGTTGAGTTCACATCCAACAAAAAATTTTATAGTCTGCACATCCAGCTTTTGTCAGACGAAAAAGCGAAATCGGCTGTCGAAAGCACCGTACCAACGATCCGAAAAACGGCAGATCCTTCGTCGGACTAAATTTTACTTCCGATTTTCGGATCATGTGTACGGGCCTTAACTTCAGCTTGTTCAATTAAACTTTGACAAAAAACACGGAAGCTGATTGGCTACCTTGCACATCCGATTGTATCGTGTACGTGCGCCTTTAGTCAGATATCCCCAGCTATCAGAAAATGGGAGGAGTCAGACTATCTGGAGAAGCTGGGATTATGTGTTTATGGAGGTCGAAAGATCATTCAGCACATCTATACGGCAACAATGATGTGTGTTTGTCTTATATGGTAACAACTAGAAGTGGTTGTGATGTCCTCTCTTGTTTTCCTTTGCAATAGGGTGATCCTAAACAAGGCTTGTACTTTCTTCTTACTATCCCAAGAATGTCAAATCCGGAGCCTTGAGACCACAAAGAAACTTTCTACATCAGCCTGGTGAACAGCAGTCACATGAGTGAGCGCAATATCAGTTGTGTCTCAACAGTGCTTACATGTTTTACTTGTAATACCTAAAAACCTCCACTAGATGTCCTCAGCTGATTACACTGGATGGAAGCACTGAGCAGAAGCAACTGTGGAAGAGCCCCTAATACAACCCATGATAATTCAATGAGGACTCTGATGAGTTCCCAAGAAAATGTCTCAGCTTTTTCCATTATTTTCACCTGGTAATCTGCCTAGTAACACACTTCCAGTCTAATGCCGACCGCTCTTTCCGTCGGACCGAAGTCTGACGGTCTTTCCGACGGACTTCCGCTGAAACGGACATGCCTACACACGATCACACCAAAGTCCGTTCGTTTAGAACGCGATGACGTACGACGGGACTAGAAAAAGGAAGTTCAATAGCCAGTAGCCAATAGCTGCCCTTGCGTCGTTCTTGGTCCGTCGGATTAGCATACAGACGAACGGTTTTCTCGATAGGAACTGAGTCCGTCGGAAAGATTTGAAACTTGTTCTATTTTTAGGTCCGTCTGGATTTTCGAAAAGGAGGGTCCAATGAAGCCCACACACGATCGGAATGGTTCCGTCGGACCTTTTCTGCTGGAAAGTCCGGTTGTGTGTACGCGGTATAAAGGCCCGTACACACAATATGAAGTAAAATTTCATCCGACCTGCCCATTTTCGGATCGTTAGTACGGTGCTTTTTAACAGCAAATTTCGCTTTTTCGTCATACAAAAGCTGGATGTGCAGACTATAAGATTTTTGTCGGATGTGAACTCAACACCCGATTTTCATTTAATCAGTACGGTTTTCGTCCGAAAAAAATCGTAAGAGCAAGACTACGCATTCTCAGAAACGAAAGAATACATACAAAACTATTCAACGCGTTGCGTCACTTCTGATGAATTTTCGTATGGTGAGTAACCTCTTCACTGTCGACATGAGACACTAGCATGCAACAAAAAAACGGATGGACGGTCGTCCGAAAATCTGATCGTGTGTACGAGGGTTTAGAGCAGGGATATGCAATTAGCGGACCTCCAGCTGTTCCACAACTACAAGTCCCATCATGCCTCTGCCTCTGGGTGTCATGCTTGTGGCTGTCAGAGTCTTGCTATGCCTCATGGGACTTGTAGTTCTGTAACAGCTGGAGGTCCGCTAATTGCATATCCCTGGTTTAGAGTGTCTCTACTAGGGTTGCCTCTTCATCCCTTCAGGCTGGGGTCACACTGGTACGACACCATGTTACATATTCCACCGTAAAATCGGGTGGAACATGTAACATGTTCCCAAAGGTGAATTTATCCTTTAAATGGACTCGACTCACAAATGATAGCGATACTGAAGTTCTGCTGTAAGAAACAGCAAGCAGGCGGGCTTTTATTACAGATATGACATGCACTGCTTCTTCTGCAAAAAAAAAAAAAATGCCCCTACCTGCCTGCTTGCTGTGTTTTCTGGCACTGTAAATTGAGCTGCGCACGCGCTGCTCAGCTTACAGCACGAGGTCAGTCCCTGAATGCAGGGCCGACGATCGCATATGCAAGAGTGATGTCATTCCCCGGCAGCCCATGAAGCAGCCCATGAAGAGGCCTGAAGACCAGCACTCAGAAAAGGATGCCGGCACAGGGCTGTTGGACAGGTGAGTATTAAAATAGAACTATAGGAAAAACTTTTTTTTTTCATTTTGGATAGACCAACGAAGGGTTAGAACCTCTGTTTTTTTTTCGCCATCTGTGTCCCCTTGCTGAGATTTCACTTCCTGTCCCATAGCCAAACAGGAAGCGAGAGGAATCCCTTGGGGACCCCCAGGTCACTAGAACTAGTGTCCCCCATTGGAAGATTTCCCCTCTATTACTTTTCTGGGGATTTTTAGTCACTTTCAATGAAAAAAAAAAACTAAAGCAGCCATCACATCTAAGAATTGGTGAGCTGTAATATAATAATTCTTGTTTTTGGGTTTCTTACCCCGTTACACCACAATTATTGTGATTAGGAAGCTTAAACATTTTTTCCATTATTTCTTGGGCACAGTATAATGGCACCACATATCTCTGTGACCTTGAGGAGGGAGACGATGTCTTGGGACAAAGCAGCATTTCTGTAAATTGTATAGTCAAGTCATCATCGTCTAATGACAGCGATCACCAGCTGGGAGTTGATGTGTTTGGCTTCCAGCACCTTCACTGTGACTACGGCTGTCATAAACCATCTGTTCACAGACAGATCTACACCGCATGGTAATGCCCAGAGTACAGTACGGGCTCCCATGGGTACCTGCCTGCCTTTCTCACAGACGATCTTCCATACACGGGCGGCGGGCGCACGTGAATGGCAGGTGTGCTATTACCAGCGAAAACATCGCCAGCTGGGATCTGCTCCCTGCTTCTGGAATGCACAGCAGATTGGGGAGTAGGCGACTGTCACATGGGCATTGACAACTGTAGGCCAATCAGAAACCATTTTACAGGTGATAACACTAAATAGGCAAACGCAACCGACTTCTAATTGGCTGTGTGTTTTTCACTCTGTTTCTTTAAATAAACTCAATGACGTGTTACATATTTGAAGAGGGTGGGTTGCGTATCTCTTTAATTTAACAGTCCGGGAGTCTATAAGGACATAATAGGATGCAGATGGGCCGTTGTCTCTCAATTAAAGCCGTCCTGGCCATTATAAGAGAATACATCCCACTGGTGGCCACCCACTAGGATATTTTCGTATAATCGTTTTAATTAGAAGCAGCCAATAAAAAATAGTTAAACGGGCGCAGCTGTTTTAGTATTTTTTTTTTTCTTAAAGTGATCAAATGTTTTTTTTTTTACTGTTTCAAGAAAACATTTCGGTGTGTATCCTCTAAGGCAGGGATATGCAATTAGTGGACCTCCAGCTGTTGCAGAACTACAAGTCCCATGAGGCATAGCAAGACTCTGACAGCCACAAGCATGACACCCAGAGACAGAGTCATGATGGGTCTTGTAGTTTTGCAACAGCTGGAGGTCCACTAATTGCATATCCCTGCTTTAATGCAATCTGGTCAATCTGCTGACCTCCAGCTGTTGCAGAACTACAAGTCCCATCATGCAGCTGCCTCTGTCAGTCTTGCAATGCCTCATGGGACATGTAGTTCCACAACAGCTGGAGGGCCCCAGGTTGCCCCCCCCCCTCTTTAATTATACAGTATATAGATGTGGAGCAGCCATATTTGCTTGTTCTCGCAAAGCTGTGCTAGGAACTCCTGGATCTGAAGGGGAAAACGCGTTTGATTTCCACTTTAAGGGAGGCAGCTCTTTGTAATGTGGGGTATGGGGGTCCCCGGAGAAGTCCAAGCAAAGTGTAAAAGGATGATAGAGTCACTGGTTAGTGCAAATCCATTAAAAGTTTCTTAATCTTGGTCAGAGGACAAAACCTAAGCATTTCAGGGTTTCAAGACCCCCCCCCCCCTTCATCAGGGCTGACAAAAAGTTTATATATACTTTAGAGCGGGACTTTTTTTCTCAGAGAATAGGTGCAAATACTTACACCTTGTCTCCACCCCATACCCACCTCTGAGCACAATCCCTGATCCCCCTACAGCCAGCAACAATAGACCCCCTGCCACAAAATTACCCCCCCAGTAACAATAGATCTACCCCAGCAATAATAGACCCCCTGCCACAAAATACCCCCCCCCCGTAACAATAAATCCACCCCAGCAATAATAGACCCCCTGCCACAAAATACCCCCTCCCCCCGTAACAATAAATCCACCCCAGTAACAATAGACCCCCTGCCACAAAATACCCCCCCCCCCAGTAACAATAGATCTACCCCAGCAATAATAGACCCCCTGCCACAAAATATCCCCCCCCCGTAACAATAAATCCACCCCAGCAATAATAGACCCCCTGCCACAAAATACCCCCTCCCCCCGAAACAATAAATCCACCCCAGCAATAACAGACCCCCTGCCACAAAATACCCCCTGCCCCCCGTAACAATAAATTCACCCCAGTAACAATAGACCCCCTGCCACAAAATAACCCCCCCCCCCCCCGTAACAATAAATCCACCCCAGCAATAATAGACCCCCTGCCACAAAATACCCCCCCCCCCCCGTAACAATAAATCCACCCCGGCAATAATAGACCCCCTGCCAAAAACAATGGATCTCCCCTCAGCCAGACCCCTCCCTCAACATTAGATTCTTCCCAGCAACACTAAACCTCCTTAGCAACAATAGAACCCCCACCAGCAACAATAGATCCCCAGTAGCCAGCAACAATGGACCCTCCAGAACACTCCACCACCTCTTGCCATTACATACATTCTGTGCTGTACATTGCCTGAACTGTGTTCCCCCCGCGTTCCCTCTGAAAAAAAGCCCTGCTTTAAAGTGTTACTAAATCCAGGACTCTGCATTCACTATACCTGATCTCCCACAGTACACAGAACATGGAAATGCAATTATTTTAGTAAATATAAACAACTAAATACCTTTTCTTATCAGCAGTATATAGAAGTCATGTGACTTCTATTAGTGTCCGGCCGAGCATCGGTCAAAGCTTGTAGGAGGAGTTTTTTCATTTTCCTCTGACTGTCCTATGAGGCTGCTGGGAAGTGGTGATTGGCCCTGTGCTGATCCCATTCACCCTCCCAAAAAAATAAAAAAAACTTTCTAGCAATACACACCAAACTGAGTATGTGCAGAGTGTCCCCAAGGCTCTGTTTTATCAGCAGATGGAATGGGGACAGTAGAAGAAGAGGAGGATCAGAAAAGACCAAGATCAGCACAGTGGTGTAGTGGTTAACACTTTTGCCTAGCAGCAAAAGGGTCGCTGGTTCGAATCCCAACCACTGACACCACTTGCCTGGAGTTTGCATGTTCTTCCTGTGCCTGTGTGGGTTTCCCTCCCACACTCCAAAGACATGGTAGGTTCATTGGCTCCTGTCTAAATTGGCCCTACTATGTGTATGTATGAATGTGAGTTAGGGACCTTAGATTGTAAGCTCCTTGAGGGCAGGGACTGATGTGAATGTGCAATGTATATGTAAAGTG
The DNA here is from genome assembly GCF_042186555.1 of Aquarana catesbeiana. Lineage (NCBI taxonomy): Eukaryota > Metazoa > Chordata > Amphibia > Anura > Ranidae > Aquarana > Aquarana catesbeiana. The sequence continues at coordinate 37,307,200 of NC_133335.1, read as the reverse complement.
CTGCGTAAATTGACAGCGCTATACAAGTACATGAAATACATGTGCAGAGTGCCCCCAAGGCTCTGTTCTATCAGCAGATGGATTTGGGGACAGTGGAAGAAGGAGAGGATCAGAGCAGACAGGATCAAACAGCTTTTATACACAATGCAGAGGATTAACCCATTCCACAGTGAGTATAACAAGCATGCTTTACTGCATATACACACTGATTTTACTGTTGTGGGTTTAGTAACACTTGAGGGGGCTTTTTGCCCAGTAAAACTGCCAAGTACATTCGTTCTGTGCAAATATGGGCTAAGAAATTGACCGTTCTCAGGCTACTTCCTCTACATATCAAATGTGGATCATTCATAAAATAACAGTGGTTTAGTAAAATACCGCATCATGTCCACTAGATGGAGCAGAGGATCATAGGAATTAAATGCTAATCTTCAGCTCCATCTAGTGGCCATACTGCGGTATTTTCCCATACCACTCTGGTATGAATGAATAACATTTCACCTGTAGAGGAGACAGACTGAGAACATTTAGTTTTGCCCCATTTTCACAGAACAAATGTACCAAATATTTTGCTGGACATATAGCAATGAAACCTTTTTTTTTTATAAATATACCGCTTGATGATATAGCCTTCTACCGATATGAACGTGTTTTATGATATGAATATAAATTCATTATCAGGTTAGATATTCGATTTTTATTGCACCATATTTATTGTGCACACACAATTTGTATTCTGATTTATATGACCTTTTTTACAGTATATGCTGTCATCTTTCTCGGCCCTTTACAACATTCATGCTCAATATTGTATTTGTTTCAAAAAAAAGAGAGGATTGTATAGGGCTGGGGAAAAAAATCGATTTGAATCTTGAATCGAGTTGAGAGGTCAAATCAATTCAAATTTTCAGCAAATTGATTTTTTAGATTTTTTTTATTTTTTCACCAGGACCGGCGCTGACACCGAGCCGGTCCTGAGGAGCTGCGGGCAGGAGTTTTTAGGTGAGGCCACGGCTTCGGCCTAGTCCACGAGGCCTCGCCTAAAAACTCTTGCCCGCAGCTCCTCAGGACTGGCGCGGTGTCCATAAAAAAAAAAAATCGTGAATCGAGTTTTTTTAAAGAAAATCGCCCAGCTCTAGAATTGTAGAAACTCCAGGAGAGCTCATCCTCGCAGGGAGGAGACAAAACATGCAGAACCATTACATCATGAAAACAAGTGATGTGCATGTATAGTAAAAATGGTACAACTGGTAAACGTAGTCAAAACATAGCCAGGGTTCGGTAGCCAAATCGAGTAGTCAAAACAAGCCAGGAAATCAGGAAGCCAGAGATCAGCGTAGCCGGAGGCAGCAGATAGGATCAGGAACCAGAAGGGTCGTCAGCCAGGTAAGTCTTCAACAGGAACACAGCAGAGTCTGGGCCGCTAGCGGTGCGGTTTTAATCCCCCGCTGGCGGACGAAAAAGGGTTAAAACCCCTCGTACAGCGTGGCTATAGCCGCGGTATTGCCGCGGTATAGCCGCGCTGTCCCATTGATTTCAATGGCAGGAGCGGTGAATACACCGCTCCTTCCCCGCTCCAAAGATGCGGCTTGCAGGAGATTTTTTCTTCTCCTGCCAGCGCACCGCTTCAGTGTGAAAGCCCTCGGGCTTTCACACTGAACAAACAGCGGAGGCTGTTTAGGGGCGGTTTGCAGGCGCTATTTTTAGCGCAAAAACGCCTGCAAACCGCCCCAGTGTGGAAGGGGTCTAACAACTTAAGGACAGAGCCTTGTTTTGAGATTTGGTGTTTACAGGTTTTTTTTGCTAGAAAATTACTTTGAACCCCCAAACATTATGTTTTTATTTTTTTCTAACACCCTAGAGAATAAAATGGCGGTCGTTGCAATACTTTGTCACACCGTATATGCGCAGCGGTCTTACAAGCGCACTTTTTAAAAAAAAAAATACACATTTTTGAATTAAGAAATAAGACAACAGTAATTTTTATATTGTGAAAGATGATGTTATGCCGAGTACATTGATACCCAACATGTCACGCTTCAAAATTGCGCCCGCTCGTGGAATGGCGACAAACTTTTACCCTTAAAAATCTCCATGGGCGATGATTAAAAAAATTCTACAGGTTGCATGTTTTGAGTTACAGAGGAGGTCTAGGGCTAGAATTATTGCTCTCGCTCTAACGATCGCGGTGATACCTCACATGTGTGGTTTGAACACCGTTTACATGGGCGGGCGCTACTCACGTATGGGTTCACTCCTGTGTGCGAGCTCGGCGGGACGGGGCGCGTTAAAAAAAAAAAAAAATTTTCTTATTTATCTTACTTTTTATTTTTATACTGTTCTTTAAAAAAAAAAGTGTCACTTTTATTCCTATTACAAGAAATGTAAACATCCCTTGTAATAGAAAAAAAGCATGACAGGTCCTCTTAAATATGAGATCTGGGGTCAAAAAGATCTCACATCTCATATTTACACTAAAATGAAATTTAAAAAAATTGGGTGGAGGCCATCTTCCCCCTCACTCAGCTCCATACCACACATGGAGATGGATCCGATCGCCTCCACCGGCCCCATCCAAGGAAAAGGGTCACCCACATTAGGAAATCTATGTTTAGTTGAGCCAGACAAAGTGCCAAACAAATGTTCTAGGAGTCCTAAGGTATTTTATTGGGAAATGGGAAAAACAAAAAGCCTTCAATGCGTTTCGGCATCAAATCTCCCTTCCTCAGGGCTACAAAAGATACAGAACTGATAGATACAGTGTGAACTGGCCGAAATTTACCCCATTTATGGTAAGCTACAGAAGTCTGATAGCAGCTTGTTTAAGTTGGCCATACAAGGAACAAATTTCTACTAATTCCCGATGAACCGGCCAAAGTTTGTTCAGTGGGTGGCCCTGTCAGCTGCCTCCTGCCCATCATTCCTTGAGTGGAAACTTGTTGGCCAGACAGTGTGTGCATCCAATCAGATGCAGGCACTGTTTGGGTATGTTGACTACTGGTGGGACCAGCTGTCAAAATTCAGCCGTGGCCAAAAGTTTTTGAGAATGACACAAATATAAATTTCCACAAAGTCTACTGCTTCAGTGTTTTTAGATCTTTTTGTCAGAGGTTACTATGGTATAATGACAAGCATTTCATAAATGTCAACGGCTTTTATTGACAATTACATGAAGTTTATACAAAGACTCAATGGGGTAGATTTACTAAAGCCGGAGCACTCAGAATCTGGTGCAGCTGTGCATGGTAGCCAATCAGCTTCTAACTTCAGCTTGTTCAGTAATGCCGCGTACACACGAGCGGACTTTTCGACCGGACTGGTTCGACGGACTATCCAATGGACTTTCGGCGGACTTCCAACGGACTTTCCCAACGAATAGACTTGCCTACACGCGATCACACCAAAGTCCGACGGATTTGTACGTGATGACGTATGACCGGATTAAAATAAGGAAGTTGATAGCCAGTAGCCAATAGCTGCCCTAGCGTCGGTTTTCGTCCGTCGGATTAGCATACAGACGAGCGGACTTTTCGATAGGAACTGGGTTCCGGCGTAAAGATTTGAAACATGTTCCAAATCTAAAGTCCGTCAGATTTTCAACCGAAAAAGTCTGCTGCAGGTCCGATGAAGCCCACACACGGTTGAATTGTCCGTTGGACCAGTCTGGTCGAAAAGTCCGCTCGTGTGTACGCGGAATTAGGGTTTGGCAATAAAACCTGGAAGCTGATTGGTTTCTATGCAGAAGTGAGCCTGGGTTTTGCACTCTCCAGCTTTAGTAAATAAACCCCAATATTTGCAGTGTTGACCCTTGTTTTTCAAGACCTCTTCAATCCACCCCCCTGGCATGCAGTCACTCTTCTGGGCCACATCCCGACTGGTGGCAGCTCATTCTTGCATAATCAATGCTTGGAGTTTGTAAGAATTTGTGGCGTTTTTTTGTTCACCCACCTCTTGAGGCTTGACCACAAGTTCTCAATGAGATTAAGGTCTGGGTAGTTTCCTGGCCATGGACCCAAATTTTCGATGTTTTGTTCCTCAAGCCCCTTAGTTTTCACTTTTGCCTTATGGCAAGGTGCTCCATCATGCTGGAAAAGGCATTGTTCCTCACCAAACTGTTCTTGGATGGTTGGGAGAAGTTGCTCTCGGAGAATGTTTTTGTACCATTCTTTATTCATGGCTGTGTTCTTAGGCAAAATTGTGAGTGAGCCCACTCCCTTGGCTGAGAAGCAACCCCACACATGAATGGTCTCAGGATGCTGTACTGTTGGCATGACACAGGACGGATGGTAGCGCTCAGCTTTTCTTCTCTGGTCAAGATTGTTCCGGATGCCCCAAACAATCGGAAAGGGGATTCATCAGAGAAAATTACTTTACCCCAGTCCTCAGCAGTCCAATCCCTGTACCTTTTGCAGAATATCAGTCTGTCCTCCCTGATGTTTTCCCTGGAGAGAAGTGGCCTCTTTGCTGCCCTTCTTGACTCCAGGCCATCCTCCAAAAGTCTTCTCCTCACTGCAGACACGCTCACACCTGCCTGCTGCCATTCCTGGGCAAGCTCTGCACTGGGGGTGCCCCGAACCCGCAGCTGAATCAGCTGTAGGAGACGGTCCTGGCGCTTGCTGGACTTTCTTGGGTGCCCTGAAGCCTTCTTCACAAATGCAGTGGAAATGGGTTTTTTTTATGGCATTAAGTAGATTTTCGTGGCAAAGAGGGACTTTGCCATTAATTGCAATTCATCTGATCACTCTTCATAACATTCTGGAGTGTATGCAAATTGCCATCATAGAAACTGAGGCAGCAGACTTTGTGGAAATGATGCCGTGTACACACGAGCGGACTTTTCAACCGGACTGGTCCGATGGACTATCCGACGGACTTTCCGAATGAACGGACTTGCCTACACACGATCACACCAAAGTCTGACGGATTCGTACGTGATGACGTACACCGGACTAAAATAAGGAAGTTGATAGCCAGTAGCCAATAGCTGCCCTAGCGTCGGTTTTAGTCCGTCGGACTAGCATACAGACGAGCGGATTTTTCAACTGGACTCGAGTCCGTCTGAAAGATTTGAAACATGTTTTATTTCTAGGTCCGTCGGACTTTTGGGGAAAAAAAAGTCCGCTGGAGCCCACACACGATCGAATTGTCCGACGGAGTCCGGTCCACCGGACCAAGTCTGCCGGAAAGTCCGCTCGTGTGTACGCGCCATTAATATTTGTGTCATTCTCAAAACTTTTGGCCATGGCTGTACAATAACCACAGCAGGAGATCTGTTCGTTTTTTTTTTTTCCGTTTTGCCTATAAAATCTGTACGAGTGTGGCCAGATCTAGGGATAGAAATAGACTCTACACTACTTTCCTGGGTTCTGCTTGCACTGGAAATTGAACCCAAGTGCTGCACGGCGGCACTGCAAACTGCTGCACCACTGGATTTAAAAAGAATCATATCTCAGACTCGGGGGAAAAGCAGGCAGCCATTGGAATGTCAGGATAGGTGCTCCAGGTCGACAAAGTCCTTTTATTTATACTGACAGGGTCCCTTTAAAAGCCATCAGTGACCTGCCTTGTAGAAAGGACATTTTAGTTTCTGTGGAGGGGGGGGTACATTTGCTTACAATAAAATCTGCGTCAACCACAAAGGTCCAGGATATAGAAGGCTGCCCAAAGTCTGCATCCTGTCTGTGAGTGCCCAGACAATGTACACAGATCAGCCCCATACTGCTTCCTCTGCCTGTCTAGAATATGCAGGCGATGCCCTTTTGCCTGCGCCGGCATTCTTCCCACAGACGTGGCTCTGACGCTCGTGTTTTGAGAATCTGCTTCGAAATAGCTTCCAGACTGCTATTATACTGGGTTAAGCCGAGGGGGTGTCAATGCACGGCCCTGGGATTCCCACGACAGATGGGAGCAGAGACGCCTGATCTTTATCCTCTCCTTCAAGTGTTGGGAGCCTATAGAGCACATGGATCAGACTATTGCTCTATAAGAAGGGGCATTGTGCTAAAAGATTAGTGGAGGCATGGAAAGGAGTACAGGGGATGTTAGATCGGGAAAGGAATTTAAAGCCCAATGATCATTTATAATAATAATAAAAAAAAAAAAAAACCACTGGACATCCATTCTGGCAGCAGTACTCACCTCCTCTTCGGCACCGTCCCCTCTTGGACTCCTCTTCTCTGGGTTTAATGACTCTTATGCCCCGTACACACGGTCGGATTTTCCGACGGAAAATGTGTGATAGGACCTTGTTGTTGGAAATTCCGACCGTGTGTAGGCTCCATCACACATTTTTCATCGGATTTTCCAAAACACAAAGTTTGAGAGCAGGATATAAAATTTTCCGACAACAAAATCCGTTGTCGGAAATTCCGATCGTATGTACACAAATCCGACGGACAAAGTGCCACGCATGCTCAGAATAAATAAAGAGATGAAAGCTATTGGCCACTGCCCCGTTTATAGTCCCGACGTACGTGTTTTACGCCACCGCGTTTAGAACGATCGGATTTTCCGACAACTTTGTGTGACCGTGTGTATGCAAGACAAGTTTGAGCCAACATCCGTCGGAAAAGATCCTAGGATTTTGTTGTTGGAATGTCCGAACAAAGTCCGACCGTGTGTACAGGGCATTAGGGTCACGCAACCAACTTCCTGTGTTCAGCATGTCATGGACACACCCCCTGGGGGTCATGGACACACCCCCTAGCGGTCTGCACTCACAGTACAATGAATACAGAATGTGGTGCTGATGTAATGATGTCCTCTGCATCACTGAAGATCACTCAGTGCCTCAGAAGTGGTGAGAAGGAAGAGGACCGGCATATCATAGGTGTAGGCAACCTTCCTGTTCACAGGGGCAGTAGAGGGGCCCAAGCTCGACAGAGCCTCATTTTTTTTTGGTCATCGATTTTATGAAAGCCGGTGAGATTTCCCCCCAGATGTAGTGGTACACTCTGAGCAGACTGCCCTGTCTTCAGTAATGAGCGGAGCAGGAGGGGAAGAGGAAGCAGAGCTGTGCTGGCGGGGGAGGGGCATAACTCCAAATTTGTGATTTCTTTCATTTTCAGTAATAATGGTAAACAAAGAGAGGGTGCATCTCCCTAATGGAGGCACAGACAGCAATAAAAACTGACAGGGGTTCTAATCCATCTCCACTCCACCCAAAGCTCAAACACAAGTTTTGCCTTTAGTTACACCTTACCCCACACCTGATCAGCACCATCAAATAATCTAGTCCTCATATATCCTCCTAGGACAGGCAGGGCTGCCAATAGGGGTGCAGGCAGTACTCCTGTATTGGACCCCACCAGGTTGGCAGGAGCTGCCTCTGGGTGGGTGGGGGGGGGGGGTCCTATCAGACAGGCTGCATGAAGCTCCATGACTTCTAATGGTGGCCATGGTTATGTTGTAGTGGCCTCTGGGATGGGTAGAGAGGGGAGGCTATTTTGCATCTATAAGCTTAAAGTGGACCGTTGGTCATTTTTTCAACTTTCCATCTATTAAATCTTCTGCCCTTGTTGTTGTTTTAACTTTGGATAGTAAAACATTTTTTTTCTGCCAGTAAATACCTTATACTTGCCTGGTCATTAGCCCAGGCTTATGACATCATGCACAGCTCTCTCTCTCACTCTTGTGAGAGTTTGCCAGGAAGGGGGGGGGGGTGAGTCATAAGAGGGCCAATGAGAGCTGCAGAGATGGAGGTGTGCCTCTATGTCTCTGTGTAAATCCAGGAAGTGAACAGGCAGCAGCTTCAGCTGCCCACAGTTAAAATGGCTGCAGCCAGACTCAGTGGAGGGAGATTTCTGCAGCATATTTGGCAAGTACAGAATCACAGTATATATAAAATAATATGCAAAGTCATTGAATGGAAGCTTCAGAATGGCAAAGATGTTTTTATTACAAATTATGTGAGCAGACTGTAGTTCTTCTCTAACCACCTGCCGACTGCTGCACGCGGTCAGCACAATGGCAGCAGTAGGCAAATGGGCGTACTTGTACGTCCCCTTTAAATGGAGGGGCTAGTGCGAACCCGCCACGTACAGCGTGACCATGCTGGACCCGCGGTACTCGATGTCCGACGTTCTCCCGGCGATTGTGTCACGGAGCCGCAGAACGGGGAAGTGCCTATGTAAACAAGGCATTTCCCCGTTCTGCCTTGTGACATGACAGAGATCTACTGCTCCCTGTCATCGGAAGCAGTGATCGCTGTCATGTGAGCGGATGTGAGTGGAAGCCCATTCCCCCCACAGAATCACTCCCTGGGACACACTTAACCCCTTCATCGCCTCCTAGTAGTTAACCCCTTCCCTGCCAGTGTCATTTACACAGTAATCAGTGCATTTTTATAGCACTGATCGCAGTATAAATGACAATGGTCTCAAAATAGTGTCAAAAGTGTCCGATGTGTTTGCCATAATGTCGCAGTGCTGATAAAAATCGCAGATCGCCGCCATTACTAATAAAAAAAAAATTAATAATAAAAATGCCATAAAACTATCCCCTATTTTGTAGACACTATAACTTTTGCGCAAACCAATCAATATACGCTTATTGTAGGGCTGCAACTAACGATTATTTTCATAATCGATTAGTTGGCCGATTATTGTTTCGATTAATCGATTAATCGGTTAATAACCTTAAAAAAAAGTGTGGTGTATAATTTAGTTAATATGTAAAGTTTAAAAAAAAAGGCAATTTTTTCTTAAATATCTCTATGCAGTGGTAAATATAAATAACCAACTATATAGTTAGGGAGTGAAATCTTTAATCCTCTCTGAGAATAACAGACAGAAGAGATATACTCTATATACTATTAGAGGTTGAATCTGGTAAATATCATCAGACTCAGAACAATTTTTTTTATTTAAAGAAAAAAACAATTCTAGACTGTTTTGCAGATTTTCAAACAGAACTGTAATATCACATGCTTTTCTGCAGCTTCTCCATTGAAGTATATTTAACAAAAAAGCACCCTTTCCAAATACACAGCAGCTGAAAAAAGCATAAATATGAACGTTAAATGAACTGTAGTGCATTTCTGCAAAAAGCACCAAAAACACATGGGTGGGAACCAATCCTAAGACATTTAGTAACATAATGGAGTTAAAAAAAAAAAAATTAGCCCTTCGTTTTTTTACTGTGCAACATTGAAAGTAATATTTACAGTAGAGATTTTTTGCTCTTTTTGTACTATATAGGGCTGATTTTAGCTTTTTTAACCCCATTAAGTTACTGGCCGATTAATCGATTATGAAAATAGTAATCGATTAATTTCATAATCGATTAGTTGTCGATTAATCGATTAGTTGTTTCGGCCCTAGCTTATTGCAATATTTTTTACCAAAAATATGCAGAAGAATACATATCGGCCTAAACTGAGGGAAAAAATTGTTTTTTTTATATATTTTTGGGGGATATTTATTATAGAAAAAAGTAAAAAATATTGCGTTTTTTTTTCAAAATTGTCGCTCTTTTATTGTTTATAGGGAAAAAAAATAAAAACCGCAGAGGTAATAAAATACCACCAAAAAAAACCCCTCTATTTGTGGGAAAAAAAAGGACGTCAATTTTGTTTGGGTACAACGTCGCACGACCACGCAAATTGTCAGTTAAAGCGACGCAGTGCCGAATCGCAAAAAGTGCTCTGGTCAGGAAGGGGGGTAAAATCTTCCGGGGCTGAAGCGGTTAAAGGTAGAGCTCTTCTATAGGTTGCTAAATGCCGGCTGAAACCTGCTACAGCCCACCTATTAGAGGTACCATTGATGACTTCATTTTCAAGCTGCAGGTTCCTAGGAGTGACCTATCACAGTGATCACATGGGCTATCCTGACACCTGACATGTCCAGCCTTGTCCTCTGTCAGAAGAGGAAGGATAAGGAGGACAGGCTTGGAGCTCTCAGGGCTTTGCTAGGTCTACAAAAGATCTGGGGCTAGAGCCCATAGCAGCGTAGTAAAGAAAGTAAAGAAAGTCATACGCTTGGGCGGGCATACACATGTATATACAGTAATATACGTGTGGGTGTATATATATCCCCAGAGAGCCCCCCACTTACATCAGGGTCCCCAGAGAGCCCGCCTTATATCAGGTTCCCCAGAGAGCCTCCTCCTTACATCAGAGTCCTCAGAGAGCCTCCCCCTTCCATCAGGGTACCCAGAGGGCCCCCCACTTACATCAGGGTTCCCAGAGAGCTCCCTTACATCAAGGTCCCCAGAGAGCCTCCCCCTTATATCAGGTTCCCCAGAGAGCCCCCCCTTACATCAGGGTCCCCAGAGAGCCTCCCCTCCCCTTGGGGACCCCTGCAGAGACTCTGGACTATTGGCCCCAGATTCTGGGCTATAGCCCCAAAAGCCACTACCTAGCGACGCCCCTGCTCAGACCCCTTTCACACTGAGGTGGTTTTCAGGTGTTTTAGCGCTAGAAATAGCATGTGTAAAGTGCCTGAGAACAGCGATTCATTTCAGTGTGACTTTTCACACTGGGGCGTTCGGAAACGTCCTGCAAGCAGCATCTTTGGGGCGGTTTGGGAGCGCCCAGAACACCCCTGCCCATTGAATTGAAATAGAAAAGCGATTCGGAAGCGCCGCAACACCGTCGCTTTTAACCCCTTCCTTGGGGTTAAAAGCTCCCTACTAGCGGCTGAAAAGCGCAGCTTAACCAGCGCTAAAGCGCCGCTAAAACGGGCCTGACTGTGACATCCTCCATGCTGCCATCACACCCTCACCCTGCAACTAACACCCCCCCTGTTCTCTGAAGCCGGGTTCATATATGTGTGGCTGTGGTTTGCAGCCCGGGGTCTGGTGCGTTTCTGTTCACTGGGTTCAGGTGCAAATTTTTGCCTAAATTCGCACCTGAACCGGACCCAAAAACACACAGGACCCTTTTGGAAACCGCACCGTGGCCGCCCCGGACAAGTGTGAACTGGCTCTATTGAGAGCCATTTCACATGTCATGCGATTTGGATGCGGTTAAAACAGAATCCAATTCGCACATACATGAACCCGGCCTGACTCTCCTCTGTACTAATTCTTGTTACATCAATCAGATCCCTGGTTCCCAACCTGCCATTAATGAGGGTAATAGCATTGATCTCTATTAGCCTCCTGTAACATCTTCCCAGCTTCATATTGTTTTCTGCAGTAATCCCCATCCCCAGCCAGCAATGTATCCTGTCCTCACTCTCTGACCCTCATTACCTCTATGAAGTCTGCAGTCTCTGACAGTCCTCTCCAGGATTACATATACTGAACTAGTGGTGCTGGTGAAGTTTTAGGATGGGGGGGGGGGGGGGGGGGGGGCAGGCAGACCCCACCCTTTCTTTCTGACCCCTCCCACTTCTCTTACCCCCTACCCCTTATAGAATCCACCCACTCTGTCCCCTATATTCCACTTGCTTCCACCCATAGTGTTAGGAGTATACAGCCCCAGCATCACAGATCAGGGTATATAGCTCAGGATATACAGCTCAGCCTCACAGATCAGGGTATACAGCTCAGGGTATACAGCTCAGCATCACAGATCAGGGTATACAGCTCAGCATCACAGCTCAGGGTATACAGCTCAGGGTATACAGCTCAGCCTCACAGATCAGGGTATACAGCTCAGCATCACAGATCAGGGTATACAGCTCAAGGTATACAGCTCAGCCTCACATATCAGGGTGTACAGCTCCAGGTATACAGCTCAGCCTCACAGATCAGGGTATACAGCTCAGCATCACAGATCAGGGTATACAGCTCAGCATCACAGCTCAGGGTATACAGCTCAGGGTATACAGCTCAGCCTCACAGATCAGGGTATACAGCTCAGCATCACAGATCAGGGTATACAGCTCAAGGTATACAGCTCAGCCTCACATATCAGGGTGTACAGCTCCAGGTATACAGCTCAGCCTCACAGATCAGGGTATACAGCTCAGCCTCACAGATCAGGGTATACAGCTCAGCATCACAGATCAGGGTATACAGCTCAGCATCACAGATCAGGGTATACAGCTCAAGGTATACAGCTCAGCCTCACATATCAGGGTGTACAGCTCCAGGTATACAGCTCAGCCTCACAGATCAGAGTATACAGCTCAGGGTATAAAGCTTAGCCTCACAGATCTTGGTATACAGCTTATGGTATACAGCTCAGGGTATACAGCTTAGCCTCACAGATCTTGGTGTACAGCTTACGGTATACAGCTCAGGGTATACAGCTTAGCCTCACAGATCAGGGTATACAGCTCAGCCTCAGGGTATACAGCTCAGCACCCCCAACCCCACTCACGAGACTTGCAGCTCTGACAGCACATACCACCTCTGATGAGAGCACATACCCCCTGCTCGCACCTCTGATGACAGCACATACCCCACGCTCGCACCTCTGATGACAGCACATACCCCACGCTCGCACCTCTGATGACAGCACATACCCCACGCTCGCACCTCTGATGACAGCACATACCCCACGCTCGCACCTCTGATGACAGCACATACCCCACGCTCGCACCTCTGATGACAGCACATACCCCACGCTCGCACCTCTGATGACAGCACAAATCCCCTTGCTCATGGGCGGCTCTGATAACAGCACATACTTCCGCACGCTCTGATGACAGCACATACCCCCTCTGCTCGCGCCTCTGATAACAACACATACCCCCCCACGCGCTCGCAGCTCTGATGACAGCACATACCCCCTTGTGGCTCTGGTGACAGCACATACCCCCCCGCAGCTCTGATGACAGCACATAACACCCCCCCACGGCTATGACAGCACATACCCCCTGCTCGCGGCTCTTGCTCTGATGATGACAGCCGCCCCCCTGACTCGTAGCTCTGATCACAGCACTCCCCTCGTGGCTCTGATGACAGCACTTACCCCCCCCCCCACGGCTCTGATGACAGCACATACCCCCCCCTGCGGCTCTGATGACAGCACTTACCCCCCCCCCCGCGGCTCTGATGACAGCACATACCCCCCCCTGCGGCTCTGATGACAGCACATAACCCCCCCCCGCGGCTCTGATGACAGCACATACCCCCCCCCTGCGGCTCTGATGACAGCACATAACCCCCCCCCGCAGCTCTGATGACAGCACATACCCCCTGCTCACAGCTCTGATGACAGGCCCCCCCCCCCGACTCATGGCTCTGATGACAGCACATACCCCCCCCCTGTGGCTCTGATGACAGCATATACCCCACCGCGACTCTCATGACAGCACATACACCCCCCCACGGCTCTAATGACAGCACATACTCCCCCTACGGCTCTGATGACAGCACATACTACTCCTGATGGGGGGGAGTAGATATGTGATGAGGGGGGTAGATAGGTGATAGGGGTGAGTAGATATGTGATGATGGGGGTAGATGGGGGGGTAGATATGTGATGATGGGGGGGTAGATAGGTGATGGGGGGAGGTAGATATGTGATGAGGGGGGGGTAGATAAGTGATAGGGGGGAGGTAGATATGTGATGGGGGGGTAGATATGTGAAATGTGATGATGGGGGGGTGTAGATAGGTGATGATGGGGGGGTAGATAGGTGATGGGGGGGGTAGATAGGTGATGGGGGGAGGTAGATATGTGATGATGGGGGGGGTAGATAGGTGATGGGGGGGGGCTGGTAGATATGTGATGATGGGGGGGGGCTGGTAGATATGTGATGATGGGGGGGGGGTAGATAGGTGATGGGGGGGGGGGCTGGTAGATATGTGATGATGGGGGGGTAGATAGGTGATGGGGGGGGGCTGGTAGATATGTGATGATGGGGGGGGGCTGGTAGATATGTGATGATGGGGGGGGGGGGTAGATAGGTGATGGGGGGGGGGGGCTGGTAGATATGTGATGATGGGGGGGTAGATAGGTGATGGGGGGGGGGGGGCTGGTAGATATGTGATGATGGGGGGTTAGATAGGTGATGGGGGGGGGGCTGGTAGATATGTGATGATGGGGGGGGGGGGGCTGGTAGATATGTGATGATGGGGGGGGTAGATAGGTGATGGGGGGGGGGGGGCTGGTAGATATGTGATGATGGGGGGGGGGGGGCTGGTAGATATGTGATGATGGGGGGGGTAGATAGGTGATGGGGGGGGGGGGGGCTGGTAGATATGTGATGATGGGGGGGGGGCTGGTAGATATGTGATGATGGGGGGGGGGGCTGGTAGATATGTGATGATGGGGGGGGGGGTAGATAGGTGATGGGGGGGGGGGGCTGGTAGATATGTGATGATGGGGGGGGGCTGGTAGATATGTGATGATGGGGGGGGTAGATAGGTGATGGGGGGGGGGGGGCTGGTAGATATGTGATGATGGGGGGGGGGGTAGATAGGTGATGGGGGGGGGGGCTGGTAGATATGTGATGATGGGGGGGGGCTGGTAGATATGTGATGATGGGGGGGGTAGATAGGTGATGGGGGGGGGGGGGCTGGTAGATATGTGATGATGGGGGGGGTAGATAGGTGATGGGGGGGGGGGGGGGGGCTGGTAGATATGTGATGATGGGGGGGGGGGGCTGGTAGATATGTGATGATGATGATGATCGGTGGGGGGGGGAGGGGTCGGATTGGTCCTCTCGCTCTCCGGTAGTAGTGTACTCCGGTCTCTATGGTGACGCGGGGAGGGGAGGAGTCAGCCGGGACGGAGCCGGGAGAAGAAGGTGAGCTGGGATCGGGGTGTACGGAGGTGATCGGGGTGTGTGGAGGTGATCGGGGTGTGTGGAGGTGATCGGGGTGTACGGAGGTGATCGGGGTGTGTGGAGGTGATCGGGGTGTGTGGAGGTGATCGGGGTGTGTGGAGGTGATCGGGGTGTGTGGAGGTGATCGGGGTGTACGGAGGTGATCGGGGTGTGTGGAGGTGATCGGGGTGTACGGAGGTGATCGGGGTGTACGGAGGTGATCGGGGTGTGTGGAGGTGATCGGGGTGTGTGGAGGTGATCGGGGTGTACGGAGGTGATCGGGGTGTACGGAGGTGATCGGGGTGTACGGAGGTGATCGGGGTGTGTGGAGGTGATCGGGGTGTGTGGAGGTGATCGGGGTGTGTGGAGGTGATCGGGGTGTGTGGAGGTGATCGGGGTGTGTGGAGGTGATCGGGGTGTACGGAGGTGATCGGGGTGTACGGAGGTGATCGGGGTGTGTGGAGGTGATCGGGGTGTACGGAGGTGATCGGGGTGTACGGAGGTGATCGGGGTGTGTGGAGGTGATCGGGGTGTACGGAGGTGATCGGGGTGTGTGGAGGTGATCGGGGTGTGTGGAGGTGATCGGGGTGTGTGGAGGTGATCGGGGTGTGTGGAGGTGATCGGGGTGTGTGGAGGTGATCGGGGTGTACGGAGGTGATCGGGGTGTGTGGAGGTGATCGGGGTGTGTGGAGGTGATCGGGGTGTGTGGAGGTGATCGGGGTGTACGGAGGTGATCGGGGTGTGTGGAGGTGATCGGGGTGTGTGGAGGTGATCGGGGTGTACGGAGGTGATCGGGGTGTACGGAGGTGATCGGGGTGTACGGAGGTGATCGGGGTGTGTGGAGGTGATCGGGGTGTACGGAGGTGATCGGGGTGTGTGGAGGTGATCGGGGTGTGTGGAGGTGATCGGGGTGTGTGGAGGTGATCGGGGTGTGTGGAGGTGATCGGGGTGTACGGAGGTGATCGGGGTGTACGGAGGTGATCGGGGTGTGTGGAGGTGATCGGGGTGTGTGGAGGTGATCGGGGTGTGTGGAGGTGATCGGGGTGTACGGAGGTGATCGGGGTGTGTGGAGGTGATCGGGGTGTGTGGAGGTGATCGGGGTGTACGGAGGTGATCGGGGTGTACGGAGGTGATCGGGGTGTACGGAGGTGATCGGGGTGTGTGGAGGTGATCGGGGTGTACGGAGGTGATCGGGGTGTGTGGAGGTGATCGGGGTGTGTGGAGGTGATCGGGGTGTGTGGAGGTGATCGGGGTGTGTGGAGGTGATCGGGGTGTACGGAGGTGATCGGGGTGTACGGAGGTGATCGGGGTGTGTGGAGGTGATCGGGGTGTGTGGAGGTGATCGGGGTGTGTGGAGGTGATCGGGGTGTACGGAGGTGATCGGGGTGTGTGGAGGTGATCGGGGTGTGTGGAGGTGATCGGGGTGTACGGAGGTGATCGGGGTGTGTGGAGGTGATCGGGGTGTACGGAGGTGATCGGGGTGTGTGGAGGTGATCGGGGTGTGTGGAGGTGATCGGGGTGTACGGAGGTGATCGGGGTGTGTGGAGGTGATCGGGGTGTGTGGAGGTGATCGGGGTGTGTGGAGGTGATCGGGGTGTACGGAGGTGATCGGGGTGTACGGAGGTGATCGGGGTGTGTGGAGGTGATCGGGGTGTGTGGAGGTGATCGGGGTGTGTGGAGGTGATCGGGGTGTACGGAGGTGATCGGGGTGTACGGAGGTGATCGGGGTGTGTGGAGGTGATCGGGGTGTGTGGAGGTGATCGGGGTGTACGGAGGTGATCGGGGTGTACGGAGGTGATCGGGGTGTGTGGAGGTGATCGGGGTGTGTGGAGGTGATCGGGGTGTGTGGAGGTGATCGGGGTGTGTGGAGGTGATCGGGGTGTACGGAGGTGATCGGGGTGTGTGGAGGTGATCGGGGTGTGTGGAGGTGATCGGGGTGTACGGAGGTGATCGGGGTGTGTGGAGGTGATCGGGGTGTGTGGAGGTGATCGGGGTGTACGGAGGTGATCGGGGTGTACGGAGGTGATCGGGGTGTACGGAGGTGATCGGGGTGTGTGGAGGTGATCGGGGTGTGTGGAGGTGATCGGGGTGTACGGAGGTGATCGGGGTGTGTGGAGGTGATCGGGGTGTGTGGAGGTGATCGGGGTGTGTGGAGGTGATCGGGGTGTACGGAGGTGATCGGGGTGTACGGAGGTGATCGGGGTGTGTGGAGGTGATCGGGGTGTGTGGAGGTGATCGGGGTGTGTGGAGGTGATCGGGGTGTACGGAGGTGATCGGGGTGTGTGGAGGTGATCGGGGTGTACGGAGGTGATCGGGGTGTGTGGAGGTGATCGGGGTGTGTGGAGGTGATCGGGGTGTGTGGAGGTGATCGGGGTGTACGGAGGTGATCGGGGTGTACGGAGGTGATCGGGGTGTGTGGAGGTGATCGGGGTGTGTGGAGGTGATCGGGGTGTACGGAGGTGATCGGGGTGTACGGAGGTGATCGGGGTGTGTGGAGGTGATCGGGGTGTGTGGAGGTGATCGGGGTGTACGGAGGTGATCGGGGTGTGTGGAGGTGATCGGGGTGTACGGAGGTGATCGGGGTGTGTGGAGGTGATCGGGGTGTGTGGAGGTGATCGGGGTGTGTGGAGGTGATCGGGGTGTGTGGAGGTGATCGGGGTGTGTGGAGGTGATCGGGGTGTACGGAGGTGATCGGGGTGTGTGGAGGTGATCGGGGTGTACGGAGGTGATCGGGGTGTGTGGAGGTGATCGGGGTGTACGGAGGTGATCGGGGTGTGTGGAGGTGATCGGGGTGTACGGAGGTGATCGGGGTGTACGGAGGTGATCGGGATGTGTGGAGGTGATCGGGGTGTTTGGAGGTGATCGGGGTGTACGGAGGTGATCGGGATGTGTGGAGGTGATCGGGGTGTGTGGAGGTGATCGGGGTGTACGGAGGTGATCGGGGTGTGTGGAGGTGATCGGGGTGTGTGGAGGTGATCGGGGTGTACGGAGGTGATCGGGGTGTACGGAGGTGATCGGGGTGTGTGGAGGTGATCGGGGTGTGTGGAGGTGATCGGGGTGTGTGGAGGTGATCGGGGGTGTACGGAGGTGATCGGGGTGTACGGAGGTGATCGGGGTGTACGGAGGTGATCGGGGTGTGTGGAGGTGATCGGGGTGTACGGAGGTGATCGGGGTGTACGGAGGTGATCGGGGTGTGTGGAGGTGATCGGGGTGTACGGAGGTGATCGGGGTGTGTGGAGGTGATCGGGGTGTGTGGAGGTGATCGGGGTGTACGGAGGTGATCGGGGTGTACGGAGGTGATCGGGGTGTGTGGAGGTGATCGGGGTGTGTGGAGGTGATCGGGGTGTGTGGAGGTGATCGGGGTGTACGGAGGTGATCGGGGTGTACGGAGGTGATCGGGGTGTGTGGAGGTGATCGGGGTGTGTGGAGGTGATCGGGGTGTACGGAGGTGATCGGGGTGTACGGAGGTGATCGGGGTGTGTGGAGGTGATCGGGGTGTGTGGAGGTGATCGGGGTGTGTGGAGGTGATCGGGGTGTACGGAGGTGATCGGGGTGTGTGGAGGTGATCGGGGTGTGTGGAGGTGATCGGGGTGTGTGGAGGTGATCGGGGTGTGTGGAGGTGATCGGGGTGTACGGAGGTGATCGGGGTGTGTGGAGGTGATCGGGGTGTGTGGAGGTGATCGGGGTGTGTGGAGGTGATCGGGGTGTGTGGAGGTGATCGGGGTGTGTGGAGGTGATCGGGGTGTACGGAGGTGATCGGGTGTACGGAGGTGATCGGGGTGTGTGGAGGTGATCGGGGTGTGTGGAGGTGATCGGGGTGTGTGGAGGTGATCGGGGTGTGTGGAGGTGATCGGGGTGTGTGGAGGTGATCGGGGTGTACGGAGGTGATCGGGGTGTGTGGAGGTGATCGGGGTGTACGGAGGTGATCGGGGTGTGTGGAGGTGATCGGGGTGTACGGAGGTGATCGGGGTGTGTGGAGGTGATCGGGGTGTACGGAGGTGATCGGGGTGTACGGAGGTGATCGGGATGTGTGGAGGTGATCGGGGTGTGTGGAGGTGATCGGGGTGTACGGAGGTGATCGGGATGTGTGGAGGTGATCGGGGTGTGTGGAGGTGATCGGGGTGTACGGAGGTGATCGGGGTGTGTGGAGGTGATCGGGGTGTGTGGAGGTGATCGGGGTGTACGGAGGTGATCGGGGTGTACGGAGGTGATCGGGGTGTGTGGAGGTGATCGGGGTGTGTGGAGGTGATCGGGGTGTGTGGAGGTGATCGGGGTGTACGGAGGTGATCGGGGTGTACGGAGGTGATCGGGGTGTACGGAGGTGATCGGGGTGTGTGGAGGTGATCGGGGTGTACGGAGGTGATCGGGGTGTACGGAGGTGATCGGGGTGTGTGGAGGTGATCGGGGTGTGTGGAGGTGATCGGGGTGTGTGGAGGTGATCGGGGTGTACGGAGGTGATCGGGGTGTACGGAGGTGATCGGGGTGTGTGGAGGTGATCGGGGTGTGTGGAGGTGATCGGGGTGTGTGGAGGTGATCGGGGTGTACGGAGGTGATCGGGGTGTACGGAGGTGATCGGGGTGTGTGGAGGTGATCGGGGTGTGTGGAGGTGATCGGGGTGTACGGAGGTGATCGGGGTGTACGGAGGTGATCGGGGTGTGTGGAGGTGATCGGGGTGTGTGGAGGTGATCGGGGTGTGTGGAGGTGATCGGGGTGTACGGAGGTGATCGGGGTGTGTGGAGGTGATCGGGGTGTGTGGAGGTGATCGGGGTGTGTGGAGGTGATCGGGGTGTACGGAGGTGATCGGGGTGTGTGGAGGTGATCGGGGTGTGTGGAGGTGATCGGGGTGTGTGGAGGTGATCGGGGTGTGTGGAGGTGATCGGGGTGTACGGAGGTGATCGGGGTGTGTGGAGGTGATCGGGGTGTACGGAGGTGATCGGGGTGTGTGGAGGTGATCGGGGTGTGTGGAGGTGATCGGGGTGTGTGGAGGTGATCGGGGTGTGTGGAGGTGATCGGGGTGTACGGAGGTGATCGGGGTGTGTGGAGGTGATCGGGGTGTGTGGAGGTGATCGGGGTGTGTGGAGGTGATCGGGGTGTACGGAGGTGATCGGGGTGTGTGGAGGTGATCGGGGTGTGTGGAGGTGATCGGGGTGTGTGGAGGTGATCGGGGTGTGTGGAGGTGATCGGGGTGTACGGAGGTGATCGGGGTGTGTGGAGGTGATCGGGGTGTGTGGAGGTGATCGGGGTGTACGGAGGTGATCGGGGTGTGTGGAGGTGATCGGGGTGTGTGGAGGTGATCGGGGTGTGTGGAGGTGATCGGGGTGTGTGGAGGTGATCGGGGTGTACGGAGGTGATCGGGGTGTGTGGAGGTGATCGGGGTGTGTGGAGGTGATCGGGGTGTACGGAGGTGATCGGGGTGTGTGGAGGTGATCGGGGTGTGTGGAGGTGATCGGGGTGTACGGAGGTGATCGGGGTGTGTGGAGGTGATCGGGGTGTACGGAGGTGATCGGGGTGTGTGGAGGTGATCGGGGTGTACGGAGGTGATCGGGGTGTGTGGAGGTGATCGGGGTGTGTGGAGGAGGTGATGATATATAGGAGTGTACAGACACTGATCATGGTATTATATATACATCTCTCGCTCTATCAGTGATGTAATATGGGGAGATGTACAGATCGGGGTCTCCGGTGTACGGAGATGATGAGATGGGGGAACCATTACTTGTGTTATATTATATATACAGATCTGTGATATGTCTGTAGGTCAGTGATGTATGGGGGGGGGGGGGGGAATCATTCACTAGATATATAGTGGTGGTGGGGGGGATCATTCAGTGGATATGTAGTATGGGGGGGGGGATTATTCATTCAGTGATGTATTTGGGGGGGGGATCATTCAGTAGATCTATAGTGGTGGGGGGGGGTATTCAGTGATGTATTGGGGGGGATCATTCAGTGACGTATGGTGGGGGGGATCATTCAGTGGATATATAGTATGGGGGGGTCATTTAGTGATGTATTTGGGGGGGATCATTCAGTGATGTATGGTGGGGGGGAATAATTCAGTAGATATATAGTGGGGGGATCATTCAGTGGTGTATGGTGGGGGGGGGGTAATTCAGTAGATTTATAGTGGGGGGGGTAATCAGTGATGTATTGGGGGGGGATCATTCAGTGATGTATGGGGGGAATCATTCAGTAGATATATAGTGGGGGGGGGGAATCATTCAGTAGATATATAGTGGGGGGGGGGGGATCATTCAGTAGATATATAGTGTGTGGGGGGGTATTCAGTGATGTATGGGGAGGGGATCATTCAGTAGATATATAGTGGGGGGGGGGATTCATTCAGTAGATATGTAGTGGGGGGGGGGAATCGTTCAGTAGATATATAGTGGGGGGGGGAATCGTTCAGTAGATATATAGTGGGGGGGGGGGAATCGTTCAGTAGATATATAGTGGGGAGGAATTGTTCAGTAGATATATAGTGGGGGGGGGGGAATCGTTCAGTAGATATATAGTGGGGGGGGGGAATCGTTCAGTAGATATATAGTGGGGGGGGAATCGTTCAGTAGATATATAGTGGGGGGGAATTGTTCAGTAGATATATAGTGGGGGGGGGGGGGAATTGTTCAGTAGATATATAGTGGGGGGGGGGAATCGTTCAGTAGATATATAGTGGGGGGGGGGGGAATCGTTCAGTAGATATATAGTGGGGGGGGGGAATCGTTCAGTAGATATATAGTGGGGGGGGGAATCGTTCAGTAGATATATAGTGGGGGGGGGAATCGTTCAGTAGATATATAGTGGGGGGGGGAATCGTTCAGTAGATATATAGTGGGGGAGGAATCGTTCAGTAGATATATAGTGGGGGGGGGAATCGTTCAGTAGATATATAGTGGGGGGGGAAATCGTTCAGTAGATATATAGTGGGGGGGGGAATCGTTCAGTAGATATATAGTGGGGGGGGAAATCGTTCAGTAGATATATAGTGGGGGGGGGAATTGTTCAGTAGATATATAGTGGGGGGGGGGAATCGTTCAGTAGATATATAGTGGGGGGGGGGAATCGTTCAGTAGATATATAGTGGGGGGGGGGAATCGTTCAGTAGATATATAGTGGGGGGGGGAATCGTTCAGTAGATATATAGTGGGGGGGGGAATCGTTCAGTAGATATATAGTGGGGGGGGGAATCGTTCAGTAGATATATAGTGGGGGGGGGGAATCGTTCAGTAGATATATAGTTGGGGGGGGGGGATCATTCAGTAGATATATAGTGGGGGGGGGAATCGTTCAGTAGATATATAGTGGGGGGGGGGATTCATTCAGTAGATATATAGTGGGGGGGGGGATTCATTCAGTAGATATATAGTGGGGGGGGGGATTCATTCAGTAGATATATAGTGGGGGGGGGGATTCATTCAGTAGATATATAGTGGGGGGGGGAATCGTTCAGTAGATATATAGTGGGGGGGGGAATCGTTCAGTAGATATATAGTGGGGGGGGGAATCGTTCAGTAGATATATAGTGGGGGGGGGAATCGTTCAGTAGATATATAGTGGGGGGGGGGAATCGTTCAGTAGATATATAGTTGGGGGGGGGGGATCATTCAGTAGATATATAGTGGGGGGGGGGAATCGTTCAGTAGATATATAGTGGGGGGGGGAATCGTTCAGTAGATATATAGTGGGAGGGGGAATCGTTCAGTAGATATATAGTGGGGGAGGAATCGTTCAGTAGATATATAGTGGGGGGGGGAATCGTTCAGTAGATATATAGTGGGGGGGGGAATCGTTCAGTAGATATATAGTGGGGGAGGAATCGTTCAGTAGATATATAGTGGGGGGGGGGAATCGTTCAGTAGATATATAGTGGGGGAGGAATCGTTCAGTAGATATATAGTGGGGGGGGGAATCGTTCAGTAGATATATAGTGGGGGGGGGGAATCGTTCAGTAGATATATAGTGGGGGGGGGAATCGTTCAGTAGATATATAGTTGGGGGGGGGATCATTCAGTAGACATATGGTGGGGGGGGATCATTCAGTGGATATATAGTATGGGGGGGGGAAATTATTCATTCAGTGATGTAGGGGGGGAGCATGCCCAAGAGAGTTAAGGCAGTGCTGGAAAATAATGGTGGCCACAGAAAATGTTGACACTTTGGGTCCAATTTGGACATTTTCACTTAGGCTCGGTTCACACGGGGGCGACTTGTCAGGCGACCTAGCCGCCTGACAAGTCGCCTCCCGTCCTGTACAATGGAACCGTTCTAATCGGAGCGACTTAGAAGAAAGGTTCCTGTACTACTTTGGGGGCGACTTGCATAGACTTCTATACAGAAGTCGTCTTGCAAGTCGCCCCGGCAGTCGTGTGCAGGTCGCCTCGGTGAGGCGACCTGCAAGTCGTGCCGCCTCTGGTGTGAACCGAGGCTTAGGGGTGTACTCACTTTTGTTGCCAGTGGTTTAGACATTAATGGCTGTGTGTTGAGTTATTTTGAGGGGACAGCAAATTTACACTGTTATATAAGCTGTGCACTCACTACTTTACATTGTAGTAAAGTGTCATTTCTTCAGTGTTGTCACATGAAAAGATAGAATAAAATATTTACAAAAATGTGAGGGGTGTACTCACTTTTGTGAGATACTGTATTCTGCTAAATATTTTAGGTAAAAAAAAAAAAAAAAATCACCATAAGCGTGATTGGTTTGTTTGTGCAAAAGTAATCGCGTCTACAAAATGGCGGATAGATTTATGGCATTTTTATTATTATTTTTTTTTTTTACCAGTAATGGGGGTGATCAGTGATTTTTAGCGGGACTGTGACATTGCGGCGGACAGATTGGACACCTAACTGACATTTTTGACACTTTTTTTGGGAACCAGTGACATTATTATAGTGATCAGTGCTAAAAATATGCACTGTTATTGTATTAATGACACTGGCAGGGAAGGGGTTAACATCAGGGGTGATCAAGGGGTTAAATGTGTTCCCTCACTGTGTGTTCTAACTGTATAGGGGGATGATGTGACTGGGGAAACACACGGATCTGTATTCCTGCATAGCAGAAAGACAAGATCTGTGTGATCTCCCCTGTCGGAACGGAGATCTGCCTTGTTTACACAGGCAGATCCCCGTTCTGTCACTTCGGGGAACAATTGTGGATGGCATAGTCCGCCGGATCGATGATTGGCTCCCCCACTGGCCAATGAGAGCGTGCGCCCACAATAGCGAGTTCCCAAGTCGAAAAACAGCTACGGCGATTCGCGGGATCCTGCCATCTTGCCGCAGTATAATGACAGCGGTTGGTCGGCAAGTGGTTAAAGTGTTACTAAACCCACAACAGTAAAATCAGTCTGTATATGCAGTAAAGCATGCTTGTTATACTCACTGTGGAACCTAAGGGGTTAATCCTCTGCATTGTGTAAAAAGGCTGTTTTTTTCTGATCCTCCCCTTCTTCCACTGTCCCCAATCCATCGGCTGATAGTACAGAGCCCTAAGAGGCACTCTGCACATGCTCAGTTCTAGTGTGTATTGCCAGAGAGTTTTTTTTTTTCTTTTGGGAGGGTGCATGTGATCAGCACAGGGCCAATCAGCACTGCCCAGACAGAGGGTCAGGGGTCCTGCAGCCTCATAGGACAGTCAGAGGAGAATGAAAACTCCTCCTACAAGCTTTAACCAGTGCTTGGCTGGACACTGATAGAAGTCACAAGACTGCTATATACTGCTGATGAGAAAAGGTATTTAGCAGTTTATTTTTGCTAAAATGATTGCATTTCCATGTTCTGTGTACTGTGGGAGATCGGATATAGTGAATGCAGGTCCTGGGATTAGTAACACTTTACCAAAGAATAGTACCACAAGTGCAACAAGCACTACACTAATGTGAATAGGCCTTGACTGAGTCTAGGATCACACCTATGTGTTTGGGGTTGATGCGTTTTTCAGGCAAGCTTTACGGTGCATTCTTTGCATGCAGTTTTCATACATTTTGTGTTGTGTTTTTTTTTTTCCCCCTTCAAAAACACTGTATATAGTTGGTTGCTATGGAGTGGGCCGGGAGGCCGGCCGCCACGTCCTAAACAAACGATGAGTCAGCAGGTTTCCCCACTGATAGCTGAATGTAAAAAAAAAGAATTTCCGGCAAAAAAATTTGTGGAAAGAAAAAAAAAAAAAACGGGGTGGGTTCCCCCGCCAGATCAATACCAGGCCCTTCGGGGGCCCCACGCCATTTTTTTTTTTTTTTTTTTTTCCACATTTTTTTTTTGCTGGCCATTTTTTTTTTTTACATTCAGCTATCAGCGGGGAAGCCTGCTGACGGCTGATGACTCATTGGTTGTTAAGGACGCAGCGGCCGGCTTCTCGACCCGCTCCTTAGCAACCAGCTACATACAGTAGTTTTAAAGGGGAAAAGATTAAAAATAAAAACGCAACACTTGCGTTTCTGGTGCGACTCCATTGAAGTCTATTACACACAAAACGCAATCTGCTGCTTAAAAAAAAAGTCCCCAACCCCTTTTCAAAAATGTGCTGGCTGAAAAACGCATAGATGTGAACGTGTGCCATAGGAAACCATGATAAATGGACTGTAGTGCATTTTTGCAAATTGCAAAAAGCACGTAAGTGTGACCGTAGAAAAGAGAGACAGGTCTGATGCTACCCATGATATGCCTCCATCCCTAAACAATACGACAAAGAGACAGAGTAGCCCATAGGACTTTGAATGAGGCAAGCATGGGGGTCCACACAATAGAGTAAAACATAATAGCATGGTTGTAACCTGAATATTACATAACATATAAGCCAGGTTAATAGCATGATGTCAAATAAGTTGAACACATTCACATGGGTTGTTGATGGGGTAGTAGAGTATGCACGCATTAAAGAACTCAACGCGTTTCACGGGCCACTGCCCGCTTCCTCAGGAGTATATCTTTATATGCAATGTTTCTAAAAAGACAAAACATCTATTGAAAACATCTGTCACATAAAACATATTTCTGCAAATAGAGGCCCAAATGGAGCCCCATACTTACAGATTGGCGAAGCCGAGGCTCTAAGAAGAGATGGCCACCCCCTGGGGGATCTTTTCTTGGAGCCTCGGCTTCGCCAATCTGTAAGTATGGGGCTCCATTTGGGTCTCTATTTGCGAAAAAGATGTTTTATGTGACAGATGTTTTCAATAGATTTTTTTTGTCTTTTTAGAAACATTGCATATAAAGATATACTCCTGAGGAAGCGGGCAGTGGCCCGTGAAACGCGTTGAGTTCTTTCATGCGTGCATACTCTCCTACTCCATCAACAACCCATGTGAATGTGTTCAATTCACAGTGGAACCTCGGATTGCGAGTACAATGGTTAACGAGCGTTTTGCAATATGAGCACTGTATTTTTAAAAATCGTAAATCGGTTTGCAAGTGTTGGCTCGCAAAATGAGCACAATTAAGGCCAAAGCGTGTGCAGTACCATGTTTGGCCTGAGGTGGGGAGGCGCCGGAGCCGAGCGGCGCTGTTCTGAAATGCACGGAAAGGCCCGAGGACAGCCCGGCTGACCTCGGCAAACCTCGAAAACGGAGTCTTTCCGATGTTTGCCGAGGTCAGCGGAGGTGTCCTCGGGCCTTTCCGGCCGTTTCCGAGGCTCTCCAGTGCCCCCCCGACCTCTGGCCGCATGCGGTATTGCATGCCATTGAAGTCAATGTGGAATGAATTATTTTCGTTTCCATTGACTTCAATGGGGAAACTCACTTTGATATGCAAGTACTTTGGATTACGAGCATTCTCCTGGAACGGATTATGATCGTAATCCGAGGTTCCACTGTATTTGACATCATGCTATTAACCTGGCTTATACAGTATGTTGTGTAATATTCAGGTTACAATAAACCATGCTATTATGTTTTACTCTATTGTTTCGACCCCCATGCTTGCCTCATTCAAAGTCCCATGGGCTACTCTGTCTCTTTGTCATAGGTGTGACTATAGGGTCATAGCTGTGGGGCAACACAGTGGGTTTTCATTTCAGACCGCTTTATTATCTCCCGTTGGTAGAGACGGTGTAACGATCAATAAGTTGGTCCACGTTGGGAGCAATGCTAGCAGTGGGTTCTTGTATGTGTCTTCATGCGATGTGTAACGAAGTCGCTCCAGGCTCACACAATAGCGCTCTGTGCATTTGGATGGAATGAATTCTCCGGAGACTTGTTCATCTCCGTGTCCAAACAATCAGCTCACGTACAGCCAGTGTGTATAATTCCACATGGAATGTGTGTAGCGGATCATGAGACGCGGAAGAATGATGGGAGAAGTGTCACGACTTAACAGACCGTAAACTTCACACAAAGACCATCTCTTTTAAGAGCTGGAAAACTTGGCGTGCGATTGCCGCAATGTACATCCTCAGAATTCACACCGCTTTATTTTGTGAAATGTCTTTTTATGGAGCATAGTTGTGTTTTTAAATATATAGCTGGGCCAATAAAAGCATTAGTTCACGCGTGTCGGCGAATGCGTCACTAATCTGGGCAATTCAAAGAAGAATTGCAGGCATCTGCATCTTATACATATTTACCATAGCCTACCCTGGACCTGGATCAGAGACTGCAGACATGGCACAGAAGATGGTCAGAGACTGCGGACATGGTACAGGAGATGGTCAGAGACTGCGGACATGGTACAGGAGATGGTCAGAGACTGCGGACATGGTACAGGAGATGGTCAGAGACTGCGGACATGGTACAGGAGATGGTCAGAGACTGCGGACATGGTACAGGAGATGGTCAGAGACTGCGGACATGGTACAGGAGATGGTCAGAGACTGCGGACATTGTACAGGAGATGGTCAGAGACTGCGGACATGGTACAGGAGATGGTCAGAGACTGCGGACATGGTACAGGAGATGGTCAGAGACTGTGGACATGGTACAGGAGATGGTCAGAGACTGGGGACATGGTACAGGAGATGGTCAGAGACTGGGGACATGGTACAGGAGATGGTCAGAGACTGGGGACATGGTACAGGAGATGGTCAGAGACTGGGGACATGGTACAGGAGATGGTCAGAGACTGGGGACATGGTACAGGAGATGGTCAGAGACTGGGGACATGGTACAGGAGATGGTCAGAGACTGGGGACATGGTACAGGAGATGGTCAGAGACTGGGGACATGGTACAGGAGATGGTCAGAGACTGCGGACATGGTACAGGAGATGGTCAGAGTCGGAAGGATCCCAATCTGCTTTGATTATACCACTGCGTGTTTATGCAAATGCACATGAAAATACACAAACATGACTTTGGCCGGAACCACATGAGTGTGGTGCTTTCGTTCCCCTGTCACATTCTATGAACGTTTTTAGACGTGCTACCATTAGATCAGTATGCATGTTTTATGAAGGAGCATCAAAGAGGTGGTATGCAGGAGTTTGATGCACTTTCATGAAAACATTTACATTTACTCTGCCATTGCATGCTGGGAGTTGTAGTGCTACCTTAAACTTGTTGCTCCTCTTCCAGTCAGAGCATGCTTAGACCTGTAGCCCCCTCCACCATCACTCCAGGCAGCCCTCGAGGTCTCAAATCTGGAGTTTTTAGAACTCCTTGTTCTCCTCGGTGACGAGCTCCCCTCTGGTCCTTTCCTCTGCCGCCTTCTCCTTCTTCCCGCCCAGGCTCTTTTTTTCCCCTCCTCCTTGGACGCTGTCACGCCATAGTACCTTCACCGTCTACAGCGTCCAGTTGCTAGGCAACCACAGGGGAGGAGCCGCAGCCAGACATAGACGCTGGGATGGTAGATTGGGCGTGTTGAGGACAGTGTTTTTCTGAGCAGGGAGGGAAGCAGGCGACAGTCAGCCCGCCCCTGGGCGGTTGTGCCCACACTAGTGCCCCTGCTAACACAAGGAGAGCAGGAGGAAGGGACACTCCCGCAATGGGCGGCACCCGGGGCGGACCACGCCCCCTTTTCGGTATCGGCTGTTTTTGTCATTCGGCTGAATGACAAAAACATCGTTTTCGGCCGATAATTTTCGGCAGCCGAAATTTCGGTGCACCACTAACCTGAACTGAACTCGAACCCCTTACCCTAACGAAAAAACATTTATAATAAATTAATAATAATAAAAGAAGAAATAAAAGCTAATGGAAAAGCTAAAAAATCTGAAATACCTAGCAACAAATGATTTAACAGATAATAATTTTCTCTATTGGTGTCAGAAACCATGAAATCAGACCGAGACAGAAGTACAGTTAACTCTCACACTTGTTTAATAATAAAAGTAAAAAGAACAAACTTAGTCAAAACATAACCAAAGTTCAGTAACCGGAACAGATAGTCAGCCAAGCAGAAGTCAGAGATCAAAGTAATGGAACAGCAAGTAGGATCTGGAGCCAGAAGGGATGTCAGCAAAGCCAGTCTTTAAACAGGAATGCAGGAGATAGTTTCTTGTGATGTGACCAAGGCAAAGGCAGAGCTCCTCTGGACTGGACGGCTTCAGTAGGCAGGACTGGCGAGCAGGATCATCAACAGCTGGGTAACTGTGGAGAGAGATGGGAGCTGGCAATTAGCCCACAGCTGAGCGGCCAGCCCAGAGAAGGAAAGGCTGAGCCCAGCCCTGACAATTGGCTAATAAAAAAATGCCAAAGCCCAAAACCGCTGCATACAAACACGCAAGTCGCGCAAAAACATGCAAAAAAACACTCAAAGACGCTACGCTCAGGTGTAAATGCAGCCTTCCAGTGACCTCCACTTGTTTCCAGGTCCTGTGCTGAGTGGCCGGCCTGATGCATTGTGAACACAGGAGGTCGGTCGCTCAGGACCGGCACCATTCAGAGAATGCTTAACAGTATTTAAATGAGTGAAAGGTATTTTCTGATTTAACAAGGAGGAGAGGCAGAGCGGCTATATTTGCAGTATGGTTATATTTGCAAAATAATTATTAGATCCAGAGGTATAGGTAACTGGAAGTATATGTACACCCAGTCATTAAGATTCCCAGAGTGATATTGGTTAAAGTAGAACTATAGGCAAAACTTTTTTTTTTTTTCATTTTGGACAGATAAAGGGAGGTTATTTAACCCTTGTTATTTATTTTTTTTTTTTTTACATTTCAGTGTCCTATTGGGGAGATTTCTCTTTACTTCCTGTTCTATAGCCGAAAACGGGAAGTGAGAGGAAATCCCTCCAAGGTGTAGAAGTACCTGGTTGTCCCAATTGGAAAATTTCCTCTCTATTTCTGTGTTGGCGACAACCCAAATTTTTGGTATTTTCTTTCACTTTTTGTTATAATAGTCACCAGGAGAAATAGAGAGGGCGAACCTCCCTAACGGGGATACAGACTGCAATAAAATACTGAAAGCTGTTCTAATCCCTCTCCACTCCATCCAAAGCAAAAAAAAAAAAAAAAAAAGTTTTGTCTTTAGTTACATTTTACAAGAGAATGTACAGCAGCTATTACCTCTTTCAGGCAGTCTCTCCCACTGACTCATTTAGCTGGGTGTACATTGCAGCTTGAGCTATTGAGGTTTGTTATCTCTAACAGTTTAACAGATAATTGGGAAAAAGCAGAGGGATCCACCATCTAGCCAATAATACTGTATGTATGTATATATAGCTTTATATCTATCGCTCTCTCGCTCTCTCTATCGCGGTCTCTCTCTCTAACGCGCTCTCTCTATCTATCGCGGTCTCTCTATCACTCTCTCTCTCTATCGCTCTCTATTGCTCGCTCTCTCTATCGCTCTCTATTGCTCGCTTTCTCTCTATTGCTCGCTCTCTCTCTCTATTGCTCGCCCTCTCTCTATCGCGCTCTCTCTATCGCGCACTCTATCGTGGACTCTCTCTAGCATGGTCTCTCTATCGCTCTCTCTCTCTCTATCGCTCTCTCTCTATCGCTCTCTCTCTCGCTCTCTCTATCGCTCTCTCTCTCGCTCTCTCTATCGCTCTCTCTCTCTCTATCGCTCTCTCTCTCTCTCTATCGCTCTCTCTCTCGCTCTCTCTATCGCTCTCTCCCTCTATCGCTCTCTCCCTCTCTCTATCGCTCTCTCCCTCTCTCTATCGCTCTCTCCCTCTCTCTATCGTGGTCTCGCTCGCTCCCTGTATCGCGCTCTCTCTCTCAATCGCTCTCTCTAGTTCTCTCTCTATCGCTTTCTCTCTCTATCGCATTTCTCTCTCTCTTTCTCTCTCTCTATTGCGCTCTCTCTCTATTGCGCTCTCTCTCGTGCTCTCTCTCTATCGCGCTATATATATATATATATATACACACACACACACACACACACACACACACACACACACACATATATATATATATATATATATATATATTATATATATATATATATATATATATATATATATATATATATAATATTCTAAAGAATATATATATTTAATTATTTTTGTCACATATGTACAAGACCCCTTTATGTTTTCTTTAAATATGATAGTGATGTATAGTAGTATAGAAATAATTTATCACATAAGTTATTTCTATAGATTGCTAACGAGGGCCATTGGATGACATCGCTGTTCTATCTCCTCATTATGTCGATACTTCAGAAGTCAGAAAATAATAATAATAATGCTGGCTTGCTTGGCGTGCCATTTGATGTGTTGGAAAGAGTAAGGTATAGGAATAAAGAACTGGAAGTACAGTTCAGGTGTGACAATACCTCTGTTAAGCGGAGTGGAGGAAGGCGGGTAATTATTTTGAGAGCAGGGAACCCCTATGGTGGCACATTCATTGGCATCGTTCATAACAATAGACGCTTTCTGTTCACACAGAACAAAGACTAAGGTTTAGGCACAGCTATTGCTGTATTTCTCTGTATAGTATAATATCGCTGTATAGTTATTTATGATGTCAACCATATATAGGAGTAGAGGCTCCTGCACTGCTGTGGGGTAGAGTGCCGCCTTATTTCTTAAAGGGAAATGCTAATGTTTTCATTGAGTTATATGGTGACAACCTAAAGTATAAATCTGGTAATTTTTTATAGCTTTTCCTTTCCTACTCCACCCACCTCTAGCTAATCTATAATTTTTATGTTTTAAAAAAATGTACGGTGAATTAAAAACCCCAATGTTTAACTTGAATCCATAGTCATGTGACAGGCCAGGACCCGGCTCCTCTTTCTTCTGCTCTGTAGTATAGGAGGCTCATTTTTGCCATTCCCATGATGCATTCTGGTGATGGGGGCACTGCTCATGAGCTCTAAAAATGTCCATCAATTGATTTTTTTTTTTTTTTTTTTTCGGGGTTTTCTAGTTTTAAAGCAGCAGCGTCATGACTTTAGCATGCAAGGTCCTAAAGCAGTGACGTCATGACTTCGGGACACAAGGACATAAAGCAGCGATGTAATGACTTCAGGACATAAAGCAGTGATGTCATGGCTTCAGGATATAAAGCAGTGATGTCATGGCTTCAGGATATAAAGCAGTGATGTCATGGCTTCAGGATATAAAGCAGTGATGTCATGGCTTCAGGATATAAAGCAGTGATGTCATGACTTCTGGACGTAAAGCAGTGATGTCATAACTTCTGGACGTAAAGCAGTGATGTCATAACTTCAGGACGTAAAGCAGTGATGTCATAACTTCAGGACGTAAAGCAGTGATGTCATGACTTCAGGATGTAAAGCAGTGATGTCATGACTTCAGGACATAAAGCAGTGACGTCATGACTTCAGAACACAAGGACGTAAAGCAGTGGCATCATGACCTCAGGATACAAGGACTTACAGCAGTGGCATCATGATTTCAGGACACAAGGAAGTAAAGCAGTGACGTCATGACTTCAGGACACAAGGACATAAGCAGTGATGTCATGACTTCAGGACACAAGGACATAAGCAGTGACGTCATGACTTCAGGACACAAGGACGTAAAGCAGTGACTTCAGGACACAAGGACGTAAAGCAGTGACGTCATGACTTCAGGACACAAGGACGTAAAGCAGTGACGTCATGACTTCAGGACACAAGGACGTAAAGCAGTGATGTCATGACTTCAGGACACAAGGACGTAAAGCAGTGACGTCATGACTTCAGGACACAAGGACGTAAAGCAGTGACGTCATGACTTCAGGACACAAGGACGTAAAGCAGTGACGTCATGACTTCAGGACACAAGGACGTAAAGCAGTGACGTCATGACTTCAGGACACAAGGACGTAAAGCAGTGACGTCATGACTTCAGGACACAAGGGCGTAAAGCAGTGACGTCATGACTTCAGGACACAAGGGCGTAAAGCAGGGACGTCATGACTTCAGGACACAAGGACGTAAAGCAGTGACGTCATGACTTCAGGACACAAGGACGTAAAGCAGTGACGTCATGACTTCAGGACACAAGGACGTAAAGCAGTGACGTCATGACTTCAGGACACAAGGACGTAAAGCAGTGACATTATGACTTCAGGACACAAGGGTGTAAAGCAGTGACGTCATGACTTCAGGACACAAGGGCGTAAAGCAATGACGTCATGACTTCAGGACACAAGGACGTAAAGCAGTGACGTCATGACTTCAGGACACAAGGACGTAAAGCAGTGACGTCATGACTTCAGGACACAAGGGCGTAAAGCAGTGACGTCATGACTTCAGGACACAAGGGCGTAAAGCAGTGACGTCATGACTTCCGGACACAAGGACGTAAAGCAGTGACGTCATGACTTCCGGACACAAGGGCGTAAAGCAGTGACGTCATGACTTCAGGACACAAGGACTGAAAGCAATGACATCAGGATCTAAGGTCCCAAACCAGTGACATCAGGACGCAAGGACTCACAGCAGTGGCATCATGACCTTGGGACGTAAGGTCTTGAAGCAGCAGTGTCATTCTTTCAGGACACAAGGTCACTGATCATCTGCAGGGAGGAGAGCATTAATTCAACATTCCAGAAGTTTTTTAGAATTGGCTACTATAGCACCACACTGCACATAAACTAGGACATGCACCATATTTTTCCCTACATACCGCCCCTACAATGCACAGATAGGTGTGATGTGCTGAAATGCACTTGACTTAAGGTTTCCTGGCGAGGCACGTTTGGTTGTTCTACAGAATGAATAGAGCCACCACCCATCATGGATCTCAGTAACAGGCATTACTGTAAAGCCAGCCCAACACCTGACATGTCCTGATGACCCGCTGTACCAGTCCTGTTTTCTGCGGTCGGTGTTCTGCAGGACTACAGGTGATCAGTCATCAGCCAGCTCCTGAAATCTTTACACGGTATCTCTGGCTCCAATGCTCCGGAAGGCCTCCCATCCTCTGCTCAAGGTTGCACAAGATTCAATTTATATCCCTGAGCTACTTTACTTTTCTCCCACACAGTCTATAGGTTAACCCCATAGAGTTTTCCTGGAAGTCTGTATGAAAACATCAACCACGCCCCTCATCAGACAAAAGAATATTATGTTGCAAAGCAATTACACTGTAGTGCTGGGAATGTAATGAAATATTCAAGTCCAGGAATTGTATTCTAGGCCTCCTATGCACCTTACAGCAAGTCTTCCCTCTGGTTATTGGCAGGAAGGAAGCTCTTGTCTTTGTACAGTTTAATATACACAGAGCCCTAGCACTGGAGGGTTCGGGGGGTTTCTTCATTTGTCTGCTGACTCACAGAGAAGTGTATAGAGGGGTCATCCTGGGACAGGCAACCCACTGACAGCCCATTTGTACAGCAGGGATGAAAGGGTGTATGGGCTGTAGGCAGATGGCTTGTGAGTTCAGGGAGGTGGCTTGTCAGTGCTGGCACACTGCTGTCAGTGCAGACAGATGGCTCGTCTGTGCTGGCACACTGCTGTCGGTGCAGGCAGATGGCTTGTCTGTGCTGGCACACTGCTGTCGGTGCAGGCAGATGGCTTGTCAGTGCTGGCACACTGCTGTCGGTGCAGGCAGATGGCTCGTCTGTGCTGGCACACTGCTGTCGGTGCAGGCAGATGGCTCGTCTGTGCTGGCACACTGCTGTTGGTGCAGGCAGATGGCTTGTCAGTGCTGGCACACTGCTGTCGGTGCAGGCAGATGGCTCGTCTGTGCTGGCACACTGCTGTTGGTGCAGGCAGGTGGCTTGTCAGTGCTGGCACACTGCTGTCGGTGCAGGCAGATGGCTCGTCTGTGCTGGCACACTGCTGTTGGTGCAGGCAGATGGCTTGTCAGTGCTGGCACACTGCTGTTGGTTCAGGCAAATGGCTCGTTTGTGCTGGCACACTGCTGTTGGTGCAGGCAGATGGCTCTTAAACCAGGAGCAGTGTGGGTAGGTGACTGTGAGTTGTAGGTGGGGAGGGGTACAGGTGAGTGTCTGTAGCTGAATATCAAAACTTTTTTGAGACGTTTTGCAGCCATCCATATTAAAATGACCTTATTCTTTTCCTAAAATGGTACGTTTTCTCAGTTTAAACATATTGATATGTTTTCTATTGTGAATAAAACATCAGTTTAACTCATTTTTATGTAGGTTTTCCACAGCGTTCCATATTTTTTTTTTTGGGGAATTGGGGTTGTAAATATTTTGGTCTTTTAGCAGCAAATGGTGCCAGTCTGTAACATCCTTCTGTTTATAGTAAACACAGTAGCAGGGGCGGACTGACAACTCATGGGGCCCCCGGGCAATAGGAGATTATGGGGCCCCCGGGCAATAGGAGATTATGGGGCCCCCAGGCAATAGGAGATTATGGGGCCCTCGGGCAATAGGAGATTATGGGGCCCGCAGGCAATAGATTATGGGGCCACACAGTATACATACACACACATACAGTATACACACACAGACACACAATATACACACACAATATACACACACAGAATACACATACACACAGTGAAAAGGTACTGGAGAGGCGGGGCAGCTATAATCTTGAGTTTTTTAAAAAAACACAGATTTTTACATACTGTCCCTGGTTTTATTGAGGCTGGCAACCCTGATGGGGCCCCTTAGTGGCATGGGGCCATCGGGCAGTGCCCGAGTGCCCGAATGGTCAGTCCGCCCCTGCACAGTAGCCATTACACACAATGCACTATAAAAACCCTTCCTTTTAAAACGGTGCAGCACTTGCCCTTGTGTTCCATAACAGCACCCCGACCAGTGCTCCTATACCCAGAAGACATACATGTTCCTGTGTGATGTGACTGTAATTACACAGGATAATTACACAGCCAAGGGTGTTATTAGATACAGTATACAAGAAACGTAGAACAAAACGATATTATTAGCTCCGGATTACTCATAGTTTAGTTGTCTCTGAGTGTTGGTAGGACAGAAGGAGGATACAGGAATCTGCAATGGCTTCTTCCATTGTAAAGGGAGATATTAGAATGTTATCATCCAGAAGTGCCTGAAACTGCAGACTCTGACTTCCACCTCCTCCCGTAATTCACAATTGACCCATCAATATGATGTCTGCCTTTTGGAGGCCAATGGCAAGGTGAGGCCGACCAGATTTAAGCTTCCTTACAGAAGTCATCATTTGAATATTAGATCCTTCTAGGTTACTCTGGGAACTAGGAATAAACCTGGGTGTATCTACAGGCAGATGGACCTCCTGACAACCTGGTCGGGCAGCTTTTGTCATCCTACGGGGTGTATTTATAAGAAATCTGCAGAGCTATTCCTCCCGGTAAAACTGCATGTACATTCATTCTGTGCAAATGGGGGCAAAATCAAATGTTATTAAGCTAAATTTTCTTGAATCGCTCTATGAAGAGCATTCGACCTGGAGGAGAAAATAACCTAATAACACCTGGTATTGCTCCCATTTGCACATAATGGAGAATGGAGCTTCAACAGACAAATGGCTCTGCACTTTTTTTATTTCGCCTCTATATGTAATAATGGCCCTTCATGTCACTGACCTGTTAATAAATAAGGTCCATACACAGCCTGTACAGTACTTGGTATTTCAGGCTCTGCCTGTCCCTGGTGCTGGGTGTACCTGAGTTAATTTATTACTGGCCAGGAAATTACACACAGAAGGAGCAAATCGCTGCAAGTGCAGGAAACAAAATTAGGTTATTAGCTAGAAAATGAACCCTATTAAAACCTAATTTGCCCACTACGCTGTACTCATACTTTTAAACCTTTATGTTGTCTTCAATATAGTTGACCACCGCTCATCCTAAAAAAAAAAAAAAAAAAAAAAAAAAAAAAACTCCACTACCTTGGCCTCCAAAACTCTGCTCTTTCCTGGTTCTCCTTCTACCTATCTAAGTACTCCTTCAGTAGAAATTCACGCATGCTCGGAATCAAGCAGAAGGAGCCGCACTGGCTATTACTTCCTTTTTCTCGGCTCGTCGTACGTCTTGTACGTCACTGCGTTGCCACGTTTGGAATTGTTGGCCAACATTTTGTGACTGTGTGTATGCAAGACAAGTTTGAGCCAACAACCTTCAAACAAAAATCCACGGTTTTGTTGGTGGAAAGTCCGATTGTGTGTACGAGGCATTAGACATTTTGCCAAGGCACCCCTGAAGAAACACAAAGGCACCCTGGTTGAGAAAGGCTGTTCTAATAACACACAAATCTATGTCTCTACCCCCCCACCTCTGAACTTTGTGTCATTTACTATTGACCTCTGAACTCTGCATCACTTGCTACTGACTTTTGAACTCTGCATCACGACTGACCTCTTAACTCTTTTACTACCGACCCCTGAAGTCTGTGTTGCTTACTACTGATCTTTGAACTTTGCATCGTTATTGACCCATGAACTCTGTGTCACTACTGACCTCTGAACACTGTGTTGTTTTCTACTGATCTTTGAACTCTGCATTACTACTGAACTGTGCGCCTTCCACTACCAACCCCTGAATGCTGGGCCAACCACTACTGACCCCTGAACTCTGGGCCATCCACTACCAACCCCTGAACTCTGGGCCAACCACTACTGACCCCTGAACTCTGGGCCATCCACTACCAACCCCTGAACTCTGGGCCATCCACTACTGACCCCTAAACTTTGGGCCAACCACTACCGACCCCTAAACTTTGGGCCAACCACTACCGACCCCTGAACTCTGGGCCAACCACTACTGACCCCTGAATGCTGGGCCAACCACTACTGACCCCTGAATGCTGGGCCAACCACTACTGACCCCTGAACTCTGGGCCATCCACTACCGACCCCTGAACTCTGGGCCATCCACTGCCGACCCCTGAACTCTGGGCTATCCACTGCTGACCCCTGAACTCTGGGCCATCCACTGCTGACCCCTGAACTCTGGGCCATCCACTACCGACCCCTGAACTCTGGGCCATCCACTACCGACCCCTGAACTCTGGGCCATCCACTACCGACCCCTGAACTCTGGGCCATCCACTGCCGACCCCTGAACTCTGGGCCATCCACTGCCGACCCCTGAACTCTGGGCCATCCACTGCTGACCCCTGAACTCTGGGCCATCCACTACCGACCCCTGAACTATTCTCCTGCTGGTGGCCATGGTAGTTTTAACATTGACATCCTACATGGTTATTTTGGCAGCCATCTGCAAACCCCAAAATGGGAAAGGCTAAACAAAACGGATATGGTTTAGGCTGAATATGGATGTTTTTTAATCACAATATCTTGCAATAAGCCCATTTTCTGCTACTTAATCCTGCTAACTAAACCCTTATTCCTAAACTGTACCTTTTTTCTTTTTTTTGCAGCCCAAGAATTGGGACTGTCCTAGAAAATTCTGACCAGTTATAAGGTAGGTCCTACTTCGCCTGTGAGTAAAATAAGACACAATTTTGTCCAAATATGTGCAAACAATGATCAGTCCCATACTCAGTCTTCTATGTAGACTTCCTTTTTCTTGCTTTAATGGTAATTTGAGTCTTCCGATCGATGTCATGTTCTCGGTGTCTGCGGGCAGTTTCGTGATGAGTGAATGTGGCCTTGTAAATTGCTTCCTCCACAGCCCTTATCTTATGTAAAAAGTTCACTGGAGGGTAGCCAAGCTGATGGAGGAAGTCTCGCTCTTTCACATCTATCGCTGGAGAAATGCTTACATGGGTTCTGTAGATGTAATGGCCTAGCCAAGAGGATCGGATGTGGACAGAAAATCAATAACCCATTGTAAAAAGATTTCTGGCCCAGAGTCACGTCGCTCGCAGCTTTTATCAAACCGTCTACAACGAGATTGTGGTCCTTTACACTCTGAAATGCTGCTACAGTATGATGTGCACAGGCTGCATAGTACACCATCATCGGGAACCTTCTTCTGCCTATTGGGGAAGTTTAACTGATGCAAAACTTTTTCTTTTCTGCTTTCTGTTACAAAACATATCCAATAAAATCTAATTTCTTCATACATTTAGGACAAAATAAATATATATGTATTTTGCTACATGCCTTTGGTAAAAAAAATCCCAATAAGTGTATTTCGATTGGCTTGCGTAAAAAGTATACAGGTAGCGTCTACAAACTATGGTGTGTGTGTATATATATATATATATATATATATATTGTGTGTATATATATGTGTGTATGTGTGTGTATATATATATATATATGTATGTATGTATATGTGTGTGTGTGTGTATGTATGTATATATATATATGTATGTATATATATATATATATATATATATATATATATATATATATATATATATATATATATATATAAAATCTCTATTAGAGTTGCACGATTCTGGCTAAAATGAGAATCACAATTTTTTTGCTTAGAAGATAGATCACGATTCTCGTGGCGTAACATCATCTTTCACATTAAAACAAATTGGGCTAACTATACTGTTTCTTTTTTTTTTTTTTTTTTTTTTTTTTATTAATTGAAGTGTATTTTTTCCCAAAAAATTGCATTTTAAAGACCGCTTGGCAAATACAGTGTGACATAAAATATTGCAGCAATTGACATTTTATTCCCTAGGGTCTCTGCTAAAATATATATGTTTGGGGGTTCCAAGTCATTTTCTAGCGAAAAAATATTGATTTTAACTCAAGAAACAAGTGTCAGAAAAAGATTTAGGCCCCTTTCACACTTATACGACTTGTCCCACGATTTTGTACTGCAAAATCGTATGACAAGTCGTTCTCCATGATTTTCAATGACTACCATTCATATTGACACGACTTTAAGTTGTGCCGACTTCAAAGTAGTCCCTGCACTACTTTGGTCCAACTTCCATGCGAGTTGTACTCCATAGACCTCAATGTTAAACCCTCAAGTAGCATGCAAATCGTACCTGAATAATATAGACACGATTTCAGTACAACTTTGTAAGCACAAGCCTCACACCATGTATGTTTTCATTTGTTAATGCCAAAGTTGTGGCAAAGTCGTACAAAATAGTACTGCTCCCAAATCGCGGTAAAATCGCCGCAAAATAGCAGCTGCGAAATCGTGGTAAAATCGCGCGACTTTGAAGTCGTATAAGTGTGAAAGGGGCCTTAGACTTTAAGTGGTTAAACTTCCTGCATTTACACGTTGTTTAAAAACTTGGCAGACTGCCTGGATTTTTTTTCACAGAGAAGTTTATCCCTTTTGATCTAAGAAGGAATAGTTAGTTACAATGTTTCATGTTAAAAACTTGGCAGATGTTTTCTTTTGACAGCTGAGTGAGCAGATAAGTCTCTCCACTTGTTATATGAAAGAATTGGCAAACTCTGGCAGGGGGGTTTAATCGAGATCACAATTTTTTAACGGTTCATTGTGCAGCTCTAATAAAAAAAAAAAAAAAAATATATATATATATATATATATATATATATATATTTGAAAATTAATCAATCCTGATGTACTGACGGCCTATCTCATTTCTTTGAGGCCCCAAAATTCCCCCCAAATGACCCCTTTTTGGAAAGTAGACAGTCCAAGGCATTTAGTAAGAGGCATAGCGAGTTTGTTGAAGTTGTATTTGCAAGAAATTTTTGGAAAATGAAAAAATTAAATAAAAAGTAATTTTTTTCACTTTTTTTATTTTTTTTTTACCTACTGTCATCAGTGTGGTACAGCGTTATTATATGACTGGTGTGGCAGTGATCAGGGATACTGACTGGCGACAGTATGTAAAAAAAAAATATATATATTATTTTTTTTTTTACATACTTCTATCAGAGTAGCTCAGTGACACTATACTACTCTTGTGGGGTGATCAGGAATTTTTGAATTGGATGAGAGAGAAATGTAATAGAATAAAGCTGCGTGTGCGGCTGTGTGCACAGAAGAGGTTTGTGTATTCTACTGTCATACTGATGTGAGTGGGAACAGCTGTTGTTTTCCTCTCCGTCTGATTCTACACAGCCAAATGCTTATAGGAACTTTTCCCAGTGCACATATCTCCAAATTCCGGATCACCTCCTTCTCAGTGTTTGTATACAAGTCTGCTCTTATCTGCTAATGATGGGGTGTTTCTTATCCCAGGGCTCTGATTTCAACCCTTTGTGCCACTGTCACGTCTCCCAGGACATGGCTTTATTTATCTGGGATATAGTTCCTGTCCATTACTTAGGAGTGGTGTTGCTCCAAGCACAGGAAATGAGAAGAAAGCACACCGGTTGAGCGTAATAAAGAACAAGGTGGAGATTAAACAGGAATAGTAAGATAGTTGCATTCCATGGAGTTGGCCGTCATAATCAAAGTTCAAGTGCACTTTCTGTAGCCTAAATCTGGCCATCTGATCCAGTTAGTTAGGAAAGTATCTTCTGCGCGCCCCTCTGATCCTGGTTTCACCTTGTTACGGCGGGCTGGAATTCCCTGAAGGTTGGGCTAAGCTCTACACCAACAGGTCATGTTTTCTGGCTTCCCGTTATTTTGCACAAGTGATTTCATCAGTTTCACTGCCTTAGGAATTGCCACCACCGTTTCATCTGAGGGAAATCCTGAAAACATGACCTGTTGTGGTGCCTTGAGGACTGGAGTTGACAAAACACTGGTGTAGAGCTTAGCCCAACCTTCAGGGAATTCCAGCCCCCCTGGAGCCTGGTTACCTCCGGTCAGCTTGGGCAGGTCTAACCGGAGTTGAGAAACACTGCTCTAAACACATAGCTATACTTTGTATATCGTGGAGTCTCCAAACTTTTTAAACAAAAGGCCAGTTTACTGTCCTTCAGGCTTTAGGGGGCCAGTGTGAGTAGAAAATCCCCCATCATTGTTTTTTTTTGTGGAAGGAATAGTGCCCCATTGTTAACAGTTGGAGGAATAGCACCCCATCATTGGTGTCAATGGGAGGAATGCTTCCCCATCATTAGTGGCAGTTGTAGGACTAGTGCCCCAAGGGGCCAGATAGAGGCAAGCAAAGGGCCACATCCAGCCCCAGGGCCGCACTTTGGAGACCCCCTGCTGTATATTCACAGTCTTACATTCAAGTGAGAGAACATTGATTGGTCACTAGGCTCCTTATTGGAAAGGGGGAAGTAGATGGCCAGGGCTTGGCTTTAAAGTAGTTTTGTAAACCTCTGATATAAAAACAGATCATATCCCTCTACACCAGTGTTTCTAAACCAGGGTTCCTCCAGAGGTTACTGGGGGTTCCTTAAGCAACGAGCAATTTCTGCCCCTCAGATAAGTTCCCATTCACACCATTGATCTTTTTAGCTTTCTGTAAGGGGGTAATTCTTCCCAATGACCACAAGTGTAAGGACCATTCTTCCCACTGACCATCACACTAATGTATCCTGAGATGTAGATATAGTCACTTTCAGCAGGAGTTCCCTGTGACCGGAAAGTTGTTTCAAGGATTCCTGTGTTGAAAAGTCTGCTCTATAGTGTGTATTTGCCAACTCCATTTCTGTCTCCTTTCTCCTCTTTATGATATATGCATTAGTCGCTTCTGACAGGTTGAACAAACGCCACAGAATCTTTGGAGACAGCCCCCCCAAGCACACAGGAGGTGATTTACAGCCTCGGCTCTGCATGCTTCATTAAGAGACTGTGTAAGGGTGTGTGTCTATTCCTTCCACTCTGATCTCAGATTACACTCAGATCTCCTCTTTGTGCTGTGCAGTGTGTACCTCAGATCCCCGCCAGCTGGATCTGTGTGTTTTTAACCACTTGACATCCGCGCTATGGCCGAATGACGGCCACAGCGCGGACCTGGATTTCTGGGAAGCTGTCATATGACAGCCTCCCCTGTGTGCGCGCCCTGCAGGGCGCTTGCCGAGAGCGCCGTGATCACCGAGTCACTGAGACTGGGGTGATCACCGATCCGAGTAAGGGGCCGGTCCTGGCCCCTTACCATGTGATCAGTTGTCAGCCAATGACAGCTGATCGCATGATGTAAACAAAAGATCGGTAATAGTTTTTTATTTCTACTCACGCTGATAGCATGAGTAGAGAAAAAAGCCGATCACCGGCTCAGCTGCAAGGAACGTCGGTCCCGAAGTGGAAGAGGCACATCTGCCTTTTCTGTGCCACCTGCCATTGCCACCTAACAGTGCCCACAAGTGCCACCTATCAATGCCCACAAGTGCCAGCTATCAATGCACACCAGTTGTGCCAGTCAGTGCCATCTAGCAGTGCTGCCTATCAGTGTAACTGATCAGTGCCCATTATTGCCACCCATCAGTGCCCATCATTGCCACAAAAAATTTTATACAAAATATAAA
The DNA here is from genome assembly GCF_042186555.1 of Aquarana catesbeiana. Classification (NCBI taxonomy): domain Eukaryota; kingdom Metazoa; phylum Chordata; class Amphibia; order Anura; family Ranidae; genus Aquarana; species Aquarana catesbeiana. Next base: position 37,264,001 of record NC_133335.1, on the reverse strand, counting down.
AAAACATTTTTTTTTTTAATTCAGCATTTTACATTTTTTTTAACAAGAAATAAAAACCGCAGAGGTGATCAAATACCACCATAAGAAAGCTCTATTTGTGGGGAAAAAATTATAAAAATTTCATTTGGGTACAGTGTTGTATGACCGCGCAATTGTCATTCAAAGTGCGTCAGTGCTGAAAGCTGAAAATTGGTCTTGATAGGAGGGGGGGGGGGGGTTAAGTGCCCAGTAAGCAAGTGGTTAAAAGACTGCACATAAACAGGTACAACTTATATTGGAGGATTTGTTTTATCTCTGAGCATCACCCGAGGGCTAGTTACTTCAGTGGGTAATTTTGGCAATTCTTGTTGAAACAGGTACAGTTTGAGTCATGGGTGGCCCTGCAAGCACCATCCGGCTTGACAAAATCAACTGACTGTACCCTATCAGAGTAATTGTTTGGGTATGGAGGTAGCTGCAGATACAGAGTTTGCCTGGACACAGGCAATGGAAATTCTTCCATTTATGCCATTTAGTGTGGATTGGGGAATCAGCTGAATTCTCTTGTCCAGCCTGTGGGGCTGAGCCATGTATAGCTAGCATTGGTAAGGTACTGTGTGTCATCTGTTTTTGGGCAGGATTTCCAAGGCATAGGCCATGTGACCAGTGCCTTAGCATTGGCCAGTGAATAGTCATAATGGGAAAGGGGAATTGCCATTTCTACAGGACAAGCTCTGCTTGTATATTTATACACTTTTGTTTATAGCCCTCCATGCTGTCTCTTGCATGGTGTCATTGTTTTCAGACACCTAATGTCAGGGCTTCTCTTGCAATGTGCTGATCCTGGTCCTTCATCTCCCCCTGGTTCGGCCTGTGCATTAAGGGCGCACGGGCGCCGCCCCCTCTCTCCTGCCGCCCGCTCTATCACCAATAGATAGATTCATGCATTGCATGAATCTATCTATGGCCGCTGCTGCCACCCCCTGTTCAGGCGCCCGTCCCCTTTTCGGGCACAGGGCACCTGAATTACAGCGACTGGGGGTGTTTTTGAAGCTTGGCCAATCCCCAGACGACGTTCTATCGTGACGAAACGCGTAGGGTGGAGCCTGTGACGGTGACGTCATTACGTTTTTCTAGGTGATTGATGGGACACACAGTAAGCGGGCAGAAGCTCATGGAGACGCCGCAATTTCAACCTTGATATACCACTGCTGTTACGCTTTTAAAGGATGAAACTTCTTGTAAGTGCAATTTATTCAGCTTATTAAATTACTTTGTTTAAACTATTACACTATGGGAGCATCCTTTGTTTTTGTTTTCTGAGTACCATGATCTCAGCTTCAACTGTAGATGTCGGTATAGGTTAGTGGGAGACCTGAATTTCCCAAATGCCTGGTGAGACTTCTTGTATGGTGGTCATCTATAGTTGGTAAGGAGCCTCAATTCTCACTTGGGTGTGAACTACCTTGGATGCTGGACTTGTTTTTTTACCACATTTCCTTTTGGAGCATCACTTTCACGTTGTATATGGACTTTTTCCAGCTTGGAATTTCCCTTGCACTATTTGAAAATTGGGACTTTTTTTACACTATTTATAATTTGGGATTTTTGTGTTTTCCTCTCTTTCCAGTGTTTGGTCTATAAGATTTCTCACTGTCCTTCACTTTTTTTATTTACAATTAATTGAAATATTTAATGTGATATTTATTGGAACAATTATTTGTGATATCTGCTTTAGTTTTTTATGTGAGACTTGTTTTCACCATTACTTTCATCAACATTTTATTTTCACTTATGTGTTTGTTGTGTTAAAGATAGTTGGGCTATCACCCTTAGTCATTTTTAGCGTGCTAGTTGCCTCAGCTTCTATATCTTATTTTTATTTTTTGAGAGTTTGTTCACCATAACTGTTTTTGGATTTATATTTTCATATTATTTTTTTAGCACTGCACTCTTATTTTATTTTATGTTTTTGGTGTTTTTGAAGCACCTGATTAGAGCCATAGGCTCTAATAGGCGTCACAAAAGGTGACCTGCAAGCGCCATGCTTGGCGCTCGCAGGTCACTCAGCTGTGTTAGAAAAGCGAATGACTATTCGCTTTCCTAACACTAAACCTCCTCTCCACCAATCAGGTGCTCCTGTCTGTTACCTGTCACCTGATTGGCTGAAGCGACAGGCGCCGCTATTGGACGCCTATCGGGAGGAGAGGACAGCAGGAGACGCATGGGGGACCCCACTCTCTCGCCGTCACCTGCTGCCCCACCAAGATAGGGTAAGTGCCGGGCAGACGGCGAGCGGGCAGGGGTCACATTGGGGGCATTCAAGGGCACACTGGCAGCATTTAATGGGCACACTGGAAGCATTTAATGGCACAGTGGCAGCGTTAGATGGCACAGTGGCAGCGTTTGATGGGCACAGTGGCAGCGTTTGGCACAGTGGCTGCAATTGATGGCACAGTGGCAGCATTTGAGGGCACACTGGCAGCATTTGGGCACAGTGGCAGCGTTTGATGGGCCCAGTGTCAGCACTTGGCACAGTGGCTGCGTTTGATGGCACAGTGGCAGCGTTTGAGGGCACAGTGGCAGCGTTTGATGGGCACAGTGGCAGCGTTTGGCACAGTGGCAGCGTTTGATGGCACAGTGGCTGCAATTGATGATTTTTTTCAAATTTTTTTGCGCCCCCCCCCAAAAATTTTGAGCACCAGCCGCCACTGCTGTGCAGTATGCAGTCTGTACTTGTAGATGCCATGATATAAAACAGGAATCGGGCTGCCTCCTTGCACAAACAAATTAAGCCCCGAAGTGTCATGGCTGATGAATGGAAATTGCAGATCGAAGCATATGAAGCTGTCGGCAGGCATTCCAGCACCCTTTGCAATCACACACAGCTCATAACCGTATGACAGCCAGGAGATTCTTGGACCATATTTGTTTTCTGACTGGGCCAATAAAAGTAACAACTAGATTTATGGTTTCATAAAGGAGTTTGACCGAGGATACGTGCATCATGGAGATGACAGACACAAGAGAATAGCAAAGGCGGGGCTGATTGTACAAAGAATCTGAAAATAGAGAGTAGCAGCCAGACAGACCCGCATTGTTATTCCGTAACACGGGGTAAACAACCCTGGAGAGGTGGAGATCTACCTGAACAATATGGAAGAGGTCAAATATCACCAGGGTGCAGCATTTTTTGCTTCAACTTCATGTCTGAAGAGTAATTTGTCACCCCAAGTCTGATGCAGAGATTATGTGCAGAGGTCAGAGTGTGCTATTTACAGAGTGCAGGGTCCAGATTATCCAAGGTACAGAGTGCAGGGATCAGGAGTATCTAACATTCAGAATGCAGTGTTCAAGAGTGCGTAATATACTGATTACAGGGGTCAGGAGTGTGCAATGTAGAGAGTGCAGGGGTCAGAAGTGTGCAATGTAGAGAGTGCAGGGGTCAGTAGTGTGCAATGTAGAGAGTGCAGGGGTCAGGAGTGTGCAATGTAGAGAGTGCAGGGGTCACGTGTATATAACATAGAGTGCATTGTTCAAGCGTTTGTAACATACTGATTGCAGGGTTCAAGAGTGTGTTATGTACAGGATACAGGGGTCAGGAGTGTGCAATGTATAGAGGGCAGGGGTGAGGAGTAACAGTAATGTACAGAGCTTCCCATGGCTTCCAATACCACCTCTATACCGACGACACCCAGATCTATCTCTTGACTCCTCAACTCACCCACTCAATCTCCTCATGTATCACAAACTTACTGAGCGACATATCAGTATAATGTCACACCACTTCCTCAAACTCAATGTTTCTTATACTGAGCATGTAATATTTCCTCCTCCCCGATCCCATCCCCATGACTTTACCATTGAGATCAACGGCACAACCATTGGTCCCTCCACACACACCTGGGTGTTATCCTAGACCAGGCATGTCCAAAGTCCGGCCCGCGGGCCAATTGCGGCCCGTGTTCCGGTTTCGAATGGCCCGTCTGGTAATTTGGACATGTATATCTTTTGTGGCCCCCAACGAATCCCCGAGCGCTGGGGGCCACAAAATATATATATGCTGGTTGCCTTGGAGGGGACAGGGAGGGGACGGGACGAGTGCTGTACATACAGTGACCATTTCCTGTCTACGCGCCGGCCTCTGTAATAGGAAGTCCCGTTTCCTGGGCTGCCATTGTATGACTGTTCTTTCCATTATAGGAGGCGGGACTTTGTGTTAAAGAGGCCGCCGAGAATGTGTTGGTGCTCGTCCCGCCCCCTCCCTGTCCCTTCCAAGGCTGCAGATGGGCATGGATCACTCTGCACTGATGGCAATGGTGAGTCTGCATTCATGGCGATGGGGGTGCTGCATTAATGGCAATGGTGGGGCTGCATTAATGGCAATGGGGGTGCTGCATCAGTGGCGATGGGGGGGCTGCATTAATTGCAATGGGGGTTCTGCATTCATGGCAATGGGGGTTCTGCATTCATGGCAATGGTAGGGCTGCATTCATGGCAATGGGGGTGCTGCATTCATGGCATTGGTGGGGCTGCATTCATGTCAATTGGGGTGCTGCATTCATGGCAACAGGGGTGCTGCATTCATGGCAACGGGGGTGCTGCATTCATGGCAACAGGGGTGCTGCATTCATGGCAACGGGAGTGCTGCATTCATGGCAAGGGGGGTGCTGCATTCATGGCAATGTTGGGTACTGCATTCATGGCAATGGTGAATCTGCATTCATGGCAATGGTGAGGCTGCATTCATGTCAATGGGGGTGCTGCATTCATGGAAGAATGCGCTTCTGGAAGAATGGTCAAACATTCCCATAGACACACTCCTAAACCTTGTGGACAGCCTTCCCAGAAGAGTTGAAGCTGTTATAGCTGCAAAGGGTGGGCCAACTCAATATTGAACCCTACGGACTAAGACTAGAATGCCATTAAAGTTTGCGCGTGTGTGTAAAGGCAGGCGTCCCAATACTTTTGACAATATAGTGTATATATACACCTAGTGCGCAGCACCTCCTATGATTCATTCCACCCCTTTTATTCATAGCACAGCAGTACCCCCTACGAGGCATTTCAACAATGCACGCATCCATATACATATACCTACACACTTACACCCACATATATATATACACACACTCAAACACGCACCATCTGTCAGTCGCTGTTTTCTCTCTGAAGTCCCTCTGCTGGCTTGGCTGGTTGTCCCTCTAGTTTCCTCTGTTCCTGCCAGTGGGGAAATGTGGAAGTGGTGGTCTTGAGGTGGAATGGCCTAATGGCCTGTGCCCTGTTTAAGGCCACCATCCAATACAGGTAGCTGCAGTGTTTGGCACCCAGGATACCAGGCAAGAGATGCAAGGCATGTGCCCTGGGTTCCCATTGTTGGCAACACCCATGATGGGAGTCACGATCTACAAGTCACATGTGTGTATTCATATATAGTGAGTTAGACATTGTTAACACCAATAGGTAGGCACTGGCTGTTATTATAAACAAGCTGTGAGCAGGCTTCATCAGGCATCCAGTAATCTTCAGCATTACTTGTTGAAGCCTGCTAGCAGCACATTAAAGGAGAAGAACAGCCAAATTTCGTTTGGCTGTACTTCTCTTGTGCATCACAGGAGTGCAGTTCGTTCTACACTCCTGTGACCCGTTTTCAGCAGACAGCGGCCTGAAGCCCGCTGTTGGCTGATGTCACAGAGCCAGTCCAGGCTCAGGCAAGATCGCGACAATAAAGTCGGGATCAATCCACATGCCTGGACCGGCACCCAGCTCAGCTGCCGCCCCCTGAACAGCCCAGTGTTCAAGTGAGTGGGGGGTAGAGCAAAGAGTCGGTGACTGACAGGCACCAGATCTCTGCTCATGGAGTTCTAAGAACTGAGTAATCAGCGGTGTTTGATCACTCAGGTCTCAGTTCGAGCTGGCGGGGGACAGATGCTGCATTCACCTAGGTAAGTATGATTCTGCAATACAACAAAAAGCCATACTTCTCTTTTAAGATTCACCCATCTCTAGGTTTTAAGAAACCCTCACCCCTGCCCTCAGTTTTCTTACCCTTAAAAACCCTTAATACATCCCCCAAATCCTGCAGTGTTGTGGCCACACTCATGATGTCATTGGTCCTTCCTTTTCTCCGTGGCTTTGGCAGTAGGTGGTCCTTATTCATGGACGAAAGAGCACTCACCTAATAACGTCAGAGGGCCTTCCTTCACAGAAGCACAGTGAACGCAGGCAAGGGTTGATGACCAGGGCCGTCTTTAATATTGATTGGACCCTGGGCAAAATTTTTCTTGGGCCCCCCTCTATGCAGTTTTGCCTTCCACCTGCTCTGAGACATACAATAAATAGCAGGTAGACTCAAAATCTGTTTATTGAATCAGATCAGGCAGCAATTGTGATTGGTTGCCAGAGGTTACAGTGTACCATTACCATTCACTGACTGGTTGCTAGAGGTTGCAGCACGCATTACGGCTCACTGTTTAGTTGCTAGAGGTTACAGCACATGATTTCTGCTTGTTGATGTACAGAGATTACTGTACATCAATACTGCTCACTGATTGGTTGCTAGAGGTTACTGCACATCATTACTGCTTACTGATTGGTTGCTAGAGGTTACAGCACATCATCTCCTCACTGCCTGCACAGCATGGACTGGAGAGGTGAGGGGACCCATTAATAAACAGAAAACTCCTAGGGACTAGGACTCCTGGGATCAGTGGCGGTGTTGGGGGAGGGTTTGATCAATGGCAATGCTGATTTTTTTTTTTTACCGACTACCAATATAAAGAGGAGTTTCAACACTGGCCACCAATGTAATAGGGGTTTACACTGACCACTAATGTAATAGAAGTATTCACAGTAACCACCAATGTAAGGAGGGATTTACACTGACCACCAATGTAAGGGGGACATTCACACTGGTCACTAGTGTGAATGAGAATATTCTACACCAAGCACCAATGTAATGAGAAGATTTACACTGACCACCAATGTAATTGAGACATTTAGCCTGCGTTCACATTCGTGTGTGTCGGGAATACATGCAAAATTATTTTCCTGACATCACAGAAAGGTGCTGCCCTTTAGCAGATACACAGCAGTGCCATTAATTGTTAATGACACCCTCACACATCTCCTGACATGTTCCCTGGCGCCGTGTGATTTTGACAAAGGGTTTGGGACATTCTTCTGCATTTGTAGTGCGTAGAGCAACCCATTGAAATGAATGGGCTGCCCTACACATGACCTACATCTTTATCCACCCTGTCAGTACACCTTTGCACTCTAAAACCCCTGCTAACCTCGGCACCCCAAACCTCCCCTATCTTCTCCACTCCAGTCCCCCTTCCCTTTAACTCTGCCTCCTCTGCTCATCTTTGCACCCACCTTCCTTACTTCTATACATCCCCTCCTTGCTTACCTGTGCACCCCAAACTGTAGTTCCTTCTCTGCCTACCTCTGTACACCCCACACTACCCTCCCCCCACTAGTTTGCTTACCTTTGTAGAACAAGCTGATGTTAGGCCTCATGACCACAGTTGTAGGCAAGACTTTCAAGCATGCCCCTTTACCTTCCCAGTGGGCAGCATTCAGTATAGGTGATGGTGAATATAATCTCGGGGGGCATGATATACATATGAATGCTGCCGCTATTTACATATCAATGCCGGTATTTACATGTAAACACTGGGTTTGCAGGTAAGTCATTTGTGCAGCATTAGTAACAGAACTTCACACTGAGATATTAGGACACAGCACGGGACTAATGCCTCAAGGGAAGAGGTAATTTAAACTTGGATAGTTGGCAAGTATGAGGCAGCTGCTTTGGGCCCCACAACAATGACAGGGCCCAGGGCAGCTGCCCCTTTTGCCCTGCCCTAAAGACGGCCCTTTTGATGACACACCCGCAGGTCCTTGACACCTTGAAATTCTCTGTCTTCCAGGCTGACACTGGGTACCCTTCAACCCAGAGGACTGAGGACATCTTGTGGTAAAAAAGTATTGCTGCAATTGACGGCTCTGGATTGAAGGTGAATGCAGTATTTCAGCGTGAGCTGCTTTTTTATACTATGCATTTGCTGCGGGACTGTTTTATTTCAATTTAACCAAATTTAGGTGTTAACTCTCTTGTTGATCCCAGAGGTTCACTTTAATCCTTCTCTTAAAAAAAAAAAAAAAAACTTGATATTTAGACTTTTATGGAAGCAGAGCATTTTGTAGATTAGGAATGGGTCATTCCGCTGACTGCACTGTGTACATTGCTGTTTGCCTCAGCGCACAAAGCCATTAGATTGGGTTATTGTGGTTTTCATAAGTCTCACTAACTCCTGCTGAAATTGGAAGTAATTACTGCACCTCTCTAAATATAGCACTTATCATTTTCCTAAGTCAGCCTCAGAGCTATGTGAGCATACAAGTGTTTTGCATACCTGCATGCAAAATATTTGTGGCTTCCTTATCTGCTTTCCCTAAAAGCTTGTAGTCTACCACATCAAAAGCACACCGCAGGAGCCTGCACTCCTCCTTTACTGGCAGATGGAACAATACAACCCATCCCAAATGGTGTAAATGAGGCCTACCTCCCTTTTCGTTTGTGTCTGGCCAAGAGCAGATGATGGGGAGAGGAAAGCAGTTCTACGCTTTGTTTGCTTGACTTAGAAGCACAAGATTTGCCTCCATGTACAGTATAAATTGTCCATATATTGCTATAGAGCAGCTAGTAGGTTAACCAGTGGCAGCCCATCCATTAGGGGCGCAGGAGCGCCGCCCCCTATCCATGCGTCCGGCCCCCTCATCTACATGCAGGGTGCCGGATGCATGAATTCCAATTAGGGTTTTTTCTTTTTTTGAAGCATGTGATTAGAGCCAACGGCTCCAATAAGCTTCAGAAAAGGGTAGGCTCGGGCGCAGAGCACTGAGACCACTCAGTTATGTGACAATAGGAAATGAAAATTCCCTATTGTCACACTAATTCTCCTCTCGGCCAACCAGGAAGCGGGTCGTGAGACCCGTTTCCCATTTGCCTGAAAGGAGATGCCATCCTATTGGCCTATGAGGAGGAGGGAGGAAACGTACAGCCGCTGTGAGGCTGAGGAGACAAATGGGAAGCCCCACCGACGGAACTGGGAGACTGAGGGGGAAAGCCGCCGCCTCCACTTGTTAGTCCGGGGGCAGCACAGGGCGAGTGAGCTGGCGATGGGGGAGGGTGTGTGTGTGTGTGTGTGTGTGTGTGTGTGTGTGTGTGTGTGTGTGTGTGTGTGTGTGTGTGTGTGTGGGTATGGTGCGCGGTGCGGGCTGGAAAGACGAGGGGGGGGGATCTGTGGTCTGGTCCGCCTGTCAGCATGCTTCTTGTCAGCACATGAACTGATTGGCTCTGGATTGTGCTGATTCTTCCTCTCACTCTCCAGCCCTGCTGTACCAGATTGTGCTGCTTCTTCCTCTCTACAGCCCTGCTATACAGGGACTGCAAGATGCTGATCAAGCCATATTCAGGTACTGACACTGCTTGCATTTGAAAAAAGATTTAAAAGTAAAAGTGTTTTTTTCTCTCTCTTGTCCGTCAGTGCTTCCGGGACAGACCAGATGGATTCTGATTGGTCAGTGCCATAAATATGAGGGAGTGTGTTAGTTAACCTTTTACATTTTTCTGTTAGGGTCGGTTCACATTGGGGCGACTTGGGATCCGACTTGTACGCCCTCAAGTCGCCCCAAGTCGCTTTGCATTTAGATTATCATGGTAGGCAATGGGAGCGTCTTAATTGACACTACTGAAGTCGCTCCGACTTCAGAAAAGGTTCCTGTACTACTTCTATCCGACTTGTAGGCGACTTGTACCCATTCAACTCAATGTAAGTCGCCTGCAAGTCGGATCTCTCTGTAAAGTCAAGCGACTTTGCAGGGAAAACCCCTCCCTCCCCCCCTCCCTCCCAGAGAGGTGATTGGCCACAGGCGAAGTCGCCTGTCATGGAGGCGACTTCAAGTCGCCTCGTAATTTGCCGAAGTCGCGCTGAAGTCGCGCTAAAGTCGCGCTAAAGTCGCGCTGAAGCCGCGTTGAAGTCGCGGTACAAAGTCGCGCTGAAGTCGTGTTGCCCCAGTGTAAATCGAGCCTTAAGGTCAACTAACTCTTTGCTTATTAGAGAGCTGTACTAACCAGTGTCTTTTATATCTGCCTGGAGTTCAGCTTTAATGCCCCGTACACACGAGCGGATTTTCATTTTCAACCATCCAAGTTTTTTCCAACGGAATTCCGCTCAAGCTTGCCTTGCATACACACGGTCACACTGAACTCTCTCTGAACTTTCAACGCGGTGACGTACAACACTACGACGAGCCGAGAAAATGAAGTTAAATGCTTCCGAGCATGCGTCGAATTGTTTCCGAGAATGCGTGTTTTTTTGCGCGTCGGAATTGCATACAGACAAACGCATTTTCGGATAGGAACTTTTTCCGACCGAAAAATAGAGAACCTGCTCTCAATCCTTTTGCTGGCTAGAATTCCGCCAGCAAAAGTCCGATTAAGCATACACACGGTCGCATTTTCCCGACCAAAAGCTCTCTTTGGAGTTTTGCTGGCGGCATTTCCGATCCTGTGTACGGGGCATTAGGCTACATTCACACGGTTGTTTGTATCTGACAGCAGCTGAACACCAGTAATCTGTACTTGAAAAGGTAGAAATATTTCTTGCAGATAGATGCGGATTGTAATTTTTTTTCGCTGCGTTTTGGTGCATCACATTTTCAGGCTTTTTTTTTTTCCTCAATCACCCGCTTTTGGGGAGATGTTGTACTCCAGGCACCTCCTTTTCCATTTTGTTGGTAGTTTTCTGACCAAGGAGGCAGAGATGTGTAATTGACATGGTTTGCAGAGCAAAGCTGGTGCTTACCATTGTGTGCCTGCTTGGGAGAGGAGAAGATGATTGAGGGCCGGTTCACATGCACAGCACTGCTTTTAAAAACGCACCGCAACAAACTGCATGGTACTGCGATACCATGCAATTTGGTGCCCATGAACGCACAGAGTTGTGATCTGTGTTTGGGGTGCCTTGAAAAAGTAAGGCAATCGCTAGCTTTGCAGAGATCAGTGAATTGCTGTGGCCATCGGCAACCTGTCATTATAGTATAGGAGGCCAGCAGTTGCACCTAACCTCTGAGAACCGCAGCAGGTATCAGAAGACTTTTGCTGCTACTATTCGCACCAGCCCTAATCGCCGGTGAAAATGTAGCCTTAGGGCATTTTTAGATGATTAACCTGAAATTTTTGCCTACAATAAAAGGTTTCCTATTTACTGTGACAAGTCCACATTAAAACTTCATGAAATACTAAGAATCATGGGAAGAAGAGCGTTGCCTCTCATTTGTTTTCTGGCTGTTCCAGCGATTAAACAAATAATTGTTCCCTGACGCCGTGTCCTGATGGATCTTGGCCATCAATCCCCTCTCTGGCTTTTGTTATGTAAACTAGTTCGGATGCATCTGTGAAAATGCAAATTCCTAAACCGAACGGAGGAAGGAATATAGTGTGCCTGCTTTGCAGCTGCCCCCCATACCCTGTGGGGGCCTCCATGTTGTAGGGTGGTTTGACTTTTCAGAACAAGGTACCAGTTTGGGAATGGAAACTACGCAGAATGTGTGATCTAATCTCTGTGCATATGAGGTGTGTCCAGAATATAATTAGAACAAAGTTCGAAATGGGCTCTTTGAAGGGAGAAGCTGGCCAAGGTCACTTGGGGAGATGTGCCAGGTATAGGTTAGAACACTGATCATTTGCATTCCAACCCTGTAAGAGTCGAGACCATCCTTTTTGTGACACCCTGTTCAAGTGTCTCGTATTAGGAAAAATGCAAGCGAGTTTGGAACAGCGGTATGCAATAAAATTTTGTGTGAAATTGGGTAAAAGTGCATCAGAAACTTTGGAACTGGTGAGAAAAGCTTATGGAGATACACAAGTATACCGATGGCACAAGGCCTTCAAGGAAGGACGAGGAGGTGTTGAAGATAAACAAAGATCAGGACACCCATCTTTATCAAAGACGGAACAGAATGTGGATGCAGTGCGGTTTGTTCTCAACCGTGACTGACTACTCACTATCAGAATGATTGCAGAGGAAACGGGTATTAACAAATCAATTGTTCATAAAATTGTGACACAGGATTTGAAAAGTGTATGCAAAACTCGTTCCAAGGAACACTGTCAACTTGTTCGCCAAGACCCGTTGGCCTATTTGGAACGCGAGCCTGATTTTTTTGAGTCAAGTGGGTATTTGAATACGATCCCGTGATGAAGAAACAAAGTTCAGAATGGCACACACCTACGTCACCTCGCCCCAAGATGCCTCAAACACGCAAATCAAAAGTCAAACTACGCAGTCTCTGAACGCCATCCCACTTGAAGACCTCCAGGGATGCTATGAAGAATGGAAAAATCACTGGGAGCGTTGGGTACATTCACAAAGTGCATACTTTGAAGGACACAATGGTCAATTGTAAAATTTTTCAATAAAGGAATCTTTAAAATATCATTCTCACTACTTTCTTGGACAGTGCAATGAATCAGTTTTGCTTTAATGCCCATATCCCCTGTAGCACATACGCTTACTTTCCTTCACTCCCCAGAGAAAGTTAAGAAAAAACTTGGTACTCTCGAGTATGGAGGAGCGTGTAAGTCACTCGCCCCACACACACCCACCCACACACACCCACCCACACACACCCACCCACACCCTTCTTGCTCCCATGTGGAGTGCTAGTGATTGGATCAGTTCTGTTACATGGGGACAGGGCGACAATACTCAGACTAGAATGAAGAAAAGGAATGGTGGTAGTAACCGCTAACCTGCTGCTTTGTCCTCCATTAGCCAAGTACGGATTTGCTTTTCAGGGGAATTGTAATTTTTGTAATTCTTAAATTTTTTGTTTTATGTTTGCAACTTTGCATGCATCATGCCACTGACGCTTTGAGGGTTCTGATGTAAATTGAGGGCGCAATTCCACACCCAGGAGAGACAGCTGCAGCATACCAACATCAATAGCAATGTATGTAGGTATATGCCCTGCTTGAGTAAATGGGCGTTATATTCTCCTAGATTGTAAGCTCTAACGAGCAGAGCCCCCTAATTCCTCCTATATTGAATTGTATTGTACTTGTACTGTCCTTCCTAATGTTGTAAAGCGCTGCGTAAACTGTTGGCTCTATATAAATCCTGTATAATAATAATAATAATAATATGCGTGCTTGCAAGCATGATGTACACCCACAATCATAACTATGCACACTGCAGCTGTCTCCCCTCGGCACAGAAATATGCCCGAAATTTATGCCAGATGTCTCCAACTGCCCATGTGCATAAAGCCTAAAAGATACATCTCATTTAAAGTGGTTGTAAACCCTCTGATATAGCCAGTGAATTGGTGATACATATAGATGAAACATATCCCATAAGTTTTACTTGTTTATCTCTAGTATTCTCTTCTCTACACCCCTTCAAAGGGGCACAATCATGTTAAAATCCTTCTCCATCTGTTAGTATCACAGAGGAGGGGGCAGAGAGCTGCAGTTACACTGTGTGGGAGCTGATTGTGAAAAAGGCACACACCTCCACTCCATACAGCAAACAGGAGCGAAGGAACATGTAGAGCTGTGTTCGGAATAGGCAAGCTGTGTGCTGAGCTCTCCTCCCCGTCACAAATTTATCTCATGTGTCGGGAAAACCTCTAAGAGGTGACTCATGCTGATAACAGAGGAACAAAGCACCAGAGAGAAACGGCACTTAGAGCTTTGGGGAGAGGTAAGTAAACACTACAGATATACTGTATGTGCTTTGTTCAGATTTCGTGACTGGGGTTTACAACCACTTTAACCACTTGACCACTGGGCACTTAAACCCCCTTCCTAACCAGACCAATTTTCAGCTTTTGGTGCTCTCACATTTTGAATGACAATTACTCAGTCATGCAACACTGTATCTTTATGAAATTTTTGTCCTTTTTTTCACACAAATAGAGCTTTCTTTTGGTGGTATTTAATCACTGCTGGGTTCTTTATTTTTTGCGCCGTAAAAGAAAAAAGACCGAAAAATCTGTAAAAAAATACATTTTTCTTCATTTCTGTTATAATATTTTGCAAATTAGTAATTTTTCTTCATATATTTTGGCCAAAATTTATACCGCTACATATCTTTGGTAAAAATAACCCAAATCGGTGGATATTATTTGGTCTTTTTGAAAGTTATAGAGTCCAAAAGCTATGGTACGCATATCTGAAAATTGATCACACCTGAATTACTGACGGCCTATCTAATTTCTTGAGACCCTAACATGCCAGAAAAGTACAAATACCCCCCAAATGACCCCTTTTTGGAAAGAAGACATTCCAAGGTATTTAGAAAGATGCATGGTGAGTTTTTTGAAGTTGTCATTTTTTCCCACAATTCTTTGCAAAATCAAGGTTTTTTTTTTACTTTTTTTTTTTTCCACAAAATTGTCATATTAGCAGGGTATTTCTCACAGACCGCATATGCATACCACAAATTACACCCCAAAACACATTCTGCTATTACTCCCGAGTATGGTGATACCACATGTGTGAGACATTTACACAGCGTGGCCACATACAGAGGCCCAACATGCAGGGGAGCACCTTCAGGCGTTCTGGAGCACCCAGGCCAATTCTGACATTTCTCTCCTACATGTAAAAATCATCATTTATTAGCTAGAAAATTACTTAGAACCCCAAAACATTATATATGTTTTTTTAGCAAAGACCCTAGAGAATACAATGGCAGTCGTTGCAACTTTTTTATCTCGCACGGTATTTGCGCAGCAATTTTTTTAACGCGTTTTTTTTTTTTTTTTAAATGTTTTGTGCTTTACAAAAACCAAAACAGTAAAGTTAGCCCAATGTTTTTGCATAATGTGAAAGATGAAGTTACGCCGAGTAAATAGATACCCAACATGTCACCCTTCAAAATTGCACGCGCTTGTGGAATGGCGCCAAACTTTGCTACTCAAAAATCCCCATAGGCGACGCTTTAAAATTTTTTACTGGTTACATGTTTTGAGTTACAGAGGAGGTCTAGGGCCAAAATTATTGCTCTCGCTCTACCAATCGCAGCGATACCGCACATGTGTGGTTTGAACACCGTTTTCATATGTGGGCGGGACTTACGTATGCGTTCGCTTCTGCATGCGAGCACACAGGGACAGGGGCGCTTTAAAAAATTTTTTTTTTTTTTATTGTTCATTTTACTTTATTTATTTTAGTTTGATGCTTTTTTCCAAAAAAAAAAAATTTTGACCACTTTTATTCCTATTACAAGGAATATAAACATCCTTGTAATAGGAATATGGCATGACAGGTCCTCTTTACAGTGAGATATGGGGTCAATAAGACCCCACATCTCACCTCTAGGCTGGGAAGCCTGAAATTAAAAAAAAAAAAAAAAAAAAAAAGATCCTGGCTTCGATCGTAGCGGTGAGTCGGTAGAAGCACCGCAAGGCGGCGGGAAGGGGGGACGTCCCCTCTCGCCTCCCGTAAGAACGATCAAGCAGTGGAACAGCTGCTATGATCGTTCTCATGGTGTAGGGAATCGCCGGCTGAAAAAGCTGATATCTGAATGATGCCTGTAGCTGCAACCATCATTCAGATATCTCCGCACAAAGTCAAGGACGTTGTATGACGGCCGGCGGGCGGGAAGTGGTTAAAACGCTTTTTTTTTTTTTAACACAAAGTTGTCCATTTATACAATATTTCTACCACATAACATGTACATACCAAAAATAACACCCCAAAATAGATTCTCCTGCTCCTCCTGAGTACGGCGATACCACATGTGTGAGACTTCCACAGCCTGGCCACATACAGAGGCCGAGTACAGCTGAGCATGGCTCAGCATGGCAGGGTATGGCGGGGTATTGCAGAGTATTGCGGGGTATTGCGGGGTATGGCGGAGTATGGCGGGGTATGGCGGAGTATGGCGGGGTATGGCGGAGTATGGCGGGGTATTGCGGGGTATGGCGGAGTATGGCGGGGTATGGCGGGGTATGGCGGGGTATGGCGGAGTATGGCAGGGTATTGCGGAGTATGGCAGGGTATTGCGGAGTATGGCGGGGTATTGCGGGGTATGGCGGGGTATTGCGGGGTATGGCGGGGTATGGCGGGGTATGGCAGAGTATGGCGGAGTATGGCAGGGTATTGCGGAGTATGGTGGGGTATTGCGGAGTATGGCGGGGTATGGCGGAGTATGGCGGGGTATTGCGGAGTATGGCGGGGTATGGTGGGGGCATGGCAGAGTATGGTGGGGGGCATTGCAGAGTATGGTGGGGGGCATTGCAGAGTATGGCGGGGGCATTGCAGAGTATGGCGGGGGCATTGCAGAGTATGGCGGGGGCATTGCAGAGTATTGTGGGGGCATTGCAGAGTATTGTGGCGGCATTGCAGAGTATGGCGGGGGGCATTGCAGAGTATTGTGGGGGCATTGCAGAGTATGGCGGGGGCATTGCAGAGTATTGTGGGGGCATTGCAGAGTATGGCGGGGGGCATTGCAGAGTATGGCGGGGGCATTGCAGAGTATTGTGGGGGCATTGCAGAGTATTGTGGGGACATTGCAGAGTATTGTGGGGGCATTGCAGAGTATGGCGGGGGCATTGCAGAGTATTGTGGGGGCATTGCAGAGTATTGTGGGGGCATTGCAGAGTATGGCGGGGGGCATTGCAGAGTATGGCGGGGGCATTGCAGAGTATTGTGGGGGCATTGCAGAGTATTGTGGGGGCATTTCAGAGTATGGCGGGGGGCATTGCAGAGTATGGCGGGGGGCATTGCAGAGTATGGCGGGGGCATTGCAGAGTATTGTGGGGGCATTGCAGAGTATTGTGGGGACATTGCAGAGTATTGTGGGGGCATTGCAGAGTATGGCGGGGGGCATTGCAGAGTATTGTGGGAGCATTGCAGAGTATTGTGGGGGCATTGCAGAGTATTGTGGGGGCATTGCAGAGTATGGCGGGGGCATTGCAGAGTATTGTGGGGGCATTGCAGAGTATGGCGGGGGGCATTGCAGAGTATTGTGGGGGCATTGCAGAGTATTGTGGGGGCATTGCAGAGTATGGCGGGGGCATTGCAGAGTATGGCGGGGGGCATTGCAGAGTATTGTGGGGGCATTGCAGAGTATTGTGGGGGCATTGCAGAGTATGGCGGGGGGCATTGCAGAGTATGGCGGGGGGCATTGCAGAGTATGGCGGGGGCATTGCAGAGTATGGCGGGGGCATTGCAGAGTATTGTGGGGGGCATTGCAGAGTATTGTGGGGGGCATTGCAGAGTATGGCGGGGGCATTGCAGAGTATTGTGGGGGCATTGCAGAGTATTGCACAGCATTGCAGAGTATTGTGGGGGCATTGCAGAGTATTGAACAGCATTGCAGAGTATTGTGGGGGCATTGCAGAGTATTGCACAGCATTGCAGAGTATTGTGGGGGCATTGCAGAGTATTGCACAGCATTGCAGAGTATTGTGGGGGCATTGCAGAGTATTGCAGAGTATTGTTGGGGTATTGCAGAGTATTGTGGGGGTATTGCAGAGTATTGCACAGCATTGCAGAGTATTGTGGGGGCATTGCAGAGTATTGCAGAGTATTGTTGGGGTATTGCAGAGTATTGTGGGGGTATTGCAGAGTATTGCACAGCATTGCAGAGTATTGTGCTGGTATTGCAGAGTATTGCACAGCATTAGTAGTGAGGGATGGCTGAGCATGGATGGATGGATGTCTCTGTGCAGCGCTGTGGGCACTACACATCCAGCCCACAGCGCTGCAGACATCCATCCATCCCCCTCTCCGCTCACAGTGTACCGATCGGTACACAGGAGGGGAGGAGAGGAACCGGCGTCATCAGATGACGCCGGTCTGTTTACATGTGATCGCGCCGTCATTTGACGGCTCGATCACATGGTAAACGGCCGCGATCAGCGGCCATTTACCGGGATCCGTGATGCGCCGGGTCCGCTGGACCCGGCGGTCACGGATGTGTTCGGGTGCGCGCCCCAGGGGGCGCGCGAGAGGGGAATTCTGGGAGGACGTCATAGTACGCCCTCCCAGAGTTATCCAACCGCCCTGCAGCCGTCATTCGGCTATGGGCCGGTTGGTAAGTGGTTAAATATATATTTTTTATTGCAAATAGCAGAAATACTTGAATGTAATTAAAGCTGGCTGTACACAAGTATCGTTTTGTTTAAAAACTTGTCATGTAAAATAATTAGTGGGGTCAAATTGGCATTCGTTTTCGACCGCAATGACAGAAAAAAAAGTCAACAGGATGGAAACGTTTTCTAGAACAAATTAATTTCTATCAATGTCTATGGTTTTTGTTCAATAAACACCATTATTTCCAAAATCCAATGCTAAAAGCAAATTCAATTTTGAAATACATTCGAAAGACAATCATCATTTTTTTGTAATTTTAATTTTGAATAATAGTTCTGATATTCAATTGAAATTCTATTAGTGTATGGCCATTTCTAGTATCAGGGTCTTGCCATCCCTTATACAGCATCACTCAGACTGGGGGAAGGAGGGGAAGCACTGGGAACTAGTCAGGTGTTCTACATGCAAATAGGAGGAGAGAGAAGACAATGACCTCTTCCATCTACTTCTTCTACCACGTTCCGTTAGAAGGCTAGGGGGTGGAGGGGGGGACACTACTGTATTCCTGAACTGGAAGTGTTGTCCTCAACCTGGCTGTGCTGTGTGGCAGGCAGAGCTGTGTAATTCCCAGCTCTGGATGGACAGAAACATATCCTTTTAGAAGGTAACTCCAGCTAATACTTTTTAGGGTTTGGAATAAGTAAAAAATAAAATAAAAGGGATTAGACCCTCTGTTGGAAGCAAGTACTTACAGATTTTATAACTTGTGTCTGTAGGGAAGCAAGAACACATAACCTGGATTAGGGGTTCTTTTACATGATAGAAAACACATGCAAAGTGAAGATATCATTGGGTACTTTGGAAGAAAAAAATTATACCAATAGTGTTGAATATATTTTTTTGGATCTATAGCAGCAAACAAAGCTTGCCACTACAATGTACTGCCCCTGCGGATGCCAATAACATAGTAGCCAATTCATAATAAAGTTCTCTGGAGCAATGAGCTTTTTCCTTTGTCAGAGCATTATCCTCCGCTGTATGAGCTAATCTGTTCCTGATAAGCCTTAGGCTGGCCATACATTATACAATTTTTTGTTCAATTTCCTTTACATTTACTTTCAACTATGTAGTGCAAGAGCCTACCTGATTGCATACAAAGTGAAAGCGTTTAGGTTTGACCTCATATTATATGATTTTGGTAAATCCTAAAGGAAAATTATAAAAGAAAATTCTATTCTTCAGCCTTAGGCTAGATATACACGTTAACATTTCTTTCATTCCACCCTAAGGGCTGAATAAAAGAATTCAATGATTCCCTTATCTATGCTAAACAGCATGGATGGGAGGAGTCTTCATTGTCAGTATTCTGACAGCTGCTGCTTCCATGGCTGTCAGAATACCTGAACAGCGATTGTATCTGATTTGCTGCAGTCACTGTTTGGCTGAGAATATTTGTCCTTGATGGTCTCTACATACACTATATTGTCAAAAGTATTGGGACACCTGCCTTTACACGCACATAAACCTTAATGGCATCCCAGTCTTTAGTCCGTAGGGTTTGATATTGAGTTGGCCCACCCTTTGCAGCTATAACAGCTTTAACTCTTCTGGGAAGGCTATCCACAAGGTTTAGGAGCGTGTCTATGGGAATGTGACCATTCTTCCAGAAGCGCATTTGTGAGGTCAGGCACTGATGTTGGACGGGAAGGCCTGGCTCATAGTCTCCGCTCAAATTCATCCCAAAGTGTTCTATCGGGTTGAGGTCGGGACTCTGAGCAGGCCAGTCAAGTTCCTCCACCCCAAAGTCGCTAATTTATGTCTATCTTTATGGTTCTTGCTTTGTGCACTGGTCCAAATCATTTGGTGGAGGGGGAATTATGGTGTGGGATTGTTTTTCAGGGATTGGGCTTGATCCCATAGTTCCAGTGAGGGGAAATCTTAAAGCGGAATTCTGCTTAAAAAAAAAAATTAAAAGTTAGCAGCTACAAATACTGCAGCTGCTGACTTTTAATAATCGGACACTTACCTGTCCCGGAGTCCAGCGATGCGGGGGAACGAAGCCCCGCTCGTCTCCCCCTCCTCTCTGCAGCGCCGGCATTGTCACAGTGGGCGCCCGGCTGTGGCTTCACAGCTGGCACGCACTGCGCATGTGCGAGCCGCGTGGCGCGCTGTGACTGGCCGGACAATCATCTGGGACATGTGACGTATCCCAGATGATTGCCGAGAGGGAGGGGGGAGAGGTGAACTTACTGCCGGCACCGCGGTGCCCCAGGAGGAAGTGGGAGCTGGAACCCTCTAAAAAGAGGGTTCCCCACCCCAAAAAAATGACATGCCAAATGTGGCATGTCAGGGGGTCACCTTCCCTTAAAGCGGAAGTTCCATTTTTGGGTGGAACTCCGCTTTAAGGCGTCAGCATACCAAGACATTTTGGACAGTTTCATGCTCCCATCTTTGTGGGAACAGTTTGGGATGGCCCCTTCCTGTTCCAACATGACTGGCCACCAGTGTACAAAGCAAGGCCCATAAAGACATGGATGAGTTTTAATGATGGTTTGGGGTGGAAGAACTTGACTGGCCTGTACAGAGTCCTGACTTCAACCTGATAGAACACCTTTGGGATGAATTAGAGCGGAGACTGCAAGCCAGGCCTTCTCGTTCAACATCAGTGCCTAACCTCACAAATGCGCTTCTGAAAGAATGGTCAAACATTCCCATAGACACACTCCTAAACCTTGTGGACAGCCTTCCCAGAAGAGTTGAAGCTGTTATAGCTGCAAAGGGTGGGTCAACTCAATATTGACCCCTATGGACTAATGCCCCGTACACACGGTCGGATTTTCCGATGGAAAATGTGTGATGGGACCTTGTTGTCGGAAATTCCGACCGTGTGTGGGCTCCATCACACATTTTCCATCGGATTTTCCGACACACAAAGTTTGAGAGCAGGCTATAAAATTTTCCGACAACAAAATCCGTTGTCGGAATTTCCAATCGTGTGTACACAAATCCGACGCACAAAGTGCCACGCATGCTCAGAATAAATAAAGAGACGAAAGCTATTGGCTACTGCCCCGTTTTCTAGTCCCGACGTACGTGTTTTACGTCACCGCGTTCAGAATGATGGAATTTTCCGACAACTTTGTGTGACCGTGTGTATGCAAGACAAGTTTGAGCCAACATCCGTCGGAAAAAATCCTAGGATTTTGTTGTCGGAATGTCCGATCAATGTCCGACCGTGTGTACAGGGCATAAGACTGGGATGCTATTATTAAGTTGATGTGCGTGTAAAGGCGTCACAATACTTTTGACAATATAGTGTACATGCCTTCCTGGGTTGATTTGTATCTTCAGCACTGATCTTTCGATAGTAGTAGGTCCCGTGCGGTGGATGCCTTTGTACCAGTTCAGGATATCTGTCGTATGTCAGTACGATCTTCGTTAAGGAGGCTCATTCTGTGCCCATGACAGAGGCCCATGTCTTGAAAAGGCATTCTGCCTGTGGGTGAATTCTTCTACGCCGTTCTAAAAATATCCGACGGCTGACTCGCTATCTGCGCTGATAAATAAACTGCGTCACAAAGGACTCTTCTTAACCCTTCCGGGACAGAACCGTTTTTGTGTTTTTTAGCACTGTGTCAGTGTGGCTATCAACAGCTGCTGTTTCTTCTAGATTATATCCATCGGAATTTGAGAATGCATAGGGTTTCCATCACTGGTAAACTTCTAAAAATAAATATATCTTGGAGATTCCAGGAATAAAAACAGGAAATATTTAGCAGTTTATCTGCATGCCAAGGGTTTATTTCCACTGAATGGAAAACCAGTCATTATCTATGGTGCCACCACAACGTTGCATGGTTGTGTGTTACAAAAACATGAAGCTGCCTGCATTTTTAGCTGTTTTAAGCCACATTAATAGGCTGGGGGATGCAATGTAGACAATGATGTCATCAGTCTGCTGCAGGCAGAGGAAGGTTAGTCCTTTCCTCCAAATTCTCTCATCCAGTGGTTGCTTTTACTATAACTTGCTAACAAATGCCAAGTAGGAGGTTATTCTGTGTAATACATGCACATGCATCCCAGGACATGAAGGCTATAACACTGGCAACAGGATTTATATGATTTTGTCACTAAGAAAAAGATATTTGTCCAGGAAGTAGTAGCTGATCTTGAGTGACGGCTAATCAAAGATGGTTCGGGCCTTTTGAGGAGCCCACCCTTAAAATTGACTTTTTTAGTAACTTTATAAGTCTGCATAAGTAAATTACTGACCTCACAATATACAGCAACTTGATCATGTTTGTAAAAAAAAGTTGAGTTTTATCAGTACAAAGCTCCAATCAGTAACTTTGCTTAGGCTGGGGTGTCTTCATGCTGCTTGAGGGAGGAGGAAGTACAGGAGGTACAAGGTGAGAGGCTGCACTATGGGCTGAGTGACATGACTGCGCCCAGCTTTTCCAGCAGTTGTCAAGCGCTCTCTTCTCCCCTGCAGTTTAGTCCGCATAGTAGAGCTGCACGATTATTCGTTAAAAAAAAAATCGTGATCTCGATTCAACCCCCCTTATGATCTTAATCCGGCATTTCCATGATTCATTCATGTAATAAGTGTAAATAAGGTAAAATATAGCACCACTTGCCACTGGCTGGGAGATAAATGGACACATTGTAACATTTAGTTCTTTTAGATCAAAGGGATGAACTTCGGTCTGTAAATGAGGTCAGTTTAACCACTTAGACCAAGCCTTTTTCTGACACTTGTTGCTTTTTGTATAATGTGAAAGATGATGTTACGTCGAAAATCGTGATCTTTATTCTAAGCAAAACAAATCGTGATTCTCATTTTTTCCAGAATCGTGCAGCTCTACTGCATAAGTAGCAGGAAGGCCAAGGGGACATTTTTAAGGCTAGTTAATGTTGGTTAGGAATTCTTCTTCAACAAAGCTGGCTCTTTCCTTCTGGAGTGAAAGGCAGTTGAAGTAATTATCAGGAGAATTACTGTGACCTCCGTAAATGGTAATCAATATCTGGAAGCATACTTATCCAGTGTACACATAACATGTCAAAATGTGTCTTGAACTAAGTCCACTTTTAAAATCCACCGAGAATTCTTCCTTCCATCTCAAAGGTATATACTCACAACATCCATAGAAAAGAGGTGAGATAGGGAGGTGAGAGACAGAGCGCCTACAATAGTTTCATGCACTCAAGCTCTTGATCAAGGCTCGCTATGAATCAAACTGACTGAAAGCCATGTATCAGGAGACGAGAATATTGTTCAGCAGGAGATAGCAAGAAAAATGGAAAAGCTCATAAAACTGTAAGGTAGTTATAAAATAAACACGTGAAAAAAAGGAAACGATGGCCAGACTTGGTGTTTGGAAGCTGAACAGTGGGAACTTTGAGTAGAGCGTGTGAACAAGTTTTGCTTTTGACTACTGGTGATTGCTGTGTTGCATTTTTAGGTTCTTTTTGGGGTTTTTCCTTGCAGCTTTTTAACACCTTTTCTGTTACTTTTTAAAAAGCCTTTTTTTTCTTTCCTTCCTTCAGCCTACTAATTAAGGGGAGTGGTTAATTGGTCACAGGTGCTTGAGGCCTATATAACTTTCTGTAGAACTCATTTTGAGCCTGCTCATCTTTGAGCTTGCCACCTTTTTGATTGCTGGAACTTAAACCAAGTGGAGCTGGACAAAGTGGTGAGTTAAAAACCAGAGTTAGTGGAACTGGACTAAGTGGTGAGTTAAAAACCAGAGTTAGTGGAACTGGACTAAGTGGTGAGTTGAAAACCAGAGTTAGTGGAACTGGACTAAGTGGTGAGTTAAAAACCAGAGTTGAAAACAGGAGGTTATAACAGGAGTCATCAAACCTGTAAGTAGAATCTAAAATTTCCTGTTAGTAATATTATTATTGTTACCGTAGGGGTGACCGTAGACACTGACAAGCCCTGCAAGTGTCAGATTAAATGGGAGATTGAGCAGAGCAGTCCTAACCAGTTAACATAAAAAAAAAGAATGACTGTGTCTAGCAGGGACGCTGTGTATTGTGAGTAACTGTTTTTGTTGAGTATTGGGAGTACCTGTGTATTGTGAGCACCTGAGTGCTGCCAGTGCACGTGGACTGTATTGTTGAGTATTAGTGTCAGGAAGCTAGTTGTTAGTTAATTTTGCACAGGGAATAAGCCCCAATCCGCATTAAATTAATAGGTACGATGACTGTCGGGTGTGGAGATGCCACTCGGTGTACATCTTGCAGTATGTATGCTTCCCTTGATCATCCGATCGAGGGTGAATACTGCTGTGCAAAATGAAAGCACATTGTTTCCCTGGAAGCCCAGGTTCTGAATCTGGGGAAGCAACTGTCAGCACTGAGAAGACTCAGTGCTGACAGTACCAAAGGGAACGTACCCGGCAGGGGCCAGCACAGAGGCGGGTGGAGACAAAGAGGTGCAGGCACTAGAAAAGAGTAGATGGGTGACAGTCAGGAAGGGTAGAGGGGAAAGTGCCAGGGAGGCCGATCCTGGGTTGGAGTATCCCAATAAATACGCCCCGTTGAGTGACTTTGGTGAAACCAGTCAGATACCAGCACTACTAGAGCTGAGGGATTCCCCTAGCTGCCAGGGGAAGAACTCCAGTGAGAGTGGGGGGGGAGAGCCAAGGGAAAGGAAAGACAGATTCTGGTGGTAGGGGACTCAATTCTTAGAATGATAGAGAGAGCAATCTGTGACAAAGACCTGAAGTGCTGAACTGTATGCTGTCTACCGGGCGACTTGGTTCAACAGCTCTGATGATTGGCTGGCAACCATTCAAGGGTATTTCCTTTATCGCAGGGATAGGAAGGGTAAAATAGGGGAGGGGTATGCTTGTATATCAAGAATAATGTACAAGTGAATGTGAGAGTTGACATCACTAGGGGAGCTAGGGAGGAGGTGCAATCCTTATGGGTAGAGCTCCAAAGGGATGAAACTAAGGGGAAAGTAATACTGGGAGTATGCTATAGGTAACCTGAGGGAGGAGGGGAAGACGGACCTCCTATCACAAATTGGATTTGCGGCAAGGATAGGAGGTGTCATCATCATGGAGGATTTTAATTATCCAGACATAGACTGGACGGAAGGAACCACGCATTCGTCGGCTCGCCAGTTCCTAAATGTCTTGCAGGACAATTTCATGGGTCAGATGGTAGACACACCAACTAGAAACAAAGCGTTACTAGACCTACTGATTACCAACAATACAGACCTGATCACGGATGTGGAAATAAGGGGCAATTTAGGAAACACAGGATCACAGGTCAATTAGCTTCAGTATAAATCACTCAAATAGTAAATATAAGGGGAATACAAAGACACTGAATTTCAAAAGAGCCAACTTCCCTAAACTACGAACCTTGCTAGAAGATATAAATTGGGATAAAATCTTAGGAACAAAGAACACAGAGGAGAGATGGGTTTGCTTTAAGAGCATATTAAATAAGGGCATTAGCCAGTGCCTCCCATTGGGAAATAAATTTAAAAGTGCAAACAGAAGTCCTGCATATAAAAGCATAGTAGAAGGCCTTCAAAAAATCCAAGGCTGAGGGATCATAATCAGCATTCAGACTTTACAAAGAATGCAACAAGAAATGTAAGGGTGCAATTAGAGTGGCTAAGATAGAACCCGAAAGACACATAGCGGAGGAGAGCAAAAAAAAAAAAAACCCAAGAAATTCTTTAAGTATATAAACAGTAAAAGAGCAAGGACAGCTCATATTGGCCCCATAAAGAATAGGAGGGGAATCTGGTTACAAAGGATAGTGAGATGGCAAAGGTATTGAATTTATTCTTCTCCTCAGTCTTCATGAGGGAAACGGGGGGCTTCAGTAACCAAAACTGCAGTGTTTATCCTCATGACACATCACAGGAAGCAACACAAAACAATCTCCTGCGCTCAGGCCCTTAGTCCATGTGTAGGTGGGGTAGCCAACCCTTTGGATAAAGTGTGGAAAATCAAAGGTCTTGCTGCCCTCCTCAGAACAATGCGTGTCCTTAAAGCTGAAACATATAGAAAAACAGGGAGGGTGCACCGACATTGTGCATTACCAAAGATAAAATGTATTTTAATAGTAAAAACAAAGGTCATACTCACAAACAAGCATCACAGGAAGCACCCTCATGGCAACAGAGGACAGAATTAGAAATATCCTTGAAAACCGTAACATTAATAAGTCACCGGGACAAGATGGCCTGCACCCGAGGGACATTAGGGAACTCAGTCAAGTAATTGCCAGACCATTGTTCCTAATTTTTAATGACAGTCTACTGACTGGAATGGTACCAGCTAGAGCTGCACAATTAATCGTCAAGAATCGTTATCGTGATTAATCGTCAAGACTCGTTATCGCCAACTTGACTAAAGTGTTTTACAATTCTTTCTATGCAAAAAATTCTCTCTGCTCTTCTGAAGCCACTCAAAAGAAAGGAAGAGAAAAACAAGAAAACAAGAAACAAAACCTTCTTTATCAGTTGAACTTAAGTATAAACATTGTAACAGTTTGTCAATGGAATAGACTTTCTGTGTAAGTGAAAAAAGTTTAACCACTTAAACACTAAACCTTTTTCTGACATTTGTTGGTTTCAAGTTAAAATATTTTTTTTTTTGCTAGAAAATTACTTAGAACCCCCAAAC
Organism: Aquarana catesbeiana; assembly: GCF_042186555.1. Classification (NCBI taxonomy): domain Eukaryota; kingdom Metazoa; phylum Chordata; class Amphibia; order Anura; family Ranidae; genus Aquarana; species Aquarana catesbeiana. The sequence continues at coordinate 37,237,241 of NC_133335.1, read as the reverse complement.
ATATATATTTTTTTAGTAGACACCCTAGAGAATAAAATGGTGGTTGTTGCAATATTTTATGTCACACTGTATTTGTGCAGCGGTCTTTCAAATGCAATTTTTTTGGAAAAAATTACTTTAATGAATTAAAAAAAAAAAAATCTAACCAGTAAGGTTAGCCCATTTTTAATTTTTTTTTTTTTTGTATAATGTGAAAGATTTTACGTCGCGAGAATCGTGATCTTTTTATCCTAAGCAAAAAAATCGAGATTCTCATTTTGGCTAGAATCATGCAGCTCTAGTACCAGCTGATTGGAGAAAAGCCAATGTAGCACCAATATTTTAAAAAGGGCCAAAATACATCCCTGAGAATTACAGACCAGTTAGCCTAACGTCAATAGTATGCAAGCTCTTGGAGGGGATGATAAGGGAATATATACAAGATTTTAGTAATGAAAATGGCATCATTGGCAGTAATCAGCATGGATTCATGAAAAATCGTTCTTGCCAAACAAATCTATTAACCTTCTATGAGGAGGTGAGTTGCCATCTAGATAAAGGAAGGCCCGTAGACGTGGTGTATCTGGATTTTGCAAAAGCATTTGACACAGTTCCCCATAAACGTTTACTGTACAAAATAAGGTCAGTTGGCATGGACCATAGGGTGAGTACATGGATTGAAAACTGGCTACAAGGGCGAGTTCAGAGGGTGGTGATAAATGAGTACTCGGAATGGTCAGGGGTGGGATGTGGGGTCCCCCCTGGGTTCTGCTCTGGGACCAATCCTATTTAATTTATTCATAAACAACCTGGAGAATGGGGTGAACAGCTCAAACTCTGTATTTGTGGACAATAATAAGCTAAGCAGGGCAATAACTTCTCAGCAGGATGTGGAAATCTTGCAAGTAGATCTGAACAAATTAATGGGGTGGGCAACTATGTGGCAAATGAGCTTTAATGTGGAAAAATGTAAAATAATGCATTTGGGTGGCAAAAATATGAATGCAATCTACTCACTGGGGGGGAGAACCACTGGGGGAATCAAGGATGGAAAAGGACCTGGGGCTCCTAGTAGATGATAGGCTCAGCAATGGCATGCAATTCCAAGCTGCTGCTAACAAAGCAAACTGAATATTAGCATGCATTAAAAAGGGGATTAACTCGAGAGATACATCGGTAATTCTTCCACTCTACAAGACTCTGGTCCGGCTACACCTGGAGTATGCTGTCCAGTTCTGGGCACAAGTCCTCAGGAAGTATGTGCTGGAAATGGAGTGAGTACATAGAAGGGCAACAAAACTAATAAAGGGACTGCAGGATATTAATTATGAAGAAAGGTTACAAGCGCTGAACTTATTCTTTCTGGAGAAGAGACGCTTGAGAGGGGATATGATTTCAATTTACAAATACCGTACTGGTGACCCCACAATAAGCATAGAAGACACATGGCCACTCATTAAATTTAGAAGAAAAGAAGTTTAACCTTAAACTGCGTAGAGGGTGCTTTACTGTAAGAGCGGCAAGGATGTGGAATTCCCTTCCACAGGCGGTGGTTTTAGCTGGGAGCATCGGTAGTTTCAATAAACTATTAGATATCCACCTGAACGACCGCAACATACAGGGATATACAATGTAATACTGACATAAAATCACACATATAGTTTGGACTTGGTGGACTTGTGTCTTTTTTTCAACCTCACCTACTATGTAACTATGGTATAATCTCTCAGTGAATATGTATTTTGAGTGGTAAAGTTAAAAGTCGCTTTATCATTTGTAATTGTTTGCTGTTCTATATTTTTATATCCAAATATGTAGGATTTCGGTCTTAAATTTCTGCAGTGTAATTGGCAGATTAAATCATGTGGATAGTATTTTTCTGATTTACCTTCCTAATTTTTTTTTTTTTTTTTTTTTATTCCATATTTTTATTAGAGTTTTAAAGAGTACATTGTACAATTAAACATTGTACGTCGTGCAACGACGTCTGTATAACAATCATATATATGAACTTCTATCCACATACAGGGATCTAGTAGAAACATGTATATACGAATGTAAGTAATAATCGTGTCATTTCGTATAATGCTAACAGGAAGAAAACTCTGAGAGGTCGTATTCGGTCCACTTCACAAGTGTGTCACCCCATGTGGGACCTTTAGTGGCACAGGAGCGAAGTGGACCCTTTTGTAGTGGACACGAAAGTTCCAAACAGTGGAAAAAGAAAAAAAAAACTTTTCAGTTACAAAGGTAACATAACATTCCTAAGGAGTGATAGGTATTGCTCGGTCAAGAAGGAGGGTCAGAATAACCGTTCTTTTGTGCGCAGGGTGCGCAGTTTCTAGTCCAGTCGGTCCAAGGTTGCCATGCTTTGCGTATTTTAGTGGCTTGCCCAGATATTGTGGCTGTGGTGGTCTCGTAACTGTAGTGTAGTGATACCAAGTCTGTGATTTGAGTAAGCGTCAGATGTGTGTCAGATTTCCAGTGTCTAGTTATATTGAGTCTGGCTGCCATGAGGATGTGGGTGATTGTGAATTGGAGGGGGTGAGGAAAGTCCTCAATAGTGAGGTTGAGGATCGCTAGGGCCGGTGTTGGAGGGGTCGTGATTTGAGTGATGGTCGAGATTAAGTGGAAGGTGTCTTCCCAATATTTGCGGAGTTCGGTGCACGACCAGAAGACGTGCATTAGGTCGCTTGTGGAAGATTTACATCTCCAGCAAGTATTAGGGATTTGAGGGTTAAAAGATGTTATGCGGGCAGGGGTCAGATACCATCTTAGTGTAATCTTCTGTGTGAGTTCCCATAGGGCCGCGCATTTGGTGGATTTGTAAATAGTCTTGAGGGCTTGTTGCCATTGTGTGTCTGTAAAATTTGTGGCAAGGTCTTTTTCCCAGGTGTGGTGGGGTGGCATTTTGGTAAAGGTACGTTTTTGGTGAAGGTTGTTATAAAAATATGAGATCCCTTTGATTTTTATGTCGGGGTTGGTGAGGTATTCCCAAGTCTTGGGGTGTATATTATAGATGGGGAGTGGTATAGTTTGCAGGCAGTGGCGTATACGGAGGTAAGTGAAGTATTCGGATGCGGGTATGGCATATGTGGTTTGTAGTTGAGGAAATGATTTGATGTGGTTTTCTTGTATTATGTCTTGTATGTAATTTATACCTTTAAGGATCCAAGGTGAGAGTGAGATTTCTGGCATTAGATGGAGTAAGGATTGTATGGGGATGTGGGATTGTGGTGTGGTGGGAGAATATTGCATTTGGGATGCCGCTTTTTTCCATGCCTGTGCTGAGGCTTTCACGGTGGGAGATAGGGATTTTGGGATTGGAGCGCCTAGGGGAATGCTTAGCAGCCATGTTTTCAGGTTTGGTCTAATGAGTGAAGATTGTTCAATGTGGCCCCATAGAGTGGACGGGGATGGGTGAAACCAGCAGGGTAGTTGGGCCAGAATAGCCGCCAGGTGGTAGTCTTCAAAGTCTATTGAGCTCGAGCCTCCTACCAGTCTGTGTTTGATCAGTTTTGTGTGGGCACATCTGGGTCTTTTTCCTTTCCAGAGGAATTTATTAAACAGCGTCTGGAGGGATCTGAAGAATGTGGTGGGCAGGGGAATAGGTAGGGTTCGAAAGTAGTAGAGTATTTGAGGAAGGCAGATCATTTTAAAGGCCGCAAGGCGACCTGTCCAGGAGAGTTCGTGTTTCGCTATGTTTTGTGTGGTCGCTTGAATGTTTTGGAGGAGTGGCAGATAGTTACATGTATAGAGTTTTTTAGTCGTTCTCGGTAATTGTATGCCTAGATATGATATGTCAGAGTCTGCCCAAGCGAATGAATATTGTGCTTGTAGGAGGTTTCTTATAGTAGCGTCCACCTTGATGTCTAGTATGAAGGATTTAGTCGTATTGATTTTATAATATGATACCGAGCTAAACCAATTCAGCATTTTTTGTACTTCTGCCAGGGAAACAGTCGGGTTGGTGAGGATGAGGATAACATCATCCGCAAACAGGCTAATTTTGTGGTGATGAGGGCCAATCCTTATGCCCGAGATGGCGGTATTAGAGCGGATATGTTCTGCTAGGGGTTCCATGATCATGTTGAATATGAGGGGGGATAGGGGGCAACCTTGGCGGGTGCCGTTTGTAATTGGGAATGGTCGGGATAGCATGCCTTCCGTGTAAACCTGAGCTTCGGGGTTGGAATATAAAGCCATAATGGCTCCGAGAATTTGGCCTTGGAATCCAAACTTCCGGAGGACCGACGCTAGGTAGGACCAGTGAACCCTATCGAACGCCTTCTCTGCATCCAGGGAAAGGAGCAGAGAAGGCGTTCCGGTGGACTCAGCGTGGTGAATAAGATTAATCATCCTCCTGGTGGCATCTGAGGCTTGTCTGCCTTTTGTGAATCCTGTTTGGTCTTGGTTTATAATTGTGGGCATAATTTTGAGTAATCTCATCGCTATAGTTTTGGCGTATAGTTTGAGGTCGAGGTTGAGTAAGGAGATGGGACGGAAGTTTTGGGGGACATTCGACTGTTTCCCTGGTTTCGGTATCGTGATAACTAACGCTTTTAAATATTCTGGCGAAAAGGTAGAAGAGGAGGCAGCATGATTGAAAAGGTCACTAAGATGTGGGATCAGCTGTGAATAAAATTGTTTGTAGTATTCCCCGGTTATTCCGTCGGGGCCTGGTGCCTTCCCGCTGGGGAGGGAGTCTATGGTTTTTTTAATTTCTTGGTCAGTGAATGGGACATTTAAGGAGGTCAGTTGTTTCTCAGTCAGTTTGGGTAGATTTAGTTTACAGAGGAAGTGATCTATTTCGTCCTGGGAGGGTTGTGGGGTATGGGGGTCCTGTTTCAGGTTGTAGAGGTCTTCATAGTATGTGCTGAAGGCATCAGCTATGTCTTGGGGGTTGCTTAAGGGGGTGTGGGTATGGGGGTGCATGAGTTGGGTTATTTTAGTTTTGGTACGTCTACCTTTTAGTCGTTGGGAGAGTTTCTTGCCAGCTTTGTTGGAGGTGGAGTATGTAGACGCTTTGATTTTCCTGTGAAGGAATTCGTAGGAGTGGAGGAGTAGGGTTCTAAGTTCCTGTCTGAGGTTTAGTAGTTGGTTGGCCTGTGGGTCTTGGGGGTCTTTTTTGAGCCTGTCCTCTAGGGTCGCTATCTGGGTTGTCAGTTTGTCTATCTGCTGCGTCCTCTTCCTCTTATGCTGAGAGCCAAGTTTAATTAACATTCCCCGAATAAATGCTTTGTGAGCGCTCCACACCACGGCAGGGTCGGGTACCGAGCCTTTGTTCAAGGAGAAGAATTCAGTGATGTGTTTTGATATTTCTGGGGCGTATGTGTCGTTTTGTATAATATAGTTGTTAGCACGCCAGAGAAACGTATTTTGTTGTAAATTGGTGTCCTGTATTGTAATAGATATGGGGGCATGGTCCGACCATGTCGTGGTGTGGATCTGAGAATCAGATATTTTTTGTAAAATACATTTGTCAGAAAGGAACAGGTCTATTCTTGAATACGAGCGGTGTCTAGGTGAAAAAAAAGTAAAGTCACGTTCAGATCCGTGGTGGCATCTCCAGACATCGTATAGGTCCTGGGAGGTGATGAATTTCTTTAAAGGAGAGTCACGGCGTTTTGTCGGTGAGGTGGAGTCCATCAAGACGTCTGGGACTAGATTGAAGTCGCCACAGATGATCTGGTGGCCTTTTTGGATGGTGTTGGCAGAGCGAAGAACTTTGTGGAGGAATCATATTTGGTGTGAATTCGGGGCGTATATATTGATTAAGGTATAGGTTACTTTGTTGATTGTGCAGATTATGATAAGAAACCGACCTTCTGGGTCTGATAATGAATCAAGGATTTGGAAATCTAAAGTGTTCCGAAATGCTATCATGACCCCTCTTGATTTAGTGGGGTGTGTGGCATGGAAGATGTGTGGATATTGGTGATTGTTGCATAAGGGTGTATTGGAGTGCAGCAGGTGGGTTTCCTGAATACATAGCACGTCGCTGTGGAGAGCCGAGGCGGTTTTCCACAGTGAGTGACGTTTGGCAGGATGGTTTAGCCCGTTGGCGTTCAAGGAGAGAATGGTGATTGGCATCTTGCGGTGTAAGTTGTGCACAACACTTACGGTTAGATGTTGGTGGGTAGGTCCGGAGGTATCTGGCGTTGGGATTCAGCAGCTGGGTAGTAGAAGTACGAGACTTGAGGGTAGATTGTAGCGGTAGTAGGCTGGTAGTGGAGGTAGTTGCAGGAGGATCCTGGGTCAAGGGATTAGTGATAACTTCGTGGCAGTCTGGACGGCTGATAAAAGATAGGACTAGAATACTGCGAATAGAGCAATGTGTTAGAATGCAGTAATAATAATAAAAAAAAAGGAGAAAAAAAGTCAATGGTAGAACAGTAACTTGTATAGTATAATACAGGTGGTGTGGCTTGTCAAAATGATCCAGTAGTGGGAAGTTCGGTTTAGTTGTTGGAGGTGGTGCTTCTAGTGGTAGAAGGATCTCTAGAGGGGGTGCAGAACACCGTATGAACCTCTATGAGGGGGTACAGAGAGTTAGTGATACCGGGAGGAGAAGGCAAGAGAATCAGGTTGCCAGCGCTCAGGGGAGCCATAATGGGTGTTAGCGGCCAAGTGTAGTAGTGATGTGTACACCTTCAGTTGGGATTGCGGTTTTGCGAGTTGCGGGACGTATTGGGTCCTCTGTCTGAAGGAGGTGGTTTGGATAACTCGGGGATTATCCGCCAAGAGTGGAGAAGCTTTAGGCCCTTTTCTAGATCCCCAATGGCGTGCGTTTGGCCATTGTGTACAATAAGGATGGTTGCGGGGTAGCGCCATTTGTATTGTAGCTTGTGGTTTTGCAGGCTTTTGGTTATCGGGTTAAGATGTCTTCTCGATTGGAGGGTGTACTTGGACAAGTCGGGAAAGAGTTGGATGCCAGTATAGGGAGCGGGCAAGGGTGATTTAGCTCTGAGCCCCATGAGGAGTTTCTCTTTAATGTGGTAGAAGTGGACCCTCATTAGGATGTCTCTGGGGACCGAGGTTGCTAGGTGGGCAGGCTTGGCAATTCTGTGAATCCTATCTATGATTACATCACGCGGAGACGCTTCAGGAATCACAATATGCATCAGTTCTTTTGCGTATCTCGGCAGGTCCGCGGGGAGTATGGTTTCGGGGACACCCCTCAACTTTATGTTGTTCCTGCGGGACCTGTCTTCTAAGTCGGCCAGCTTGGCCCGCATCCATGCCTGTTCTTCTTTGACTGTGTCATAGGTGTCAATGAGTTCATTAACTGTGGATGTGCATGCCTGAATCCCTCTCTCATTGTTAGTCACCCTGTCATCTAGTAAGTGAATATTAGAGGTGATTCTGTGAAACATGGATGAGAGGTCCGTCATGAGGGAGGTCTGGAGGGAGATCAGCATGTCTTTCAGTGTGGTATCCATGACTGGCTGCCCTGATGTAGGGAAGGATGCCATAGAGGAGTTCAGGGCCTGGTCTAGGGAGAAGGGAGTAGGAGCCTGGGCCTCAATTTGCTGGTGCTGTGACCGGTGCAGCGGCGTATCTAGCCGCATTTTAGCTTTGGCTGGGCTGCTGGGGAGGGGGTCACCCTCCAGAGACTGGGATGGGTCAGGTACAGTACCTTGATCCGTGTAGTCATCTGTGGAGGCATCCGGGAGGTCCGTGTAAGGTCCGCGCGGCGCGGCCTGGTCGGGCCATCTTGGATATCCCAGCCCGCCGGCTTATAGGCAAATTCGGTCAGTTTCTGGGGCCTGTGGTCGGTAATTCTCTTTCTGGATGCCTGCATCGTCGTCTCCTGAAGGTGAGGAGTGAGGATGGGTGTGGATGGCGTCGTTGTCGCGGCCGATTACGCTGGATTGTGTCCCCTGGCTGGCGAGCTGTGAGCTTAGGCGTCCATCTTCCTCTCCGGCCGGCCACGCCCCCCTACCTTCCTAATTTGACAACAAGAAGGTTGCTCACATCCACCTTACTTGTTTGACAGAAAGCAGGTTCCCCATTCCTGATCTACCTTCCTCATTTGGCAAGAAGAAGGTTCCCCATCTTCTTTCCTTTTTTGACAGGAAGAAGATTTCTCATTCCCCATCTATCCTCCCCATCTGACATGAAGAATATCTCTCATTCCTGATCTACTGTATCTCCCTCGTTCCACGCAAAGAAGGTTCCTTGCTCCTGATCTACCTTCCACATTTGACAGGAAGAAGGTTCCTCCTCCCAGATCTACCTTCCTCATTTGACAGGATGAAGGCTCTTTATTCCCAGTCTACCATCCTTATTTGACAGAAAGTAGGTCTCTGATTCCTGATCTACCTTCCACATTTGACAGGAAGAAGGTTCCTCATCCCAGATCTACCTTCCTCATTTGACAGGAAGAAGGTTCCTCATTTCTGATCTACCTTCCTCATTTGACAGGTATTAGGGCTGGGCTTAGCCCTTCCTTCTCTGAGCTGGCCGCTCAGCTGTTGGCTAATTGCCAGCTCCTATCTCTCCACAGTTACTCAGTTGTTGTTGATATCCTGCTCGTCAGTCCTACCTACTTAAGCCGTCCAGTCCAGAGGAGCTCTGCCTTCGCCTTGGTCACATCACAGAAACTATCTCCTGCTATCCTGATCAAGACTTGCTTTGCTGACATCCCTTCTGGCTTCAGATCCTGCTTGCTGTTTCACTACATTGATCCTTGACTTCTGGCTTGGCTGACTATCCGTTCCGGTTACTGAACTCTGGCTATGTTTTGACTACATTTGTTGTTTTTACTTTTATTATTAAACAAGTGTAATTTAACTGTACTTCTGTCTCTGCCTGATTTCATGGTTTTTGACAGTAGGAGAAGGCCATTAATTCAGAAGATGCAGTCAATCCACTTGTTGGTAATATTTTTTCCAGATTGGATGAACTGGATCACCACATGGATCAGTTTGCCGCGGCGTTACAAATACTCCTGAGTCGCACGGCCTGCCTGGAATCTCCCACTGTGGCCACCCCGGTACAACCTATGTTGCAGGCCGACCCTGCTGCTGCTTCAGTCTCTTTGCAGGCACCTGCCTTGAGTATTACCTCTATAAGAGGCATGTCTGGTTCCACTCCGCTTCCCCAGTGATTTGGGGGCGATCCAGTCGAATGCAGAGGGCTTCTCAATCAGGTTGAGGTATACATAGATGCTGTCCCAGGCGTTTCCCACAGAAGCAAAGTAGGTTTTGTGATATCTTTGTTTTCTGAGAGAGCATTGGCCTGGGCAAACCCTCTATGGGAGACACAAAAACCTGTTGTCTTGAGCTACCCTGAGTTTGTGGCTTTGTTTAAAAGGGTATTTGATGTTCCCGCACGCTCTGCTTCTGCTGCCAAGTGCCTCATGTCCATCGAACAGAGTACGAGAACTGTTGCCGACTACACCATTGAATTCCATACTCTGGCAGCAGAGGTTGCGTGGAACAATGAGGCCCTCGTGGCTGCTTTTTCTCATGGTCTCTCGGATACCATCAACGATGTGATAGCAGCCCGAGATAAACACACTGAGCTAGAGAAGTTGATCATGTTCACCATCCTCATTGACTCCAGACTCAGAGAAAGACTCTCTTTCATGATGCCCTTGCAAAAGCCTCCTGTACGTTTGTTTCCAAGCTTTGCAGTCCCACCCGTGCCTCCCTCACCTCCCATGCCTCCTGGTACCGAGTCGGTCAGTGAAGGTGAACTCTTGCACTTGGGTTTCACGTGTCTCTCTGCGGATGAGAGGGCCTTTAGGAGGACGGAGAGATTGTGCCTTTATTGCGGCCAGGCAGGTCACTTTTTGAAGTCTTGTCCTACCGACCAGAGAGCGCTCGAACCTTGATGTCCTGTCACGGACAGACTTTAGGTGGCATTGTTTCATCCCCAGTTATCCAGAAGGATAAGCCACTGGTTTCGGTCACCCTTTCTTGCGCTGAGTCGTCTGTCAAGATACAGGCTCTAATCGACTCTGGGGCTGCGGGCCTGTTCATTGATGCTGCCTTTGTATCAAAGCACTCGATTGCGCTGCAGCTGCCTGACACTCCACTTGCCATTGAGGCTCTTGACGGGAGACCTCTACAGCCTGCCCATGTGACTCATGAGACGGTTCCATTGTCCATGGCCGTAGGGCTCTTCACCATGAGATAATCCAATTCCAAGTTATTTCCTCACCTAAGTTTCCACTGGTTATTGGCTATCCTTGGTTACAGAGGCACAACCCCTCTTTTGATTGGCTCCGTGCTGAGGTTCTCTCCTGGTCACCACAATGCAGTGAGACATGCTTCCAGAAGGTAGCCAAGGTCCTGTGCACCTCTTCACTCTCCTCCCTGCTGGAGGAGTACCGCAATTTTAGCAGTGTCTTTGACAAAGGTCAAGCCGGTAGTTTGCCTCCACATCATCTGTATGATTGCGCAATTGACTTTCAACATGGTGCCATACCCTCTTGTGGCCAGGTTTACCCTTTGTCGGTCTTGGAGGATAAGGCCATGGAGGAGTATGTTGCAGATGCACTTTCTCGAGGTTTCATCCGCAATTCCTTGTCTCCTGCTGGTGCTGGTTTCTTCTTTGTGAAGAAGAAGAGTGGTGAACTGAGACCTTGTATTGATTATAGGGGTCTCAATCGTTTCACGATTAAGAATGCCTATCCATTTACGTTGATTATGTAACTATTTGACCGCCTCAAGGGAGCAACAGTTTTCACAAAGCTTGATTTGAGAGGGGCATACAATCTCGTGAGGATTAACCACTTGCCGACCGCCGCACGACGATGTACGTCGACAGAGCGGCACGGGCAGGCAAAAGGACTTACAGGTACGTCCTTGCCTGCCCGCGGGTGGGGGGTCCAATCGGACCCCCCCCCCGGTGCCTGCGGCGGTCGGCAAATCTCCCCCGGCGATCGGCAGCGCCCGTACTTCCCCCATTCACATCCCCAACCAAATGCAGTCGGCTGCATGAGAGGCATTTTTATGTCCTCCCGAGTACCCCTACCCAACGAACCCCCCCAAAAAAGATGTGTCTGCAGCAAACGCGGATATAGGCGTGACACCCGCTATTATTGTCCCTCCTGTCAATCCTGGTCTTTGCATTGGTGAATGTTTTGAACGCTACCATTCACTAGTTGAGTATTAGCGTAGGGTACAGCATTGCACAGACTAGGACACACTTTCACAGGGTCTCCCAAGATGCCATCGCATTTTGAGAGACCCGAACCTGGAACCGGTTACAGTTATAAAAATTACAGATACAAAAAAAGTGTAAAAAAAAAAAAAAACACAAACAAAAATATAAAATAAAAAATAATAGTTGTCGTTTTATTGTTCTCTCTCTATTCTCTCTCTCTCTCTATTCTCTCTATTGTTCTGCTCTTTTTTACTGTATTCTATTCTGCAATGTTTTATTGTTATCATGTTTTATCATGTTTGCTTTTCAGGTATGCAATTTTTTATACTTTACCGTTTACTGTGCTTTATTGTTAACCATTTTTTTGTCTTCAGGTACACCATTCACGACTTTGAGTGGTTATACCAGAATGATGCCTGCAGGTTTAGGTATCATCTTGGTATCATTCTTTTCAGCCAGCGGTCGGCTTTCATGTAAAAGCAATCCTAGCGGCTAATTAGCCTCTAGACTGCTTTTACAAGCAGTGGGAGAGAATGCCCCCCCCCCCACCGTCTTCCGTTTTTTTTCTCTGGCTCTCCTGTCTCAACAGGGAACCTGAGAATGCAGCCGGTGATTCAGCCAGCTGACCATAGAGCTGATCAGAGACCAGAGTGGCTCCAAACATCTCTATGGCCTAAGAAACCGGAAGCTACGAGCATTTTATGACTTAGATTTCGCCGGATGTAAATAGCGCTATTGGGAAATTGGGGAAGCATTTTATCACACCGATCTTGGTGTGGTCAGATGCTTTGAGGGCAGAGGAGAAATCTAGGGTCTAATAGACCCCATTTTTTTCAAAAAAGAGTACCTGTCACTACCTATTGCTATCATAGGGGATATTTACATTCCCTGAGATAACAATAAAAATGATTAAAAAAAAAAAAAAAAAATGAAAGGAACAGTTTTAAAATAAGATAAAAAAGCAAAAAAATAATAAAGAAAAAAAAGAAAAAAAAAAAAAAAAGCACCCCTGTCCCCCCTGCTCTCGCGCTAAGGCGAACGCAAGCGTCGGTCTGGCGTCAAATGTAAACAGCAATTGCACCATGCATGTGAGGTATCACCGCGACGGTCAGATCGAGGGCAGTAATTTTAGCAGTAGACCTCCTCTGTAAATCTAAAGTGGTAACCTGTAAAGGCTTTTAAAGGCTTTTAAAAATGTATTTATTTTGTTGCCACTGCACGTTTGTGCGCAATTGTAAAGCATGTCATATTTGGTATCCATGTACTCGGCCTAAAGTCATCTTTTTTATTTCATCAAACATTTGGGCAATATAGTGTGTTTTAGTGCATTAAAATGTAAAAAAGTGTGTTTTTTCCCCAAAAAATGCGTTTGAAAAATCGCTGCGCAAATACTGTGTGAAAAAAAAAATGAAACACCCACCATTTTAATCTGTAGGGCATTTGCTTTAAAAAAATATATAATGTGTGGGGGTTCAAAGTAATTTTCTTGCAAAAAAAAAAAATTTTTTCATGTAATCAAAAAGTGTCAGAAAGGGCTTTGTCTTCAAGTGGTTAGAAGAGTGGGTGATGTGTGACATAAGCTTCTAAATGTTGTGCATAAAATGCCAGGACAGCTCAAAACCCCCCCAAATGACCCCATTTTGGAAAGTAGACACCCCAAGCTATTTGCTGAGAGGCATGTCGAGTCCATGGAATATTTTATATTGTGACACAAGTTGCGGGAAAGAGACACATTTTTTTTTTTTTTTCTGCACAAAGTTGTCACTAAATGATATATTGCTCAAACATGCCATGGGAATATGTGAAATTACACCCCAAAATACATTCTGCTGCTTCTCCTGAGTACGGGGATACCACATGTGTGAGACTTTTTGGGAGCCTAGCCGCGTATGGGACCCCGAAAACCAAGCACCGCCTTCAGGCTTTCTAAGGGCGTAAATTTTTGATTTCACTCTTCACTGCCTATCACAGTCTCGGAGGCCATGGAATGCCCAGGTGGCACAAAACCCCCCCAAATGACCCCATTTTGGAAAGTAGACACCCCAAGCTATTTGCTGAGAGGTATAGTGAGTATTTTGCAGACCTCACTTTTTGTCACAAAGTTTTGAAAATTAAAAAAAGAAAAAAAAAATTTTTTTTTTTGTCTTTCTTCATTTTCAAAAACAAATGAGAAATACTCACCATGCCTCTCAGCAAATAGCTTGGGGTGTCTACTTTCCAAAATGGGGTCATTTGGGGGGGGTTTGTGCCACCTGGGCATTCCATGACCTCCGAAACTGTGATAGGCAGTGAAGAGTGAAATCAAAAATGTACACCCTTAGAAATCCTGAAGGCGGTGATTGGTTTTCAGGGGCCCGTACGCGGCTAGGCTCCTAAAAAGTCCCACACATGTGGTATCCCCGTACTCAAGAGAAGCAGCAGAATGTATTTTGGGGTGCAATTCCACATATGCCCATGACCTGTGTGAGCAATATATCATTTAGTGACAACTTTGTGCAAAAAAAAAAAATAAATAAATTGTCACTTTCCCGCAACTTGTGTCAAAATATAAAATATTCCATGGACTCAACATGCCTCTCAGCAAATAGCTTGGGGTGTCTACTTTCCAAAATGGGGTCATTTGGGGGGGTTTGTGCCATCTGGGCATTTTATGGCCTTCAAAACTGTGATAGGTAGTGAGGAGTAAAATCAAAAATGTACGCCCTTAGAAATCCTGAAGGCAGTGATTGGTTTTCGGGGCCCCGTATGTGGCTAGGCTCCCAAAAAGTCCCACACATGTGGTATCCCCATACTCAGGAGAAGCAGCTAAATGTATTTTGGGGTGCAATTCCACATATGCCCATGGCCTGTGTGAGCAATATATCATTTAGTGACAACTTTTTGTAATTTTTTTTTTTTTTTTTGTCATTATTCAATCACTTGGGACAAAAAAAATTAATATTCAATGGGCTCAACATGCCTCTCAGCAATTTCCTTGGGGTGTTTACTTTCCAAAATGGGGTCATTTGGGGGGGTTTTGTACTGCCCTGCCATTTTAGCACCTCAAGAAACGACATAGGCAGTCATAAATTAAAGGCTGTGTAAATTCCAGAAAATGTACCCTAGTTTGTAGGCGCTATAACTTTTGCGCAAACCCATAAATATACACTTATTGACATTTTTTTTACCAAAGACATGTGGCCAAATACATTTTGGCCTAAATGTATGACTAAAATTGAGTTTATTGGTTTTTTTTTAGAACAAAAAGTAGAAAATATCCTTTTTTTTCAAAATTTTCGGTCTTTTTCCGTGTATAGTGCAAAAAATAAAAACGGCAGAGGTGATCAAATACCATCAAAAGAAAGCTCTATTTGTGGGAAGAAAAGGACGCAAATTTCGTTTGGGTACAGCATTGCATGACCACGCAATTAGCAGTTAAAGCGACGCAGTGCCAAATTGGAAAAAGTGCTCTGGTCAGGAAGGGGGTAAATCCTTCCGGGGCTGAAGTGGTTAAGAAGGGTGACGAGTGGAAAACTGCATTTAATACCAGAACAGGCCATTATGAGTACCTCGTAATGCCTTTTGGCCTTTGTAACACTCCGGCAGTTTTGCAGGAATTTATTAACGATGTCCTCCGAGATTTGTTGAAGTTATGTGTGGTGGTTTATCTCAATGTCCTCATATTTTCCAAGTCCCTGGAGAGCCACCACACAGATCTGGGTTATGTCATTTCCACTGCTGGTTTTTCGATGGACCCAGATGAACTTTCGACAGTTCTATAGTGGCCCCAACCCCTGGGTTTACGTCCTCTACAGTGTTTCCTGGGCTTTGCTAACTATTATCGGAAGTTTATTCGTAGCTTCTCATCTCTGGTCAAGCCCCTGACTGATATGACCAGAAAGGACAGTAACCCACAGAGTTGGCACATCCTGATCCTACGTTACCTTTTATCCTTGAGATTGATGCTTCTGAGACTGGTGTTGGCGCCCTTCTGTCTCAACGTCCTACCTCTGAGAGCGCTATGCATCCTTGTGGCTCCTTTTCCAAGAAATTGTCACCTGTGGAGTGCAATTACGAGATTGAGGACAGAGAGCTGTTGGCGGTCATTTTAGCCCTGAAAGAATGGAGAGGGTACCACTGTGCCGGTTCTCATTCTTACTGACCATAAGAATCTCACATTCTTGTCTGAGGCTAAACGCCTCTCTCCCAGAAGGGCGTGATGGACTCTTTTCTTGTCAAGTTTCAATAAAATTGTCTCATTCTTAAGGTTTTAAGAATGTAAGGGCTGACGCCTTGTCACAACAAATTTCCTCCACTACCAAGTTGGAGTCGGTTCCGGTTCCTGTGATTCCTCCTGATCGTATTCTGGCTACGGTTCGCACCAGTCTCACTTCTCCTCTGGGTCGCAAAATTATTGCTGCTCAGGTCCATGCTCCTCCTGAGAAACCTTGTGACCGCTGCTTTGTCCCAGAGAGTCTCCGTACTGCAGTGCTCCAGACTTACCATTCACCCAAGGCAGCTGGCCATCCTGGGAGGAATCAACTCTTTTGGGCCATCGTGCTGATGTAACTGCCTTCATAGCAGCCTGTTCCATGTGTGCTCAGAGTAATGCTGTGTACACGCGATCGGACATTCCGACAACAAAATCCATGGATTTTTTCCGACGGATGTTGGTTCAAACTTGTCTGGCATACACACGGTTACACAAATCTTGTCGGAATTTCCGAACGTCAAGAATGCGGTGACGTACAACACATACGAGGAGCCGAGAAAAATGAAGTTCAAGAGCGAGTGCGGCTCTTCTACTTGATTACGAGCATGCGTGGAACTTTGTGCATTAGAATTGTGTACACACTATCGGAATTTACGACAACAGATTTTGTTGTCTTGTTGAAAATTTGAGAACCAGCTCCCAAATTTTGTGTGACGGAAATTCCGATGGAAAATGTCTGATGGAGTCTACACACGGTCGGAATTCCCGACAACAAGCTCTCATCGAACATTTTCCGTTGGAAAATCCGACCGTGTGTATGGGGCATTAGGCTCCAGGACACATTCCAGTGGGCCTCCTACAACCCATACCCAATGGAGAGAGGCCCTGGACCCACCTGTCTATGGATTTCATTGTGAAGTTACCCAACTCCCAGGGCAACACAGTTATCCTTATGGTGGTCGACGGGTTCTCAAAGATTTGTCATTGTATTCCACTTAAGAAGTTGCCTACTTCTAAGGAACTGGCTTCCATTTTTGCTCGGGAGATCACAATTTCTACATTGCTATATTTCTGACCATCATAACAACTGGTCAGACCTATTACCATGGGCAGAGTTTGCTCACAACAGTGCCTTGAATTCTGCTTCCCGATTGTCCCCGTTTATGGCAAATTATGGTTTCCAACCTTCCATGTTGCCTGACTCGTTTGTTCTGCAGAATATTCCTGCGTTAGAGGAGCATCTCCGTGGTCTTCGTTCTACTTGGGCACAAGTCCAGGAGGATTTGCGACATGCTAATGATAAGTACAGACTCCATGCTGACTGCAGACGCCTGCCTGCGCCTTCCTACCAGGTTGGGGACAGGGTCTGGCAGTCATCCCGCAACACCCGACTTCCTGTTCCCTCACTGAAGTTCGCACCTCGGTTTATTGGGCCTTTCCGCATTCTTCGCAGGATTAACCCAGTGGCTTGCGCATTAGACCTTACTTCTAATATGCGTATTTCTAATGCATTTCATGTCTCCTTATTAAAACCTTTGGTCTGCAACCGCTTTACCACCTTGTTGCCACGTCCTCACCCTGTACAGGTTGAGAACCATGAGGAGTATGAAGTACAGTCCATTGTTGACTCCCGTAGGTTCCGTGGGCGCATACAGTACCGGAGGAACGCTCTTGGGTCTCATCCTCAGATGTACATGTCCCTGTCCTCCTCTGTAATTTCCATAGACGTTTTCCCCTCAAAGCCTGGTGGTTCTCCGAGGGGGAGGGGTCGTTGAGGAAGGGGATACTGTCAGGGCTGGAAGAACAGGAAGAAGGTTCCTCATTCCTGATCTACCTTTTTCATTTGACAATATTGTGGGAAGTGGAAGACTACTGATGGATTATAAAAGACTGAACCCAGGCAACATCCCAAAAGTCAAAAGAAAAACAATGTATAATGCACATAGTTTTGAATGGTCTAGTTGTAAGTATTTTTTGGATTCATACTTGTTTGTCTGTTAGTTCCAATCTGTCCCCCATGCCATATATTGAATCGCTGCCTCCTACAATTTCTTAATGTTTAATAACTCAAGTTTTAAACATTGTTACCATTATGATGTACCATACATATGTAATTGTATATTCATACATAATGAATTCTAGCTTTAATACATTCTTACTATTTTTTGCTGTTGGACAATACAGTCTGCACTAAATGAACCCTTGAAGAAGGAATTCTTTTCCGAAACATGTCAGGATCTCTGAATCTTTACGTGAATGTTGGGTCTATCACCCCAAGACCAACCTTCTGATTCAGTATTTAGATGTATACTGTAAACTATATGACCATTGCTATTTGGTTTTAATACTACCTGCATATAATTGTTTTATTAATAAAATTCTGTATTTTTGTACTTGCGTCTTCTACTCTCTTACTGGACTATATCCCTGGCCCGCAAAGTCCCTGGGGCACTCCTCTATTGTTTTCCTTTTTCATTTGACAGGAAGAAGGTTCCTCATTCCTGATCTACCTTCCTCATTTGACAGGAAGAAGGTTCTTCATTCCTGATCTACCTTCCTCATTTCAAAGGATGAAGGCTCTTCATTCCCAATCTACTTTTTTTTGTTTGACAGAAGGTTTCTGATTCCTGATCTACTTTCCTCATTTGACTAAAAGAAGGTTCCTCGTTTCTGGTCTACCTTCCGCATTTGACAGGAAGAAGGTTCCTCATTCCTGATCTACTTTTCTTATTTGACAGGAAGAAGGTTCCCCATTCCTGATCTACCTTTCTTATTGGCAGGAAGAAGGTTCTTAATTCCTGATCTACCTTTCTTAATTGACATAGAGAAGGTTCATATTCTCGATCTACTTTAAAGAGGGAGTCCACCTAAAAAAAAATTATTAAAAGCCAGCAGCTACAAATACTGCAGCTGCTGACTTTTAATAAATGGACACTTACCTGTCCTGGAGTCCAGCGATGTCGGCAGCCGAAGCCAATCAGTCGCTCAGCTCTCGGCTGCTGGTGCCGCCATTCTCTGTGAGGGAATCAGGAAGTGAAGCGTTGCGGCTTCACTTCCCGGTTCCCTACTGCTCATACGCGAGTCGCGCTGCGCATCCTAAGTGGTCCCCGCTATCTCCTGGGACCTGTGTGTTTCCCAGGAGACAGCGGGGGGTGCGGGAAGGGGGCGTGACTCCCGCGGGAGTCTATTCCAGGAACTGGGTGCAAATACCTGTATTAGACAGGTATCTGTACCCCCCTCCCCCCCGAAAGGTGCCAATTGTGGCACCGGAGGGGGGGAGGAATCAGATGAGCGGAAGTTCCACTTTTGGGTGGAACTCCGCTTTAACTATTTGACAGGATGAAAGTTCCTCATCCTGATGTACCTTTCTTATATGATGGGAAGAAGATTCCTCATTCCTGCTCTACTATCCTCATTTCTCAGATCAGAAATTAGGAACCTTCTTTCTGAGAAATGAGCACAGTAGAGCAGGAATGAGGAACCTTCTTCTATCAAATGAAGAAGATAGATCAGAAATTAAGAACCTTCTTCATATTATCTTCATTTGATAGCAGAAGGTTCCTCATTCCTGCTCTACTGTGCTCATTTCTGTGCTCATCTTCCTCATTTGACAACTAGCAGTGCACACAGGTTTATTCTCCAAGTCATCATACTCCGTGCCCCCCCCATCCGATTAGCATGTATCCTGATCATGTGACCTGATGTGTGTGTGTGTGTGTGTTTGTGTGTATGTGTGAGATAGTGCAGGAGGGATAGAAGTGTAAAATTGTTTTTGATGGATCTACCATAAAGGAAATCTGTGATTAATGTGTAGTATGTAGTTCATATCGTTAATGGACCTTGTGAAATATTTAATAGTTAAGAGCATCAGACACCACCAATGCATTTGAGTCTTGAGCAATTGATGTTAATAAAATCACAAGAGAATGCAAAAAGGGATCGGCGTTAAGGCTTCGTGCAGATGCAGAGATTCAGTGGGAACTGACCTAGCGTCTACTGATGGCACTGTAGGCAGACAGCTGGGATCATGTGACCATCATGACCGATTTGACAGATATGACATATGATCCCATGATGTATATTAGTAAATCAAACCTCTCCGGGCTCCAACATTCAACTGTGTAAAAATCATATCCTAGGCAAATTAGTCAGTTATTTTCAAATTAACTGACGCTGCTAAATTTTGTTCTGGGCGTCTACCCATTAATGTCCTCTGGTCCAAAGGGATTAGATGCTTTTGATAAGTTTTCTCATGCTAATTTGGTCACATTCACTTATAAATCTATCTGTATACAGTACTAGTAAACTTTTCCTTCACTGTCAAGGTTATATTTTTACAGAGTACCCTTGGTTGTATACCCCTTTTAAAATACATTTTATAAAAGAAGGCAGATAAGTGATGTTTACAGGGCCGTTGAGTCAGTGGATGAGGTTGTTTCTCTTTGATTACATTAATAGTTCTTCGTGCCTCATCTTTGGGTGGTGGACACTTTGAATGGCTTTAATAGGTGACCAAACTCGTAAAAAACACTATATTTGCAGGTAACACCTTGAATATAATAGAGGGTAGGCACTGTGAGCCATTAATCCCACTTTATAGAACCATTAAAATGACAGTTACGTTTATATCTGTTCTTGAACTATGATGACTTGCTAATAACCAAAGCGCATTGCATTCGCATTAAAAAGCAACTCATTTAGTGAACAGGGCCAAATAATTCTCTCATTTTATTTTAGTGGCTTAAAGTGGTTGTAAACTCTCCCCCGCTACTTTGTCCTATGTAAATCAGCATAAAAAACCCTAATGAACACTGCTTGTAGATATCTCCTTACTTGCTTAGTATTGTTGTAATCCCTTTTGTTCTTTAGAATGACATCACTGAGCATGGCCCATATCTCCCCTGATTTATGGCACACTCTGTGCCATTAATATTATTATCAGGACTTCCTAGGGCACAACACTGAAATCCCACGAGACTGCATAATCACTCAGAGCTTCCTCCTACTATGTAACAAAAGAACAGCAGAATTAACCACCCGGGCCGGTTCACACTATAACCCGCATGTGAATCGCACCAGAACCGCATTGCATTACCGTGCCATTCACATGCAATTCAGTGCAGCGTGATTTGAGACAATTCATTGGGAATGGGCTCAGTTTGCTCCGCATCGCACCAAAGAAAAGCAGATACCTTTTTTGGAGCTGCACCGCAACCAGATCGTGTGTTCGTCTTATGCCATGCGATCCGGTGCAGGCAAACCAGACTGCATTTGCAATGCGTTTGGGGTGTCGTTAACTTTGAATTCACACCCGCAGCAGATTGCAAACACTGTTCCATTGTAATGCAGTGTGGGAAGTGTGCAGGGATCGCTGCGTTTCCCACACCGCATGTGTGCGAACCAAGGGAAAGAATTAGCTCTTGTCATTCTGCTTTCTCCTCTTATCCACATGTTCCATATTTGCGCATGAGTAGTGATGAGCTTGGGCATGTTCGTATCGAACCCGCCAGGAAGCCATTACTGCACATCGCCAATCGTAAGCAGTGAGACATTTCCCGACCGGAAGCTGCACATACACACGCTGCCTATGATTGACGGTGTGCAGTGCTGGCTTCCTGGCAGGTTGGATCTGAACATGCTTGAGCCCATTCTTGCGCATGTGGTCTGGAGCACAGCTAATAATAAAAGAGGTGGACAACAGTCAAATTAAAATTAAAAATACATTTATTGATGTAATATTGAGTACAGATCTGCAATAATGTATGCCGTGTTTATATCTGCCTGGAGCTCACCTGTAAGCACCATTAATATAACACCAACATATTCCATGGCGCTTTAAAGAGTCCATGGAACCATTGACATCAGACCATTAGAACACATTGGGTAGTGTGAGTCGACCAGTGGGGACTCCACAGAAACAAGGAGAACATATGGTGTTCCTGGTGGGGTTTGAACGGGGAGCACTAATTCTGCAATTCAAAAGTGCTAACCTCTTCTTGACCATCATGCTGCTTAAAGTGGTTGTAAAGCCTGAAGGCCCGAAAGCCTGCAGCCCCCCCCCCCCCAATAGTTACCAGATCCAGATCCAGCAATGTGCACAAGGGCGGCTGCTCTCCTGGCTCTCTGCCTCCCCATTGGCTCCCACTTCTGTCACTCACAGCAAGGGAGGGGGGTGGGGTCAAGCCCCTTTCTGTGTGTCTTATGGACACACAGAAATCACTGGGAGCGAGAGAATGATAAGAAATCCATAATGTTACGGTTGTCAATGGAGGGGACATCATCTAATCGGGGGAACCAAAGGGGATACCCCCACTTTTTGGAGATTTTCTCTTACTTCCTGTTGTGACACAGACCACAATAAAAAATCTGGCAAGGGTTTTAACCATTCCTTACATTTTGGCTAGAGATACAATTTAAGAGTTGTTTTAGGGTTAAAGTAAGCGTTCTGGGTGATGAGAGTTAGGGCATGCTTTAGAGAAGGGGGTCTCCAAACTATGGCCCGCAGACCACATCTGGCCTGCTACAAGATTGTGTCCGTGGTGTTTTCCTCAACGTGGGGTGATTGAGGATTAAGGTCAGCAGAAACTGCCTATTATGGTCTCTTCCTCTGAGATAAGGGGACTCTTGATAGGCACCCTGATGTAAAAGTGGGCTCTGATGGGGACCCTGATGTAAGAGTGGGCTCTGATGGGGACCCTGATGTAATAGTGGGCTCTGATAGAGACTATGATGTAAGAGGGGGCTCTGATTGGGACCCTGATGTAAGAGGAGGCTCTGATGGGGACCCTGATGTAAGAGTGGGCTCTGATAGAGACTATGATGTAAGAGGGGGCTCTGATGGGGACCCTGATGTAAGAGGGGGCTCTGATGGGGACCCTGATGTAAGAGGGGGCTCTGATGGGGACCCTGATGTAAGAGGGGGCTCTGATAGAGACTCTGATGTAAGAGTGGGCTCTGATGGGGACCCTGATGTAAGAGTGGGCTCTGATAGAGACTATGATGTAAGAGGGGGCTCTGATGGGGACCCTGATGTAAGAGGGGGCTCTGATAGAGACTCGGATGTAAGAGTGGGCTCTGATGGGGACCCTGATGTAAGAGGAGGTTCTGATTGGGACCCTGATGTAAGAGGAGGTTCTGATAGAGACTATGATGTAAGAGGGGGCTCTGATTGGGATCCTGATGTAAGAGGGGGCTCTGATGTCGACCCTGATGTAAGAGGGGGCTCTGATGTCGACCCTGATGTAAGAGGGGGCTCTGATGGGGACCCTGATGTAAGAGGAGGTTCTGATTGGGACCCTGATGTAAGAGGAGGTTCTGATAGAGACTATGATGTAAGAGGGGGCTCTGATTGGGACCCTGATGTAAGAGGGGGCTCTGATGTCGACCCTGATGTAAGAGGGGGCTCTGATGTCGACCCTGATGTAAGAGGGGGCTCTGATGGGGACCCTGATGTAAGAGGGGGCTCTGATGGGGACCCTGATGTAAGAGGGGGCTCTGATGGGGACCCTGATGTAAGAGGGGGCTCTGATGGGGACCCTGATGTAAGAGGGGGCTCTGATGGGGACCCTGATGTAAGAGGGGGCTCTGATGGGGACCCTGATGTAAGAGGGGGCTCTGATGGGGACCCTGATGTAAGAGGGGGCTCTGATAGAGACTCTGATGTAAGAGTGGGCTCTGATGGGGACCCTGATGTAAGAGTGGGCTCTGATAGAGACTATGATGTAAGAGGGGGCTCTGATGGGGACCCTGATGTAAGAGGGGGCTCTAATAGAGACTCGGATGTAAGAGTGGGCTCTGATGGGGACCCTGATGTAAGAGGAGGTTCTGATTGGGACCCTGATGTAAGAGGGGGCTCTGATTGGGACCCTGATGTAAGAGGGGGCTCTGATTGGGACTCTGATGTAAGAGGGGGGCTCTGATTGGGACTCTGATGTAAGAGGGGGGCTCTGATGGGGACCCTGATGTAAGAGGGGGGCTCTGATGGGGACCCTGATGTAAGAGGGGGGCTCTGATGGGGACCCTGATGTAAGAGGAGGTTCTGATAGAGACTCTGATGTAAGAGTGGGCTCTGATGGGGATTCTAATGTAAGAGGGGACTCTTTTAGGGACCCTGATAAAAGATGCAACTCTGATGGGCATCCTGATGTAAGAGAGGGCTCCGATGGGGATCCTAATGTAAGAGCGGACTCTGATGGGGAATTAATGGGCCCAGGAATTTTTGTAAAATATATGATGTGGCCCTCGCTTTAAAATGTTTGGAGACCCCTGCTTTAGAGGTGGAGCGTTGGGTGTGTTAAGATGTCAATTTAAGGATGGATAAGTGTTTAGAAAAGGAAGCTTTAAGAGACCCTAAATTATTTCAACAATAACCTTCCCATAAGATTATATGTGCATTTAACGTATTATTTTCTAGGCATGTTATTTACTTATAAAAGCCTCCTTTGTTTAGGCACCCAAAAGTCCCGAGGCAAAATCCTGTTTGATGTAATGACCACAGCCCCAGCAGACTCTACAGTATTTCCTTTCGCTTCTCCCACAGCCGCTACATAAAAAAGTTATTTGGGGAGGGAAGAGGCGGGATGAGGAGCTGGTTCAGCACAGGCAGTAATTGCCATTCCCAAAATAAGAGAGGGCTATAATATGGAAGGTGGGAGGGGGTTGTGCTATGGAGTTAAAGGGAAGAAAGCGCCAAACCGGCATAGTGTAGCACAATTTATTAAGTAAAATACCATATAATGTTTTTTGGTCATGTGCTATGGAATTGACTAGTCAAATTTTGCTAGGAAGTTCAGAGACATATTTGTAAGTTGGTAATAAAATAGTTTAGGTCTTGTTCACAAGTAAGCGATGCTCAGCATCAATTCCCATCATATCAAAAAGTCGCTTAAAGCTCGAAAAAGTACACAAGCCTCTTTTTGGGGGGGGTCACTTGTTTTTGGTCCTTATGAACATCAACAGGAGGACCTGGGAAACGCCTCATTTTGCGCAAGTTCTTGCCTCTTCAACTCTTTGGTCTAAAATGGTGCACCCATCCTAAAGCCCCATACACACTATTAGATTTTCTGCAAATTTTTGTCTTCAGATTTACCAAAACCATGTAGTGCAAGGGTCTGCCTGATTGCATACAAATAGAAATTCTTAAGGTCTGACCTCATATTATATGGTTTTGGTAAATCTGAAGACAAAAATCTGCAGAAAATCTAATAGGAGCCTTGTGCTGAAAACACACACTAGTGTCTGATATGGGTGTGCGTCTTAACGCTCCTCGCTGTAAGAAGAAGGATTGTTTGGCGGTGGGATTGTGAGTTCTCCTCCGATCCCCGCATTATATTTATGGCCAGTCATGTTAATATTTGTGTAGGGAGATGGGTAATGCGCACGCTATGTCTAATCAGAAGCCAAAGTGAATGTTCCAGCCGGCAGGCCCATAACGAGCAGCTCAAGTGAAAACACTCCAGTCCGGCCTCTATAAATAGAAGGGTTTAATTCCCAATTAAAACGCTCCTTTATGCCCAGATGTGTAGCCAGAAGCTTTCCCATGCAAATGCTTTCATGGAGAATACTCGTCTTGCACAGGGACACTCGCTCTGGAGGAACATGTTGATGCCATTGGCTTGATGATCAAACAGTCTGCTCTTCCAAATAGTCTTCCTGCCATTACCCATAATGCACTGCACACATGGAGCGGCTGTGATCTGGTTCTATGGGCGCAAGGAAAATAAATCTTCCCTTAGACACTTTGGATCATGATGCCCAGAATAGCTAAGCTGCTATTTTTATGTCTTGTTTGGTTAAAGCGAAACTCCATGCTATTAGATTGTAAGCTCTTCTGAGCAGGGCTCTCTTAATCCTCCTGTATCTTATTGTATTATAACTGTATTGTCTCCCTTTTTATATTGTAAAGCGCTGCGTAAACTGTCGGCGCTATATAAATCCTGTATAATAATAATGCAGATAAAAAGGACACAAATTAGTGCAGATCTGTATTCATTAGTACCCTGTTTCCCCGAAAATAAGACCTAGCGCGATTGTCAGTGATGGCTGCAATATAAGCCCTACCCCCCAAATAAGCCCTACCCTGTTTCCCCGAAAATAAGCCCTACCCTGAAAATAAGACCTGCAAGGACTTTAACTGGGGCTTATTTGGGGGGGTAGGGCTTATATTGCAGCCATCACCGACAATCACGCTAGGTCTTATTTTCGGGGGAAAAGGGTACCATTTGAAGACCATCCCATTTCTGGAACTTTTTGTTTAGAAGTTAAAATAAGTATCGTTTGCTAGAAAATTACTTACAACCCTCAAACATTATATACATTTTTTTTTAGCAGAGACCCTAGAGCAGTGATGGTGAACCTTGGCACCCCAGATGTTTTGGAACTACATGTCCCATGATGCTCAACTACACTGCAAGTGCAGAAGCATCATGGGAAATGTAGTTCCAAAACATCTGGGGTGCCAAGGTTCACCATCACTGCCCTAGAGTATTTGCGCAGCATTTTTTCAAACACATTTTGTTTTGGAAAAAATAAACTTTAATGAATTGAAAAAAACAAAAAAACACAATATTTACCCCAGTTTTTTTGTATAATGTGAAAGATGATGTTACGGCGAGTAAATAGATGCCTAACATGTCATGCTTTAAAATTGCACACGCTCGTGGAATGGCAACAAACTACAGTACTTTAAAAGTCTCCGTAGGCAACATTTTAAAACTTTTTATAGGTTACCTGTTTAGAGCTACAGAGTAATGCCCCGTACACACGGTCAGATTTTCCGATGGAAAATGTCCGATCGGAGCGTGTTGTCGGAAATTCCGACCGTGTGTGGGCTCCATCGGACATTTTCCATCGGATTTTCCGACACACAAAGTTTGAGAGCAGGATATAAAATTTTCCGACAACAAAATCCGTTGTCGGAAAGTCCGATCGTGTGTACACAAATCCGACGGACAAAGTGCCCCGCATGCTCAGAATAAATAAAGAGATGAAAGCTATTGGCCACTGCCCCGTTTATAGTCCCGACGTACGTGTTTTACGTCACCGCATTTAGAACGATCGGATTTTCCGACAACTTTGTGTGACCGTGTGTATGCAAGACAAGTTTGAGCCAACATCCGTCTGAAAAAATCCTAGGATTTTGTTGTCGGAATGTCCGATCAATGTCCGACCGTGTGTACGGGGCATAAGTCTGGCACTATAATTATTGCTCTCACTCTAACGATCGGGGCAATTCCTCACATGTGTAGTTTGAACACCATTTACATATGTGGGCGCGACTTGCATCTACGTTTGCTTCTGTGCGCAAGCACAGAGGGATGGGGCACTGTAAAAAAAAATTCTTATTTATTTTACGTTTAATTTTTTATTTTTACACTGTCCTTTTTTATTTATTTATTTTTAATCAGTTTTATTCCTATTACAAGGAATATAAACATCCCTTGTAATAGAAATAGGGATGACAGGTCCTCTTTATTGAGAGATCTGGGGTCAAAAAGACCCCAGCTCTCTCATCTACCTTTAAAAGCAAAAGAAAAAAAAATACTTTGTTTGTTTTGCATTTTTACTTACAAAAAATAAAATAATAATAATAATTTTTTTTTGCCCAAGAAGCGGAAGTGACGTCAGATGTCGCTCCGGTCCTCCAAGGACATAGAGACTAGTGGGGGCCATCTTGCCTTCACTCGACTTCCTGCCCAGCAAATGGCTGCATCTGATCGCTCCTGGGCTTTACAGATGGGTCTGCTAAGCCGTGGAACAACTGGGAAGCGGCCAGGGGGCGCCCCTCCCACCACTTCTAAAAGTGATCCTGCGGCAAACAGTAAAAAGTGATACCGGGGTTATGGCAGCTAGCTGAAGCAGAACAAGGAGCCGGTCAGTTGTGCTGCAGTGCTCATTTACTAACAAGGCATATGCTGATAGGAGGTGAGAGCAGAGTGACATAGAGGTGAGCTCCTTTTGCTGTCTAATCTCAGGCTGAGGGCGAGACAAGACCTGTAAGTGTTCCATAACTGCAGCAAAGACAAAGCGGGTCTCCTGTCCTGCCAGAGTTGTACTGTTGGTCAAGGTTGTGTAAATCTCAGGAGTGCATGGGTAAAATACAAAATTCTTTGTCAGGTAACGCCACTCCTTTTATATGTATTTCATGTGTGTATTTTACAGCGAGGGAAAAAGTATTTAATCCCCTGCTGGTTTTGTACGTTTGCCCACTGACCAAGAAAAGATCAGTCTATAATTTGAATGGTAGGTTTATTTGAACAGTGAGAGACAGAACAACTACATTAAAATCCAGAAAAACGCATTTCAAAAAAGTTATAAATCGATTTGCATTTTGACTGAAATAAGTATTTGACCTCTTCGCAAAACATCACTTTGTACTCGGTGACAAAACCCTTGTTGGCAATCTCAGAGGTCAGACGTTTCTTGTAGTTGTCCACCAGGTTTGCACACCTCTCAGGAGGGGTTTAGCCCCACTCCTCTTTGCAGATCCTCTCCAAGTCATTAAGGTTTGGAGGCTGACATTTGGTAACTCGAACCTTCAGCTCCCTCCACATATTTTCTATGGGATTAAGGTCTAGAGACTGGCTAGGCCACTCCAGGACCTTAATGTGCCTCTTCTTGTGTCTTTGTTGTCTTGGCCGTGTGTTTTGGGTCATTGTCATGCTGGAATACCCATCCACGACCCATTTTCAATGCCCTGGCTGAGGGAAGGAGGTTCCCACCTAAGATTTGACAGTACATGGCCCCGTCCATCGTCCCTTTGATGCAGTGAAGTTGTCCTGTCCCCTTAGCAGAAAAACACCCCCAAATTATAATGTTTTCACTTCCATGTTTGACGGTGGGGATTATGTTCTTGGGGTCATAGGCAGCAATCCTCCTCCTCCAAATATGGCGAGTTGAGTTGATGCCAAAGAGCTCGATTTTGGTCTCATCTGACCACAACACTTTCACCCAGTTCTCCTCTGAATCATTCAGATGTTCATTAGCAAACTTCAGACGGGCCTGTACATGTGCTTTCTTGAGCAGGGGGACCTTGTGGGCCCTGCAGGATTTCAGTCGTTCGCGGCGTAGTGTGTTACTAATTGTTTTCTTGGTGACTATGGTCCCAGCTGCCTTGAGATCATTGGCAAGATTCTTCCTTGTAGTTCTGGGCTGATTCCTCACCGTTCTCATGATCATCGAAACTCCACAAGGTGAGACCTTGTGGAGTTTCAATGGAGCCCCAGATCGAAGGAGATTGACAGTTATTTTGTGTTTCTTCCATTTGTAAATAATCGCACCAACTGTTGTCAACCTCTCACCAAACTGCTTGCCATTGGTCTTGTAGCCCTTCCAGCCTTGTGTAGGTCTACAGTCTTCTCCCTGACATCCTTGAACAGTTCTTTGGTCTTGGCCATGGTGGAGAGATTGGAGTCTGATTGATTGATTGCTTCTGTGGACAGGGTTCTTTTATACAGGTAACAAGCTGAGATTAGGAGCACTCCCTTTAAGAGAGTGCTCCTAATCTCAGCTCGTTACCTGTATAGAAGACATCTGGGAGCCAGAAATCTTGCTAATTGATAGGGGATCAGATACTTATATCACTCATTAAAATGCAAATCAATTTATAACTTTTTTGAATTGCCTTTTTCTGGATATTTTTGTTGGTATTCTGTCTCTCACTGTTAAAACGCACAATCAGAAAATTAGACGAATGATCATTTGGGGTTTTTTACATCCTAATGTCATATCAAACACCAGAGTGCTACAAAGCGTTCAAAAACTCTCATACCATCCAGTACAACTTCCTGTGTGGGTAGCTACGTACCAGCATGTAATCAGAAGTGATGTGACCCCTCAGTTTGCCACACTATTAGGCTATACCCGTTCAAAGAGTCGCGGCATATTCGTGCATTGGTCTTTGCACGTAGATTCATTCGTAGTCAACGTTCACTTCTTCCAAATGGAGCACTTTACTGAAGGAATGCAAGAGTCAGCACTTCCAATTGCTGTCTTTGGAGTTTTGGCCATCAGGAATGTCCTTAAAAAGAAGAACATTTTCGTTGCTATTTTTCCTTCTAGGTTGTTCTCTGGTTTCCGATCGTGTGCAGTCTTGGTCACTCTTTTTATGGACAAATAATATACTAATTACATGAAAATCGTTTGTTCTGTTATTGTTCGAGAAATTTTTGTGCTTGTCCCTTCGGATACTATCACATGAACTGTCGTGAACGACTCTCGAAAGTTGTGTACTAATGATTAGATTATCGGAAGATCGATCCGAATGTGTTTTTTTTATTGTCCAATTTTTTCATTGTGTGCACCAGGCATAAGGCTACATTCACTCGGGCAATTTAGCCTGCTGCAAATTGCAGCGGCAAGAATCTGCTGATTCCTGCTGCTGCTGTGAGCGGCTAGCTGTGGCCCCTGAGCTGGCTCGCTGTAATGACAAATCGCTGGTGACCGCAGCTATTTACTTTGTGCGCATCCAACAGCGACCAACAGCTGTGAATAGCTGCAGCCGTCAGTGACCTTTCAATATAGTTTAAAGGGTCAGCAGCCACAGCTAGCCGCGCACAGCAGGAATCCACTAAATCGCCCGTGCCAACGTAGCTTGACTCTGGGAAAAGTAAAAGACTTTCGTGGCAGAGGGGCTGTGTCAACACTACAAAGGTTAAGATTGGCCATAAATGGATCGCATCTCGCCTAGTTCAGCAAGGACTGGCTCTGATTCAATCCATCTTTGGACAGGCTGGTTGTACCCAAGTCGATCAGCTTGGGTACAGCTAGCCTGTTGGATGTTATACATGTGATTACCGCCGGTGGCTATAGTCGCTGGCAGTAATTGTGTTCTGCTGGTTGGGAAGGCTCCCCCTGCATCCCCCCCCATCAGCAGAACACAATACGCTGCAGGAGGCATTCCCCCTTCAACAATGACTGTATTGATGGGAGAATCAAGCGACTTTCTTTCCTTCCACCCATAGTGGAAGGAAAGAAGGTTGAATCATCTATGGCTTGCCTAAATGCTCAACCAGTTTTACTTACCCAATCCTCTGCTACCCTGGCACACAGCACTCCCCTATGCTTCAGTAGTGGACTGTCCCTTGGCATCCTCATGTCCAGTGCAGAACTATGGGCCCTGCCCTGGTCTTGATGATGTCCGGAACATCTGACCACTGTAGCGTAGGGAAGAAAAGGCTGCAGGGACCAGTCTAGCAAAGCAGAGGATCGGGTAAATAAAACTGTTTTACCTGGTGCCCTAAACATACATGCACAGTTATCTATTGCAGTGTCGGTGTAGCACCACTGCAAGGAGAACTTTTAGTTTTTGTGAAGTTCAGCTTTAACATAATTGAGCATGGCTCCTTGCTTCATTATACTTAGGAAGCCATAAACCGCCCAGTGTTCTGCAAACTGGGCATTGCTCAGTGAAACCCAGCAGTAGAACATGATTGTTATTCGATGTGCAGTGTCAGTCCGGTTTTCCATCACATATTAGTTTTCTGAAATTAGGGATGAGTGGTTGTGATTTAATAGGGAACGATGATTGTAAAGTAAAGCTGTGGTTACAAATGGCTGATGAACTTTTCACTTACATGAAATATGCAGCACCCCAAGCTTTATGCATAGTGTGCATTTCTGCTAGAGATTGGGGCTTATTCACACTTGTCCATTATCATGCAGCAAAACTTTTGCATTTTACTGCTTGAAAATGTATTATAAGTAGAATTCCCATTGTTTCCTATGTGGCTAGTTCACAGGTCTGTGCTGCAGTATAGTGTGAAAGGGAAACTCTCTATACTCCCCGTACTTGTGTGCTCTGCAATGCACATGGAACAGTGTGAATCCAGCCAAACCAGCAGCACAGTGTTCTGTAACACCAGGACCCGCTGTCTCCAGCTCCTACCTCCTCTGCTGCATACAGTCTGATTGGCGGCCTCACTAACCAATAGCGAGTAGGGAGTGGGTCAGAGCCAGTGGCCATGTGAGCTGGTTGCCATTGACATGTTTGACCATTCTTCCAGAAGAGTATTTGTGAGGTCAGGCACTTATGTTGGACAAGAAGGTCTGGCTCACAGTCTATGCTCTAATTCATCCCACAGGTGTTCTGGTTGATGTCAGGACTGGTGTGGTTGGGCTTGGCCCCTTAGTTCCAGTGAAGGGAACTCTTAAGGCGTCAGCATACCAAGACATTTTGGACAATTTCATGTTCCTAATGGCCCCTTCCTGTTCCAACATGACCGATCACTAGTGCACAAAGCAAGGTCCATAAAGACATGGATGAGCAAGTTTGGAGTGGATGAACTTGACTGGCCTCAACCCAATAAAACACCTTTGGGATGAATTGGAGCGGAGACTGTGAGCCAGGCCTTCTTGTCCAACATCATTGCCTGACCTCACAAATGCGCTTCTGGAAGAATGGTCAAACATTCCCATAGACACACTCCTAAACCTTGTGGACAGCCTTCCCAGAAGAGTTGAAGCTGTTATAGCTGCAAAGGGTCGGCCAACTCAATATTGAACTCTACGGACTAATGCCCCGTACACACGGTCGGACTTTGTTCGGACATTCCGACAACAAAATCCTAGGATTTTTTCCGACGGATGTTGGCTCAAACTTGTCTTGCATACACACAGTCACACAAAGTTGTCGGAAAATCCAATCATTCTGAACGCGGTGACGTAAAACACGTACGTCGGGACTATAAACGGGGCAGTGGCCAATAGTTTTCATCTCTTTATTTATTCTGAGCATGCGTGGCACTTTGTGCGTCGGATTTGTGTACACACGATTGGAATTTCCGACAACGGATTTTGTTGTCGGAAAATTTTATATCCTGCTCTCAAACTTTGTGTGTCGGAAAATCCGATGGAAAATGTGTGATGGAGCCCACACACGGTGTATTTCCGACAACAAGGTCCTATCACACATTTTCCATCGGGGCATAAGACTGGGATGCCATTAAAGTTCATGTGCTTGTAAGGCAGACGTCCCAATACTTTTGACAATATAGTATCAGTGCAACACGGTTTATACCCTAGTTTTAAAAAAAAACAATCTACCATGCTTAGGGTATCCTGCAGGGCAAATAAATGTCACATGCTCCCCCATACTGAGATGTACCATACATTTCTGTTTACTTAAAGCAGCTTAATAGAGGCGTACAAGGAAGGCGAGTGCTGCTGGAGAGGGGAAGCTGTTAAAGAAACTGGTTTTGTTTCCCATGGTAAAGCACAGGTTATTTTTAAAGCAAACCTGTCCTGCAATGTACAAACGGCAACATTAAAGGATGCAATTATACCCGCAGGCACCTAAGCAAATGCACTATGGTGCAGAGGCAGCAATTTTTCTGCACGCATTCTGCAAGCAATTGTTCTCTATCTGCCCTGTTCACACCACATCGTGTGTACTTTTTTTTGCGCAGGAGTTTGCAACATGTATGTACAGAAAAAAAAGTGACTGCAAGTTAGTACACCCCTCACATTTTTGTAAATATTTTATTATATCTTTTCATGTGACAACACTGAAGAAATGACACTTTGCTACAATGTAAAGTAGTGAGTGTACAGCTTGTATAACAGTGTAAATTTGCTGTCCCCTCAAAATAACTCAACACACAGCCATTAATGTCTAAACCGCTGGCAACAAAAGTGAGTACACCCCTAAGTGAAAATGGCCAAATTGGGCCCAAAGTACCAATATTTTGTGTGGCCACCATTATTTTCCAGCACTGTCTTAACCCTCTTGTGCAGAGCTTCACTGGTTGCCACCGGAGTCCTCTTCCACTCCTCCATGATGACATCACAGAGCTGGTGGATGTTAGAGACCTTGCGCCCCTCCACCTTCCATTTGAGGATGCCCCACAGATGCTCAATAGGGTTTAGGTCTGGAGACATGCTTGGCCAGTCCATCACCTTTACCCTCAGCTTCTTTAGCAAGTGGATGTCTTGGATGTGTGTTTGGGGTCGTTATCATGTTAGAATACTGTCCTGAGGCCCGGTCTCTGAAGGGAGGGGATCATACTCTGCTTCAGTATGTCACAGTACATGTTGGCATTCATGGTTCCCTCAATGAACTGTAGCTCCCCAGTGCCAGCAGCACTCATGCAGCCCCAGACCATGACACTCCCACCACCATGCTTGACTGTAGGTAAGACACACTTGTCTTTGTACTCCTCACCTGGTTGCCGCCACACACGCTGGACACCATCTGAACCAAATAAGTTTATCTTGGTCTCATCAGACCACAGGACATGGTTCCATGAATCCATGTGCTTAGTCTGCTTGCCTTCAGCAAACTGTTTGCAGGCTTTCTTGTGCATCATCTTTAGAAGAGGCTTCCTTCTGGGACGACAGCCATGCAGACCAATTTGATGCAGTGTGCAGCATATGGTCTGAGCACTGACAGGCTGACCCCCCACCCCTTCACCCTCTGCAGCAATGCCGGCAGCACTCATACGTCTATTTCCCAAAGACAACCTCTGGATATGACTCTGAGCTTCTTTGGTGGACCATGGCGAGGAGTGTTCTGAGTGGAACCTGTTCTGTTAAACCGCTGTATGGTCTTGGCCATCGTGCTACAGCTCAGTTTCAGGGTTCTTGGCAATCTTCTTATAGCCTAGGCCATCTTTATGTAGAGCAACAATTCTTTTTTTTGAGAGAGTTCTTTGCTATGAGTTGCCATGTTGACATGTTGAACTTCCAGTGACCAGTATGAGAGAGTGAGAGCGATAACACCAAATTTAACACACCTGCTCCCCATTCACACCTGAAACCTTGTAACACTAATGAGTCACATGACACCGGGGAAGGAAAATGGCTAATTGGGCCCAATTTGGACATTTTCACTTAGGGATGCACTCACTTTTGTTGCCAGCGGTTTAAACATTAATGGCTGTGTGTTGAGTTATTTTGAGGGGACAGAAAATTGACACTGTTATACAAGCTGTACACTCACTACTTTACATTGTAGCAAATTGTCATTTCCTCAGTGTTGTCACATGAAAAGATATAATAAAATATTTACAAAAATTTGAGGGGTGTACTCACTTTTGTGAGATACTGTAGTTTTCTGTACAGGAAAAAAACTGACCTGACATCAACATTGGTGTGAATAGGGCACATAAGTGATGCACATGAAAACTGATGTCAACGTGCATGGAAACTGATGTCTCTGCATATGAACTCTGCATGGTTTTCCCATCAGTTTTCATGCACGTATGGTGTGAACGAGCCCTTACAGTGAACATTGTTACTTGTAGACAGAGGCGTTGCTAGGTCTACAAAAGATCTGGGGCTAGAGCCCATAGCAGCGAAGTGAAGAAAGTCATACGCTTGGGCGGGCATACACACACACACATATATATAATTGTTACATATCTGAGTGTGGATCCCCACTTACATCAGAGCCCCCCTCATTACATCAGGGTCCCCAGAGAGCCCCCCCTTACGTCAGGGTCCTCAGAGAGAGGGGGGGGGCTGCGGTTCCCGACAATTACATTGCCCGGCAGATTGGTACAAAAGTGGACATCGGGACAATGATTAAATTGTCAGAACTGCTGATTATAGATAAGAACTTGTGCCTGATAACATTAACTAATCATGTTCCTCCCCCGGCCACCAGCTAAGCAGATGGAGCTTGGAGCCAACCCTAGGTAAGAGACTCGGGGCTATAGCCCCAGTAGCCACCCCCTAGCGACGCCACTGCCTGTAGAGAAGCCCAGTAGCCGCAAGGAACATCTGTACTCAGTGGAGACGTCCTACAACTACATAGCAGACTGGGAGTGCTAACTGCAAAGTCTCCAGTCTGTTCTGCTTTATAGGATAAAGTTAGTAAGGAAGTTGGAGTTCTACTTTAGGAACTTTACTAGATAATAATGAAAGTACACATTTAATTAAAGTGAGCCTGCCCACAGTCACCAATTCTGACAGATGGAGCAGTAGAGCTGGAAATGGATTGGTGGCATTGGGAGCACAGGCAGCTCTTGTGTTGATAACAGGCCAGCTGTCTGTTAAGTTGTGCTGAAGCTTTGTGTGGACATATGACGGGTCCCACAGATGCAAAGCAGAGGCATAATCTGTATACAAGTGACACTCTGAAAAATGATCCCAAAGGCATACAAGGAGATAAAAATAGAGACCTGGAGAGAGCTGTGCTTAGGAACACAGGCCTGCAGGTCTGCACAATGTCCCAGCAAGCCAAGACAGCTCCTGCAGCTGACCTACGAAATATAGGTCTACAGGGTGACTGGAGCGAGCTGTGGAACCTGTTTCATGGAGGTAGACAACACCCAGTAGTGCTAAATCTAGTGCTAGTTCCAGGAAAGGAATTCCTTCCTGTGCCTATGCACCTACAGTGGCGAAAATAAGTATTTGATCACCTGCAAGTTTTGTAAGTTTGCCCACTTACAAACAAATGAAGGGTCTATAATTTTTTTATCATAGGTGTATTTTAAATGAAAGAGACAGAATATCAACTAAAAAAACACATGATACAAATGTTATAAATTGACTTGCAGTTCAGTAAAATAAGTATTTGATCCCCTACCAACCAACAATAATTCTGGCTCCCACAGACTGGCTACAGTATGTGCTCATGTGGTACACAGATTAGTCCTGTCAATGTAAGAAGTTACTCCTAACGACAACTCGTTATGTGTATAAAAGACATCTGTCCAATCCTTTTGGCAGAGGTGGCATTGCAGGGCAGTTAAGGGTGGGCCTCACTGTGGTGACTTTGCTAGAGCAGGTACAAGACAATGTTCTGGTAGTGGCAGAAAGCTGTGAAAAGTGCTTTCACCTTCAGTGTGTCACTACGTGTCTTACTTGCACTTACTAGTGTAGCACTACCCCTGATGAAGCTGCTGGTCATTGGGCCTTTTTCCCACTTGCAGCACCCACAGCCAGGCAAACAGCATTTTCACACGCTTCCAGGTGCCTCAATAAACAGTCTAGGAGGTTTTTTGGTGTTTATTTTAGGATTGATTAACTTGGATGGGGAATGGGGGTGCATGAGATACCCCAAATGAAGAAACACTCTGGAGCTATGTACAAACAGTTAAGGACCTGCTAAGTCCCCTGGTTGCTCTAATTCTGGATGCAAGTTGTATTGCACAGCTCTGGGAGTAGTAGTGCAAAACAAAAAGGTAAAAACAGTTCCAAAAAACTTTTATTAAAGACACAGCCCCTGGCTGTATTGCATTACACCTGTCTGCTCTAGTCATGGGGTTGGAGAATTGGTGTGCTCCTGGCTGTCTTGCACTGCACTTGAGCTACACTCTGACCCAGACATGAGGTATTGCACTCCACTGTCCTCTACCTCCCTTAGGATTGATAGTTGGTTTGTTGCTCAGTTCCTTAGGAACCTCCCAGGATCCAGATAGCTGCTATCTTGGCCTCTGCTGAACAGGCTGCTTCTGACTTGGCTGTGAGTCTGCAGCTAGGCTTAGCTAAAACCTTCGCTAGGTATATTGCTGGAGCTCTCTTGTTCATCTTCTCTCTCTGCTTCTTCTCCTCTCTGCCCCAAGGGCAGAGCCCCCAGCACAGGGGTCCCTCTAGATGACTGGACCCTGGACTCTGCTCCAAGACTATCAGGCATCAGTATATTTATGGGTTGCTTCCACACCTTCTGCGCCTGGTGGAAGTTTCATGAATATTCAGGCTGCAGCCTCTGACCCCACCCACTATGTTCTGGAAACCTGCAGTGAGGTCCAGAATAGAGGGGGAGATAACAGAGCCACAACCTGTGAAGCACTGCACAGCCTCTAAACACAATTAACCCCTGCTCCTCTGCCTACCGGGGAGCTTACTAAATTCACCTAACTAGCAAACTAGGGGGGTTCTACACTGGTATCACATTTACTTAATTTCGGCTTTTAACTGTAGTTGCCCTTTAAGGCCTTGGTTACAAGCATTGATGGGAGTAAGTCACACATGTGCAAGTCACAAGCAAGTCTCAAGTCTTAACCTTCAAGTCACAAGCAAGTCCCAAGTTACTGTGGCGAAAAGCAAGCAAGTCAAGTCGAGACCCTGCTAGAAGTCAAGCAAGTCAAGTCAAGTCAAGTCATTTATTTTGGTCAAGTCACAAATTAAGTCAAAATACTGATCTACCTCAAGCCGGGACTTGGGGGGAGCTTTCTTTTGTGGGGGGGGCAGCTTTTGTCTAGGCCAAGACACAGCACTGGTGGTGCCAAGTCATTGCAAGTCAAATAGCCCAAGTCAAAGTCAAGTCGCAAGTCATTAGTGACAAGTCAAAGTCAAGTCGAGTCATTTATTTAATTTTGTCAAGCAAGTCGCAAGTCCTCAAACAGGTGACTCGAGTCTGACTCGAGTCAAGTCATGTGACTCGAGTCCCCCACCTCTGGTTACAAGAGCGCCAGATGGAAACATAGTAAGTGTGTTCAACACCTGTCAGTTGCCCCTGAACATCAGGATCTGAAGAGTCTTAACCTATTTATTCATTTCAATGACTTCTCTAGAAGCCTGTCCAATAAAGGCTGAAGCTTCTGGGCTGCTGGACGTTCTCCTGCCACCACCATCTATGTGAACAAAGAGTGACATATCCCTTCATAGATTACGTATTACAAGAGGTACAAGTTGTTCTTACAGATTTTTGATTGCATTGAAGTGTAGTACCATGTAGCCATAGATAGCAGGAAAGTAAAAATTTAGACCATAATCTTTCATTAAGTACCTAAAAATATTCTGGGTGTAAAATTTAAAAAACACTCAACATCTCAGGCCTCCATACCAATTGGAATAAATCACTCATCCTCCCGATAGACCCTGGTGTGAGGGTGCTGGCTGATCCCAACATACCCTTACAGTGGGCAAATACTATTAGATATTTAGGAGTTAATATCTCACCGAATGTTAAGGATTTTGGTAAACTCAGTCTGGTCCCATCATTAGGCCCCATTCACACCTGAGCGTTTTGTAGCTTGAAGCCTGAAGCTCCAAAATTCTGGAGGGGAAAAAAAATCAATTATTCTCTATGGAGATGGTTCACATCTCCACTCTAAAACGCCTGAAGCCAGAAGCTCCAAAACACCTGACGCTCAAACAAGTTCTGGAACTTTTGTTATAGGCAGATTTGGGCGTTTTTCTGCTTTTTACATTGGTGACCTTTTGACCTGTACAAAATCATGGCAAAAATTGCGCGCCTTTCTGCCTGAAAACGCTACGCTCAGGTGTGAATGGGGCCTTACAGTAGAGCAGGCAGAGACTGAAAGCCTGGTCTCCTCTCCCATCATTACTGAATTAACTTAAATAAATCACAAAATTAACTTGATAAAAATGAAAATTCTCCCAGTCCTGCTGTATAGTTTACGACCTTCTCCAGTTTGGATCCAAAGACCTTTTTGTAGGCAATAACCTAATTTTTGTGGCAATCCCACCCAGCTAGATTCAGTAAAAAGCTACTGCGCAGACCTTGGACACGGGGAGGCTTAGCCTGCCTGAATTTTCATACTTATTATTTGGCAGCCATGCTTACGCATGCCCATAATTGGTTGATTGGTTTATGAGGGAAAGTACAACATTACTTAGGACGATGTGATCCTCAGAGGTACTCCTTTTTGGTGTGGGCTTGAGCAAGGGGTTACCAGTAGAGTAAGTTGTGTTTCGTATCGCTATAACATAAAAATCTTAATAAAGAGAATTTGTAATGAAAAAAAAACACTCTATCATGTGACCGTGGCTGAGGGTAATAGGTGTTTATGTGATCTGGCACCCCGAAATCTAGTTGGCCAATGAAAGGTATTGCTTACATTTTAGCTTTTTGATTAGGTATTGCTGGATTTTTAGTACTCAGTCCTTTCTGTGAACCTGTTGCTCTAGGAGAAATCTCGAAACACCCTTGGATGTGTGAACTTTCCATAGCAGAGTGGAAGTCATCATTCAGCAGGATCTGTGTGCGGAGGTGTGTCGTCAGCAGTGAACTCGCTGAGTCCTTTCATCCACCATGTCTGCCAGATCCAGTGACCCCTCTCCAGTTACTCCTCCGGGAATTCTCCCAGCTGTCTCCAACTTCCTTTTGGTTGCGGCTGTGGGAAGCAGGTGAATTAACATGGACTGAGTTCAACACATAGCATATGTCACATGGAAAATTCCCTGCGCCAAGATACAACACCGAAAATCTATGCTGAATGCAAACAATACTGCTCATGTGAGATCTTTTAAAATTGGACTTTACAAAAAAAAACTTTTATTGTAACGTGAAAGACTTAAAGGCAGCTTCCGATCTTTTAACTGTCCATTACGACGGTCAGTGTCCCTGGTGCAGTTTCTCACCCAACCCCCCCGTCATTTTTTTTACAGCCAGGCCTGAGCGCTGAACATGCTGGTTCCACTCTTTGGAGCACATTATCCGTATTTCAAAATGGAATATCCATAAAGTGGCAGCATCATGGTGTCACTGGCCTCCTAGTAGATGTTTGGTAGAAGGCAGATTTGAAAATTCAACTTCTAGCATAGCCCATTCAGGATGTCTCTGAGGTCATTGAGGATGGTTAAAACCATCAGACCATGCCAAAACATATAAAATAGTATTGACCAGAGTTGTGCTGTAAAAGCCCTTGTGAGCAGTATGTAGATGGGGAAAATTGGCCACTTTGGGTGGCTATCAAGGAATGTTATCAGCTATGTGTCAGAAGAACTGAAAGCAGGACAGTACCACTAAGATTGTGCTGGCTATCAGGGAATGTTATCAGCTATGTGTCAAAAGAACTGCAAGTGGTACAATGCCACCAAGATTGTCCCTGGCTATCAGGATGGTTATCAGCTATGTGTCGGAAGGACTGGAAGCAGGACAGTGCCACCAAGATTGTGCTGGCTACCAGTGAAACTTTGCTAAAAGTTGTAGCTTTTTGGAAAGTTAAAAATGGGAAGATGCATGGGAATTTGTACCGTATGAACTTGGTTGTCTCAGAGGGTCTGCAATATTCCAGCCATGGTAGCCCTGACTTGATTGGGGCCTGGGGCCCATTTGATCTAAAGCCAGCCCTGTGCCAGGGATGATTGTCATCTAAGTGTCAGAAGAACTGGAAGCAGGCCTGTGCCACTAGGATTATCCCTGGCTATCAAGGATGGTTGTCGGCTAAGTATAGGAAGGACTGAAAGCAGGACAGTGCCCTCAGGATTGTTCCTGGCTGTCATAGATGGTTGTCATCTACGTATCAGAAGAACTGGAAGCAGAACTGTGCCACCTGGATTGTACCTGGCTGTTAAAGATGGTTGTCAGCTAAGTGTGAGAATAACTGGAAATCAGGACTGTGCCACTAGGATTGTCCTTGGCTGTAAGGGATAGTTGCCATCTAAGTATAAGAAGGACTGGAAGAATGACAGTGCCACCATGATTGTCCCTGGCTATCAGGGAGGGTTATCATCTAAGTATAGGAAGGACTGGAAGAAGGACAGTGCCACACGGATTGTCCCTGGCTGTCAGAGATAGTTGACATCTAATTATAAGAAGGACTGAAAGCAGGTCAGTGCCACCAGGATTGTCCCTGGCTATCAGGGAGGGTTGTCATCTAAGTATAGGAAGAACTGGAAGCAGGACTGTGCCACTAGGATTGTCCCTGGCTGTCAGATATGGCTGTTGTCATCTAAGTGTCAGAATAACTGGAAATCAGGACAGTGCCATCAGGATTGTCCCTGGGTATCACAAATAGTTGTCATCTAAGTATAAAAAGCACAGGACGTAGGACAGATGGTTGTCATCCAAGTACTGTATAAGATGGACTGGAAGCAGGACAGTGCTACCAGGACTGTTCCTGGGTATCAGATAGTTGTCATCTAAGTATTAGAAGGACTGGAAGCAGGACAGTGCCACCAGGATTGTCCCTGGCTGTCAAAGATGGTTGTCATCCAAGTACTGTATAAGATCGACTGGAAGCAGAATAGTGCTACCAGGACTGTTCCTGAGTATCAGATAGTTGTCATCAAATATTAGAAGGACTGGACATAGGACAGTGCCACCAGGGTTGTCCTTGGCTGTCAAAGATGGTTGTCATCCAAGTACTGTATAAGATGGACTGGAAGCAGGACAGTGCTACCAGGACTGTTCCTGGGTATCAGATAGTTGTCATCTAAGTATTAGAAGGACTGGAAGCATGACAGTGCCACCAGGATTGTCCCTGGCTGTCAGGGATGGTTGTCAGCCAAATGTCAGAAGAACTGGAAGCTGGACAGTGCCACCAGGATTACATGTCAGCAGATGTGAAATTGGCACAGTTCCATCAGACTGTTGTTGGGTGTCCTGAGGGTTGCACCTGCTGGAGGACTACAGATCCCAGCTTTTGTTCATGAACACCAAGGCTTGTGGTTTCCCTAGAGCCGGAGGGCCGCAGGGATGGCCAATAATAGTCAGCGTGTAGCGCCTTGCCTTGTTATGTATTGTAGGGAGTGAAAGGAACGCCATCTAATCCCCACATCACACAGGGCAGGTTCCTGGAAATGTGTCCAGAGAGGTGACTATAGCATGTGAACAAAGCAGAGAAGGAATCCTTTGTGCAGGCTGAGTAAGTGGCTGGGTGACATCACTGACTCTGGTATTGGATTACAACAGATGAAGGGATCCACCCACTGCAGCCAGAGCCCAGCATTACAAGTCTGCTGGCCGCTGGGTCCCCAGCACTGTGGCCCTGGCTCCTGTCTTCCTGCAAAGTTTACCCAGTGACTGTGCCAGCTCCAGGGGTGAGTACAGAGGCCACAGGGCACCAGATGGTATCCTTCCTTGTCTGTCTCTTCTCTTCAGATTTGGAGTTCATGAACTTTGTGAGGTTCTGTAGACTTTCCTGGCACTGGCAAGAGCCCCTGATACCCTTAGGACGGGCACTGATCTGCAAGGTTGGCACATGATCACCATCAGCTATCAGTCAGATG
Organism: Aquarana catesbeiana; assembly: GCF_042186555.1. Lineage (NCBI taxonomy): Eukaryota > Metazoa > Chordata > Amphibia > Anura > Ranidae > Aquarana > Aquarana catesbeiana. The sequence continues at coordinate 37,195,093 of NC_133335.1, read as the reverse complement.
TCACCCATCCCTGTCCTGCCTCTTCTCCTGATTTTTGATAGGCTGACATCTAAAGGCTCAGTGCATGGAAAAGTCTTATTCCAATGTTGATCAGTGACACTGATCACTGAGCAGCCACCCTGTATGCTGGGACTTGTAGTTCAGCCATGGTTGGAGAATCACAGTATGTTCTTGATTTATAGTGCTCCTACCCTGAAGCATGCTGGGATTTGTAGTTGGATCCGTGAAGAATCAGAACCGTTCTCTGGTATGTGAACAGGACGCCCCCATTTTCTGGGATTTGTATATCCAGGGATCTATAATATTTGGCATATTTGTGGTTTGCATGTTACGCCTGGGATATGTGGATCACAGCTTATGGATGCACAACTTGCCTGGCTGCGATTTGTAGTTCCATGACAATTGATGAGTTGTCAGGCTCTTTGCTGGGGTTTGTAGTTCCAGGACATTTGAGGACTTGTCAGGCTCCTTGCTTTGTTTTTTCATCCTATGACAGTTGATATGTTGTCATGTATGCTCCTTGCTGGGGTTTGTAGTTCCATAAGGGTTGATATGTTGTCATGCTCCTTGCTGGGGTTTGTAATTCCATGACAACTGATATGTTCCCATGCCCCTTGCTGGGGTTTGTAGTTCTATGACAATTGATTAGTTGTCATGCTCCTTGCTGGGGTTTATAGTTTCATGACAGTTGATACCTTGTCCAGCTCCTTGCTGGGGTTTTTAGTTCCACGACAGTTGATATTATTATTATACAGGATTTATATAGCGCCAACGGTTTACGTAGCGCTTTGCAACTTAAGAGTAGACAGTACAAATACAATACATTTTAATACAGTAGGAATCAGAAGGCTCCTTGCTGGGGTTTGTAGTTCCAGGACAGTTGAGGACTTGTCAGGCTCCTCTTGCCAGGGTGGATAAAAATTGACTATTTACAAAAAAAAAAATCTGAATTTTTTTTTTTTAAATTGGATTTTTTTTTTATTTTTATCAAATTTAGTTTGATAAAATGCTTTTGTAATAAAAATCTATCTAAAGATAGTTTTCTATTTAAGATACAACTATAATTTAGTTTATTCAGCATGAAATGGAGCTTAGTTCTGTAGCACGAGGCTGTATATTCTGCAATATTTACATTTTTGGTAATCTCATTCAATTAATCCAAGCTCTGCAAGCTGAGATACCATGCAGTGCGGCAATGCATTCACACAATTTCACAGTAACCATCAGATAAAACAAAGTTCAGGAATATTGCTTTATCCCATTGTTTTGCAAATCTATGTACACTACAAACTGTATGATTGTTTGAAGAGAAATGCATCAGCTCTATGTATGAGGAGGAAGGGCCAGCTGTAAAAATGTAATTAAAGATTCTTCCAGAAAGAATAAGTCTTTACATTTAAAGAGCACCTGTCATTTCAGATCCATCAAGGCAGTGCCTGTTAGCGGGCATCCACTCACCTGCTGCCGCCGCGTCCCTCACCCTGTTGTGCCGCATCACCAGCCGTCCCATTAAAGTGAATGGGACTGTCGGTGAGTCCACAGCGGGTCAGAGGAGGAGCCGCTGCGGGACAGAGATGACAGTTGCTCTTTAAAAATTATGATTTAAATCAAGCCTTGAGTGATTTAAATTGTCTTGATTTAATTCAAATCCACCCTGCTCCTTGCTGGGATTTGTAGTTCCATGACAATGAATAAGTTGTCAGGCTCCTTGCTGGCGTTTGTAGTTCCATGACAATTGATTCATTGTGCAGCGAGCAGTGAGGACGTGCCATGAGCACTTGGCAGCAAATAATCTTTCACCTCTCATTGGTCAAGTAGTCATAATGATGGTTGCTGATTGGTTGCTAGGGGTTACTGCACTTTCACACAATCTGTACACCACCATATGAAATAAGCCTGTAAATGGTCTAGTCTATTGTGTTTGGCCCCCAGACAAGGAATTTAAGGATTTGTTCTTCAGCAGCCAAGTTAGAAACAGGCTGGGGTTCTAGTGTGGTTTGCTGAATCCAGCTGCACTGGAGTTCTAAGACGCCAGCACAACCAACTCCACCCAAAATCGATATGGGTTTGTACTGGTTGTCGGGGAGCCCGGAGCGTTTATATGCAGCCTCCTGGAATTTCTGTGCCTGTTTCAGTTCCAAAAACTTTGGCACACCAATTTTAGTCAACAATATGTTTATTTCAGTGTATGTTCATCGTGTTTGCTACATTCATTTATTCTACCTTGGAAAAAAAGAATAGTAACTGACCCCTAACCTCAAACTAATCGCACCCTGACTGGTGAGTTTATATTACTAAAGCACTGCTAGCAACAAATATTTGCCACATTTTAATCAATTATCATAATATAGCTGTATTTATCAGCAGTTAATAGAGATACATAGTGATTGCATTGAGCTAATGAGAACCCCCTCTAGCTACCAATTTATGAATAGCAAGCTTGTAAAAAATTGGATGTTTCAGCAAAAACAAATCTGTGCCGTGCCCTAGTTACATAGTTACATAGTAGGTGAGGTTGAAAAAAGACACAAGTCCATCAAGTCCAACCTATGATCTGTGCCGAGCCCTATCCATGTGTCACAGTGATGGACAGCAGCCCAGTAAGGCATCTGTGCCGTGTCCTATCCATGTGTCACAGTGATGGGCAGCAGCCCAGTAAGGCATCTGTGCCATGCCCTATCCATGTGTCACAGTGATGGGCAGCAGCCCAGTAAGGCATCTGTGCCGTGTCCTATCCATGTGTCACAGTGATGGGCAGCAGCCCAGTAAGGCATCTGTGCCGTGTCCTATCCATGTGTCACAGTGATGGGCAGCAGCCCAGTAAGGCATCTGTGCCGTGTCCTATCCATGTGTCACAGTGATGGGCAGCAGCCCAGTAAGGCATCTGTGCCATGCCCTATCCATGTGTCACAGTGATGGGCAGCAGCTGAGTGAAGCGCAATGTAGAGAAGGAAAGCCTGGTGGGCATCCTCAGTATCCCTGGTACACACAGTCCATGTCTGCTGACATCTGATGGAATTTGAGCTGTCAGGGCTGTAAATTGGCAGTCATTTCAGTAGATATATAATACTTCACATCAGGGGGCATATGTTACTAGATTTGCAGCTCTGCATGCCCAAAGAAAATGTGTTGATAGAAATACACCAGCTGCCATTGCTAGCAACTCCTCTCTGGCTGTCATGTTGATCCATTGGCTTCAGTTCTTTCAGAGCCACTAACCGGGCACGGGTGAACAAATCAGGTATAGCCAGGTGCTTGGCTAAGAACGATAGTGAGAGAAACACTGGCTGCAGCTGCTCTCTGTGTTCACTGAACTGTTCATACTGGACCTAGCAACATTGCCTGCCTCCAGCCAGTAGGGGGAGCAGACATGCCTAAAGAATTTATAGAGACCTCTATACTGGCCACCATGGAATGTGGGAATTGAAGTTCAGGAATGCTATGGACTTTTATTGACCATCGAACTACAGTTCCTAGTGGGAGCTAGGTGGAGAAAAGCGCTTTATTTCTCAGGCTGGAGATTGAATAGCTTCTGTCTTGCCATGAGGGTGCCTGGAGAGCGCACATTGCTGTCCAGTGTGCATCATCACTGCTGCATAAGGGCAGCCTAAGCAGGATCTCGAGTGCTAGATCCAAATGTCCTGACAGCCAGAGTCACCAGGGTGCAGAGCAGAGAGTGGACCAATCGCTGTGTGTAACTGGATGGTGAGCTGCAACATCGCTGGGACTGGTGAGCTGCAAATCTCTGGGACTGGTGAACTGCTGCTATGGGGATTTACTATATGCTGCTAGAAAGACTAAGCCCTTTAGGAATTGACCATACAGCCATTTAGTATTCTTATTGCTGCCTGCAATATTGATTGGGATTATTGTCATGTGCACCAACGGTACAACTGGGCCCCAATGCTAGCTGGCTGAGTTAGGACTAAAGACTGTCCCTTTACAGCTGCTACACAGAGACCTTTACCTACTGTTTAAGAGGACATTGCACCATATTCTAGTCATTCTCCTAGAGTGCACTCTAGACAAGTTAAAGTGCTTATATGCACTGTTTAATGTTGACTTTGCTGATTTATGTGTTGATTCCAGTCTAGTGGTACAGAACTGCATTCTAAGTTACCTTGGCATGGTGATTATACTGGCTAGTGAACTATGTCTAAACCTACCTTCTGTATGCTTATTTATGCTCAAACCATAATATTTTTCTAACCCTTACTAATACATTGATTTAATTTACCATCATATGGTCTTGTGTCTATTTCCTGGTACTAATTCACAACCCAGTTAAAGGTATCTATACTTGTTTTCTTAGAAGTGCTTGCAATAACTTTCATTCAGTCAGGTGTGTCAGAGGGGCTAAGGTTTTTCTTGGAGTCGAGGCGCAGAACAGAGAACCCAAATTACCAAGCGGTCCCTGCGAGGGTAGTGTTATACAGGAATTTTTATTTCAGTTTAACTTCACTGGCCGCATGCTGGTTTCATACTGATGACTCAGTGATGGCAGTCTATATGTATCCCACTGTACAGGTTCCATTTAAAGTAAATGGCTTTGTCTGTTGCGTAGAATAACCTTCCTGTCCATCCCCCTGATCCCCCTGCTGAGCCACCAAAGATCCCATTCAAATAATGACCATACTCTTTGTTCCTCATTTGCATGTCGCTGGGCATGTTGCCCATGTGACATGCCTAGTGATTGACTGCTTAGCCACTGAGAGCTGTATTGCATTTGGAAGTACACCCCAAACTCACTCGTCCATGTCTTGCTTTGTGCACTGGTCCAAATCATTTGGTGGCATGGGGTGTTATGGTGTGGGGTTGTTTTTCATGGGTTGGGCTTGGCTCCTTAGTTCCAGTGAAGGGAACTCTTAAGGCGTCAGCATACCAAGACATTTTGGACAATTTCATGCTCCTAACTTTGTGGGAAGAGTTTGGGGATGGCCCCTTCCTGTTCCAACATGACTACGCACCAGTGCACAAAGCAAGGCCCATAAAGACATGGATGAGCGAGTTTGGGGTGGAGCAAATTGACTGACCTGCACAGAGTCCTGACCTCAACCTGATAAAAAACCTTTGGGATGAATTAGAGCGGAGACTGTGAGCCAAGCCAACATCAGTGCCTGACTTCTCAAATGTGCTTCTGGAAGAATGGTCAAACGTTTCCATAGACACACTCCTAAACCTTGTGGACAGCCTTCCCAGAAGAGTTGAAGCTGTTATAGCTGCTAAGGGTGGGCCAACCCAATATTGGACCTTACGGACTAATAGGGCGTACACACGGTCGGACTTTGTTCGGACATTCCGACAACAAAATCCTAGGATTTTTTCCGACGGATGTTGGCTCAAACTTGTTTTGTCTACACACGGTCGCACAAAGTTGTCGGAAAATCCGATCGTTCTGAACGCGGTGACGTAAAACACGTACGTCAGGACTATAAACGGGGCAGTGGCCAGTAGCTTTCATCTCTTTATTTATTCTGAGCATGCGTGGCACTTTGTGCGTCGGATTTGTGTACACACGATCGGAATTTCCGACAACGGATTTGGTTGTCGGAAAATTTTATCTCCTGCTCTCCAACTTTGTGTGTCGGAAACTCCGATGGAAAATGTCCGATGGAGCCCACACACGGTCGGAATTTCCGACAACACGCTCCGATCGGACATTTTCCATCGGAAAATCCGACCGTGTGTACGGGGCATAAGACTGGGATGCCATTAAAGTTCATGTGCATATAAAGGCAGGTGTGTGTGTGTGTGTGTGTGTGTGTGTGTGTGTGTGTGTGTGTGTGTGTGTGTGTGTGTGTGTGTGTGTGTGTGTGTGTGTGTGTGTGTGTGTGTGTGTGTGTGTGTATATATATATATATATATCTCACATTATCTTTATCTTATGTATCCAACTCAGAGAGCAGCTGAGAGGACTGAAGATACCTACAGACATTGAAGAATGTCTCTTGCCATGACTAGGCCTTATGGGGGGAAAGTTGGTTGTCCTGGATAGATTTACTAATTCGCATGTTTTTTTTTTATTCTCGATCCACAGACGAGTGAAGTTCATATACATCTTAGCAATTTATATTCCACTGTGATTCTGACGTAGACCCAGCTACTCCATGCAACGTCAGCTTTTTTTTTTTTTTTCCAGAGAAAGGGCTGTAAGTTCTCTACAATGATCTTCTGATGTTGCGTTGTGCACTGTGGTCACAAATATCATAAAGTTAAATTCTCCTGTAAAGTGTGGTTTTGGGACGGAGCCATAGAAGATCTCCAGGAAGTGGCCTGTCCTCACCTCCCCCCTCACCATAATTTGTCATCAGCTGGGTAATAATAACATTTTAGTGCTGCGGTCCATTCACTGACTGATCTTTCCCCACATTACAATGACAAGAGGCATTAGTCAGGACAATGCCTCCCGGCAGCTGGAATAATAAATACGGCTGTAGTCGTGGGTCAGCAATTAAAGTGTCGCCACCGGGGGCCCATATTGTGGTTTGAACACATCATTTGCATGTTACCTCATCACAAGTTTCCTTATCTGTTACCTCATTACATGTTTCCTTATCTTTATTTCTCTGTTATCTGTTTCTGGATAAAATGTGCAATTATGAAGTACTGAACTGGCCTAAAAGGGATTCTTCAGAAACAGGCCCAAATAACATTAGCCTGTTGTGGTTGACCGATCTCCAGTTGAGGCTCAAGTTACTTCCCTGGCTTCTGCAGCCAACAGAAAGCCACTGAAGTGCACCCGTTGGTTGCATTGGGTGCCAACAGGCCATTCCATAGCTCCAAGTCAGACGAGGCTGAGGGCTTCATGCTAAGTGCCAGGAACTGACAATTATTTGGTTACATTTAGGCTACTTTCACATAAGCACCTTGAGTTTATTTCTTCTGCATTCAATTAATTATCTTTGAAGTAGTCCTCATATACTCTGACGTCTGGGGCTGTAGAACATCCGATTTTTGAGTAGTTCAAATATTACTGTTGTTCACTCATTGAGGGCCACCATCTTGCCACTCACACATAAGGAAGGTGAAGCCAGGCTGTCAGTCACAGCCCAGATATGTTTGCCCCACCTGTAACAGTCAGTGCGTCAATGGCCAGAGGACTGGCAAGAGGTGAAGGTTTAGTTGTTGCCAGACAGTATAAGGTTGGACATACAGGGCTCAAATTGAATTGGACTACTGCTGAATCAGCTGAAATTCGAGATGTGGATAGCCCTGTTGGAACCACCCAGGTGGTCAATCTTCAATTGAAAAATCAAAGGAGCTGGGTGGAAAATTGTTGGCTGAACAGTGAAGGCGTCCAATCAGATGCATCAGTGATCAGCCGCTGATGCTGTAAAAAAACAATGCTGCTGAGGGTTTCTCCAAAACAATAACTTCCATCCACTGCAAGCCGATCACCCATGACTCAAATCTTGGCCAGTTCAGCAGGGGTCAGATGAATTTTGAGCCATCTATGGGCGCTTTTAAACCACAGAATGTCCCTCTATGAGGGAACTTCCCTCCAATCCACCCCTCCTACCTCTTGCTACATAAACTGCTCTCCTCTTTTTTGTTCTGTCTCCGCTCCCCCCCCCCCTATATGTCACCCTCCTAGGCAATGCTGTGCAGAGTGCTCACTGTGCCTCCTGGGATATGCATGTCACATATCCCAGGAGGCATAGCCCTTCATTCAGAAAGGAGGAAGGGAGGCACCCCGGCTAAACCCGGAAGAGCTGGTAGGCCTCTCGATGACATCACAAGCAACATGGTGGTGTAGGACCTAGCGGTGGCAGAAGTCAAGAGGATGTCAGCAGGATAACACTGGATCCTCTGGGTGGGTGAGTATCTGAAATGTGCACAACAGACCACTCGGTAAGCGGGGGTAAAAAATAAAAAACAGGTGAAGATCTGCTTTAAGGGGCTAGAGGAAAAATGTTTGAAATAGCCGATGAATGGATTATGAAGGTACCATTATGTTTTACACGCTTGGTGGATGGAAAGGTTCACTAAACTAAAGTACACAGTACTTACCTCTGCTTCAGCTGTCTGAGGTCCCGCATCTTCCCAACTTCTTGCAAGTAAAACAAATGAAAAAACAAAAGGATTTCGGAATTACCCAGGTTATCATGATGCTTTGGTTATTTCAGTATCCACATGTCCTTTTTCTTTTTTTTTTTTAACCGGCGCCAGACAGAGCTGCTTCATTCTCAATGAGATACGGTTGGGGACACAGTCCCCTTATCTTGTATTACAAGTGGCTGAGCTATTCTGAGAGCAGAGCATGTGTTGTTGACAGAGCGCTGACCTCTGGCCCAATCATTATTTTATAAGCAGAGCAAATCAACACACATGGCTACTGGAGCACCTTCAGCTACAGATCTGAGATCTATGGGGGCTTTCATGTTCCTTCTGGAGCACCTTCATCTACAGATCTGAGATCTATGGAGGCTTCCATGTTCCTTCTGGAGCACCTTCATCTACAGATCTGAGATCTATGGGGGCTTTCATGTTCCTTCTGGAGCACCTTCATCTACAGATCTGAGATCTATGGGGGCGTTTTTATGTTCCTTCTGGAGCACCTTCATCTACAGATCTGAGATCTATGGGGGCTTTCATGTTCCTTCTGGAGCACCTTCATCTACAGATCTGAGATCTATGGGGGCGTTTTTATGTTCCTTCTGGAGCACCTTCATCTACAGATCTGAGATCTATGGGGGCTTTCATGTTCCTTCTGGAGCACCTTCATCTACAGATCTGAGATCTATGGGGGCTTCCATGTTCATTCTGGAGCACCTTCATCTACAGATCTGAGATCTATGGGGCTTTCATGTTCCTTCTGGAGCACCTTCATCTACAGATCTGAGATCTATGTGGGCTTTCTTGTTCCTTCTGGAGCACCTTCATCTACAGATCTGAGATCTATGGGGGCTTTCATGTTCCTTCTGGAGCACCTTCATCTACAGATCTGAGATCTATGGGGGCTTTCATGTTCATTCTGGAGCACCTTCATCTACAGATCTGAGATCTATGGGGCTTTCATGTTCCTTCTGGAGCACCTTCATCTACAGATCTGAGATCTATGTGGGCTTTCTTGTTCCTTCTGGAGCACCTTCATCTACAGATCTGAGATCTATGGGGGCTTTCATGTTCCTTCTGGAGCACCTTCATCTACAGATCTGAGATCTATGGGGGCTTTCATGTTCCTTCTGGAGCACCTTCATCTACAGATCTGAGATCTATGGGGGCTTCCATGTTCCTTCTGGAGCACCTTCATCTACAGATCTGAGATCTATGGGGCTTTCATGTTCCTTCTGGAGCACCTTCATCTACAGATCTGAGATCTATGGGGGCGTTTTTATGTTCCTTCTGGAGCACCTTCATCTACAGATCTGATATCTATGGGGGCTTTCATGTTCCTTCTGGAGCACCTTCATCTACAGATCTGAGATCTATGGGAGCTTCCATGTTCCTTCTGGAGCACCTTCATCTACAGATCTGAGATCTATGGGGGCTTTCATGTTCTCATCCATGTATAGCTTATATACTGTACCACACACGATTACAATGTGCTGTGGTTATGTCTGACTGAGCTGTGTAGAGGGGAGGGGAAGATATACAGAATCTGCAGCTTTTGTTTTCCACAGGTCTCAGCTCTGTCCTTTTTGTGATAGATGGTTCTAATTCGATTAGAAAAACAGCAGGGAGCTCTTCTGGTTTTACAGCAGCCTTGAAGCAAGATTGTATCTCAGAAACAGAAGGGTGGGCAGAGGGAACGGAAAGTTGGAGGCATTCTTTTTGCTCTCATAAGTTTACATCAACACTTACTGACCACTTTATTAGGTACACCTTGCTAGTACCGGGTTGCCTTCAGCAGAACTGCCTAAATTCTTCGTAGTATAGATTCAACAAGGTGTTGGAAACATTCCTCAGAGATTTTGGTCCATATTGACTTGATTATATCACGCAGTTGCTGCAGATTTGTCGGCTGCACATCCATGATGCGAATCTCCCGTTCCACCACATCCCAAAGGTGCTCTATTGGATTGAGATCTGGTGACTGTGAAGGCCATTGGAGTACAGTGACTTTATTGTCATGTTCAAGAAACCAGTGGTGAGATGATTTGAGGTTTGTGGCATGGTACATTATCCTGCTGGAAGGAGCCATCAGAAGATGGGGACACCGTAGTCCTAAAGGGATGAACATGGTCAGCAACAATACTCAGGTAGGCCGTGGCATTTAAACAATGCTCAATAGGTACTAAGGGGCCCAAAGTGTGCCAAGAAAATACCCCCACACCATTACACCACCACCACCACCAACCTGAACCATTGAGGCAGGATGGATCCATGCTTTCATGTTTACGACAAATTCTGACCCTACGATCTGAATGTCGCAGTTGAATTTGAGACTCATCAGACCAGGGAACGTTTTTCCAATCTTCTGTTGTCCAATTTTGGTGAGCCTGTGCCAATTGTAGCCTCAGTTTTCTGTTCTTAGCTGACAGGAGTGCCACCCGGTGTGGTCTTCTGCTGCTGTAGCCAATCTGCTTCAAGGTTCGATGTGTTGTGCATTCAGAGACGGTATTCTGCATACCTTGGTTGTAAGGAGTGGTTATTTGAGTTACTGTTGCCTTTTTTTATCATGTTGAACCAGTCTGCCTGCTCTCTGACCTCAACAATGCATTTTCGTCGACACAACTGGATATCACTGGATATTTACTCTTTTTCTGACTATTCTCTGTAAACCAGAAAGATGGTTGTGCGTGAACATCCCAGTAGATCAGCAGTTTTTGAAAAACTCAGACTAGCCCATCTGGCACCAACAACCATGCCACGTTCAAAATCACTTAAATTCTCATTCAGATGCTCGGTTTGAACGTCGGCAAGTCGTCTTCACCATGTCTAGATGCCTAAATGCATTGACTTGCTGCCATGTGATTGGCTGATTAGCAATTTGTGTTACCAAGCATTTGAACAGGTGTACCTAATAAAGTAGCCAGTGAGTGTATATAATCAATGTAGCCGACCTTATAAGGCACAGGTGTCAAACTGGCGGTCCTCCAGCTGTTGCGTAACTACAAATCCCATGAGGCATTGCAAGGCTGACTGTTACAAGCATGGCTCCCACAGGCAGATGCATGATGGAACTTGTAGTTCCACAACAGCTGGAGGGCCGCCAGTTTGACACCCCTGTTATAAGGTGTTCTGTGTATATACTGTATTTTAAAAAACCTGCAGCATTTGGATAATGGTGTCCCTTTTTAAAGGGCAATGTATAAGGAGTGAATGTTACAGTGGCAATCGCAGAGATCTTGAAACGTTGTTTTGTTAACAAAATGCCTTTCCAGTTGGCTCGCAATGCCATTTTATCTGATGTTGTAACAGATTGCACTGTCAGTGCTGATTGCACTGTCTTTCATACAGATAGCCACTAGAGGGGGCATCGATAAAGCTGTAAATGAAATCTAACAATGAAAAAATGTAACATTTTTATGTGTAGACAACAAAGCAAATGTTTTAAATCACGCAGTTGTCGCTCTCTGGAGGCTGGCACCGAAGGGGTTAAAACATGGTCATCCCTCTCTCTACACCCAGCAGCTGCTTTAGCAAGGCATCATGGGAGGTTACAGTGTATCAGATTAGCTTCCTGCAGCAGATGTTTCCACCACTAAGATAATTGATGTAGGACTCTTTGGCATGGATCGGTTGTGGGTTGTGGAACAGCTGAACATAATTTCCTTGGTCCAGGAAACACTCGGTGGATATTGTATGCTGACCTGTGTTCATAGGGGTTGTCCGTCAGAGATCAGCGCCGCCACCTGTCCCGAATTTTCAGGGACTGACACAGGTTCCAAGGTCTAAGAATTAGAATGATATCATTTGTAAAATATAACTTTTCAATAGTTTTACCATCTCCTACATCTGGCGGATTACCCCAACTCTTCCCTTTGTCCATAAGAAATTATTTTCAGAGTCTTACATTTTAAAAGCCTCCTTTTTATTCTACATACAGCCTTGTTCAGATGTTTAAAAAAAAAAAACATTTAGAAATACCTCAAAATATATATTGTTTTGTCTGTTAGTGGAAATGCAATTGTTACTTCCACTCTGCTGACTGTCGAGTAAAGGCCTCACCTCCCATCTAAAGTGTCCACAGTGCTGGAGAAGAAAGGGGCATTGGAAAGTGTTATTAGACTCTGGTGCCTTCTGGTCCTCTCCAGTGCTCTATGCTGGCTGTCTGAGTAAAGGTCACGCCGGTCATCTCAGGTATCCACAGTGCTGGAGAAGAAAGGGGCATTGGAAAGTGTTATTAGACTGGTGCCTTCCGGTCCTCTCCAGTGCTCTATGCTGGCTGTCTGAGTAAAGGTCACACCGGTCATCTCAGGTATCCACAGTGCTGGAGAAGACAGGGGCATAGGAAAGTGTTATTAGACTCTGGTGCCTTCTGGTCCTCTCCAGTGCTCTATGCAGGCTGTCTGAGTAAAGGTCACACCGGTCATCTCAGGTATCCACAGTGCTGGAGAAGAAAGGGGCATGCCTCTCCAGGTCTCTTAGATTATAGAGAGCACTGGACAGTGTGATCAGACCCTGGTGCACTCTGGTCCTCTCCAGTGCTCTGTGCTGGCAAAGCTGAGTAGAGGCCACACCAGTCATCTCAGGTGTCCACTGGCTCTGTCAGAAAGGGGCATGGCTGACCAGGTCTATTCGATTACAGAAAACCCTAGACAGTATGGTCAAATTCTTAGATTACCAAGAGTACTGTAGAGTCGAGTGTGATCAGACCCTGGTGCACTCTGGTCCACTCCAGTGCTCTATGCTGGCTTAGTTGACTGAGTAGATGCTACCCGTCATCCCAGGTGTATGCAGTGCTGGGAAAGGGACTGGTCTGACTCTTAGATTACGTAGCATACTGGACAGCATGGTCAGACACTGGTGCCTATTGTACTGCACTATGCGCAACTGCTATCACTGCAAAATAAAGGTAAGCCTGTGAAAATGCAGGTTGTTAGTACAGTATCTCTCTTTCTGAGCATCTTTCTGTGACTTTAGTTGGGTTATAAATAAAGAGTCTACAGGTTTTCTATTAGCAGCTTTTCTCTATGGTTTGTAAATCATGTGACTACACTTTACCTATTCTACTTCTGTAGTCTAGCACTGGCTTGATTAACACAGGGGCTATTGGAGGTGCAGCTCCAGGCCCCTACCGTAATATAGGTCCAGCCACCCAAAAAGAACAGGCCATGCATTGAAAGCAATGGGCCAATGGGGATAGATCTTACCCCCCCATGACTGACCCTGCATTTTGTACATGCCACCTGCAGGGCCGAAACTAGGGGGAAGGGCATGTCCGCTGACAGGAGTAGTGACAGTGACATCACTACTCCTGTCAGCCCAGTGATGGGAGCGAGGAGGAGAGAGCCTGGAGACAGTGTGGGCTATGTTCTCTCTCCCCCTTCTCCTCCTTCCTGCCAGTGCAGAGCCCCTGCTGCCTGTACTGTTCTCCCATTAAGTGGCAGTCCGCAAGTTCATCTCCCAGCAGCCCCCGAGATCCGCACATCTCACTGCCACAAGGGAGCTGCTGAAAGTGTGAGCAGCGGAAGACACTGACCCGGTGTGCGCTGTGCAGCCTTTCCGGGAAAGTTTGTGTGTGCATGAGGAAGGACCAAGCCAAGTAAGCCCTTCCACGGGCGGTCATGGTTCGTCGTCTTCTAGGACCATGAGGAGAAGAGTGGATCCTGGCTGATCCTTCGTCCTCCACATCAACGGATGAAAGTTGGAAGGCTTGTCACTGATTGTAGGGCACAGTTGGGTTGATTTACTAAAACCGGAGAGTGAAAAATCTAATGTGGCTCTGCATGATGGCCAGTCCACTTCTAACTTCAGATTGTTAAATTAAAGCGGAGTTCCACACAAAAATGGAACTTCCGCTTTTCGGAACCCTCCCCGCCTCCGGTGTCACATTTGGCACCTTTCAGGGGGGAGGGGGGTCTAAGACAGGTATTTGCACCCACTTCCGGCATAGACTCCCACGGGAGTCTATGCCTCTTCCTGTCCCTCCGCGCTGTCTCCTGGGAAACACACAGGTCCCAGGAGATAGCAGGGACCAGTTACGACACGCAGCGCGACTCGCGCATGCGCAGTAGGGAACCGGGAAGTTAAGCCGCAACGCTTCACTTCCTGATTCCCTCACCTAGGATGGCGGCGGCAGCTGCCGAGAGTCGAGCGATTTATCGGCGTCGGCTGCCGACATCGCTGGACCCTGGGACAGGTAAGTGGCCATGTATTAAAAGTCAGCAGCTGCAGTATTTGTAGCTGCTGGCTTTTAATATTTTTTTTTTTTGGGTGGACTCTCTCTTTAAGCTTTGACAAAAAAAAAATCTGGAAGCTGATTGGTTTCTCTGCAGAGCTGCACCAGATTTTGCACTCTCCAGTTTTAGTAAATCCCCCCTGTGTGTGTTGTGTGTGCTTGGAGGGTCACTTCCTGCTGTATGCGCTGAATGTAGGACAGTCACAGCAAGAACTGATCTTTCAGCTGCTCCTGTCCCTTGCAGTTGAACGATCTCTTCTGTGTTACTACGACTGCACTGCCTAAGAGGGGGCTCTAAAACATTGCAACCCCCCCACCCCGGGTTGCTAGGACCGCTGTCGCCCTACAACTCATCTCTTGTTTGCTCCATCCCCAGCTCCTGGAGGAATACAGAACTTCCCCATTCACACTTGCTCTGCCTCTCAGCTCCCGCTGTGCTGCTACAACCATGCTGGTTAAGGTAGGGGGGCAAGCTGATGTAAAGGGGGTGGGGGCACACTAATGTAAGGGGGGGGGGGAATTTATGCAAGGGGGGGCTCTGATGCAAGGAAGGCACTATTGTAAGGGGAACACTGGGGGGGGATTGATATGAGGGGACACTTATATGAAGGGAGGAACTGATTTAAGGTGGGGCTCTGAGATAAGAGGGGACACTGATGTAAAGGGGGGACTTTGCAAATAAGACACTATTCTAAGGGGGGACACTAATACAAGGGGGAATTAATGTAAGAGAGGGGGACTTCTGCAGCATTGGACTTACGCAGCTGCGCCCTTTCACCTAAATGGCGTACAGCAACACACGGCCCTTACGGAAGCCTGGCAAATCTAATGCCATGGTTCCTTTGGGTTACACCTGTGTGACTGTGCCCTTTCAAGTTTGGGCACGTGCTCCTGGAAACACAGGAGGGCAGCCAGCAAGAGGAGAGCTGGGATATGATATTAGCTCAGTTTGTCATATTTCTGCCATTCCTTAATCAGTCGCACTGCCACCATCACCAGGCCCATGATGCTCTTAAGCTGGTCTTGACTGTTTATTTATTGAAGTGATTGTAAAGTCTATTTTTTTTTCTATAAAAATAAACATGTTATACTTACCTGCCCTGTGCAGTGGATTTGCACAGAGCAGCCCGGATCCTCCTCTTCTCGTTTCCCTCTTCTGTGATCCTGGCCCCTCCTTTTTGTCGCGTGCCCCCACAGAAATCAGCTTGCTATGGGGGCACCTGTGGCGAGTCACAGCTCCCTGTGTCCATTAAGACATGGAGCCGTGGCCCCCAGCCTCGCCCCCTCTCTTTCCTGATTGGCTAGCTGACTTGGATTGACAGCAGCGGTTGCCAATGGTGCCGCTGCTGTGTCACAGCCAATCAGAAGGCAGAGTCTTGGATGGCGAAGACACTTGTGGACATCGCCGGATAGAGATGGGGCTCAGGTAAGTACTTGGGGGGGCTTCTGCACACAGAAGGCTTTTTATCTTAAAGTGGTTGTAAAGTCAGAAGGCTTTTTATCTTCATGCATGAAGATAAAAAGCCTTCGGTGTGTAGGAGCCCCTCTCAGCCCCCCTAACACTTACCTGAGGTTTCTCTCTCTCTCCAGTGATGGCCACAAGTGTCTCAGCCGTCCGAGATCCTCCCTCCGGATTGGCTGAGACACAGAACCGGTGCCATTGGCTGCCGCTTCTGTCAATCAAATTTAGCAAGCCAATCAGGGGAGAGAGCGGATGGGGCTGGGTCAGGGCTCTGTGTCTGAATGGACACAGAGCTATGACTCGGTACGAGTGCCCCCGTAGCAAGCTGCTTGCTGTGGGGGCACTGAACAGGAGGGAGGGGCCAGGAGAGTAGAAGAGGGACCCGAGAAGAGGAGGATCCGGGCTGCTCTGTGCAAAACCACTACAACAGAGCAGGTAAGTATAACATGTTTGTTATTTTTATAGGAAAAAAAAAAACGAGACTTTACAATCACTTTAAAGAGGAAGTAAACCCTAATGGTTAGAATAGAATGCATTAAGATAAAACAACTTCTGCCTTTACAACCATTTTAACTGCTACTGTGTGCATGTGTGACAGATACTAAAACAAGGTAAAGAATCTCGCCAGCATAGTCCTATCTCTATCCCCACCTACCTTATGCGGACCACACACATGAGAATTATATTTTTTTTCAACCATTAGGCCTCATGCACACTGGACGTTATAAAAAAAGCCAGTAACGTTGGCTGTAGAAAGCTGTAGAGTGAGTTTTTCAGTGTTGTTTGGCATTTTTTTTGGTGTAGCGTCTGTTAGCTTTTTTTAGAAAAATTATACTCCTATAAAGGCTTATGGCTCAAAAACGCAGAATAACTCAGTTTTTCAGTGTTTTTTTGGCGTTTTTTACAGCGGGGAAAAAAAACTCCTCTCAAAACCCACTAGTTCTGGCCTTTTTTCCTGCCAAAAACTGCTGATAACAGCCTATGTGTGCATGGACACATAGGATAACATGCTGGGGAGTTTACTGGCTGCAGAAAAAAATGTCTGATGCCAAAAACAGCAGCTGTAAAAACATCCAGTGTGCATGAGGCCTTAACATAATTTCTTGTCCCTAAACGGGTTCATTCATGGCGACTGAAAAAGAAGCTCCATTTGAGCAGTCATGTCCCGTCTGGTTGCTAGTCATGTAAAACATCACTGCTCCTTTTTTTATTTTTTTGGTTAAATAAGCACATATGAGTTTATTTAGTGTTCCACATGTTTTGAATTCCTTTGCCTTTGTCTCCTGGGCATAATCATGATTTTGAGTGATCATTTATATTCTATATATTCACATATTTCCTAAAGGGGCCATCGAGAAGCAAATTATAACATTGCTCTGTACACGTCATTGGCCTTAGAGCGATGGCTTCAACAAGTAATATCAATTAGTGAGCTGATAATTCTATCCAGATGGAAAAAGAACACTATAAAGCAACTTTAGAATAATGCCTCCCTATTGTCCCGCTTATTTTTTCTAATAAACTGCAATGTAAATAGCTTTTTTTTCATTGGTCATGTGACGCTAAAGCAGCAAATCTCATTCCGTTCTGTGTGGCTGTGTAGGGAACTCATCTTCCCTCCGACAACGCCTAGAGCAGTGAGCACTGGTGGGTGATGTCACAGCTCTGTGTCATTCAGCCCCGTTATCGGCACTGCACATTATACACAGGATCTGGAGCTTTGTGGTCACACCATAGCAAAGAAAAATGATTAAAACATGTATTGTATTGCAGTTTTTTAGGAAATGTGTGCAGGGAAATAGGGAGGCATCATCTAAAGCAGGGGTCCTCAGACTTTTTAAACAGGGGTCCAGTTCACGGCCCCTCAGACTGTTGGGGGGGCCCGGACTATATTTTGAAAAAAAATATGAACGAATCCCTATGCACACATCTTATTTGTAAAAAAAAAAAAAAACAGGAAAATACAATATTTAAAATAAAGAACAATTTTAATCAACATAAACGTATTAGTAATTCACAGACTCCTCTCCATCACAGACTCCATCCCCCCATCACAGACTCCTCTCCATCACAGACTCCATCCCCCCATCACAGACTCCTCTCCATCACAGACCCCCCCCCCCCCCATCACAGACTCCTCTCCATCACAGATCCCCCCCCCCTCATCACAGACGACTCTCCATCACAGACTTTCCTCCATCACAGATTCTCCCCCATCACAGACTCCCCCCATCACAGACTCCTCTCCATCACAGACTCCACTCCATCAGACTCCCCCCCCCATCACAGATCCCCCCCCCTCATCACAGACGACTCTCCATCACAGACTTTCCTCCATCACAGATTCCCCCCCATCACAGACTCCCCCCATCACAGACTCCTCTCCATCACAGACTCCACCCCCCATCACAGGCTCCTCTCCATCAGACTCCACCCCCCCCATCACAGATCCCCCTCCTAATCACAGACGACTCTCTATCACAGATCCCCCCTCATCACAGACGACTCTCCATCACAGACCCCCCCATCACAGACCCCCCCATCACAGACTCCCCCCATCACAGACTCCCCCCATCACAGACTCCCCCCATCACAGACTCCCCCCATCACAGAGCCCTCCATTACAGATTCTCCCCCCCATCACAGACTCCTCTCCATCACAGACTCCATCCCCCCATCACAGACTCCTCTCCATCACAGATCCCCCCCCCTCATCACAGACGACTCTCCATCACAGACTTTCCTCCATCACAGATTCCCCCCCATCACAGACTCCCCCCATCACAGACTCCTCTCCATCACAGACTCCACCCCCCATCACAGGCTCCTCTCCATCAGACTCCACCCCCCATCACAGATCCCCCCCCATCACAGACTCCCCCCATCACAGAGCCCTCCATTACAGATTCTCCCCCCCATCACAGACTCCTCTCCATCACAGACTCCATCCCCCCATCACAGACTCCTCTCCATCAGACTCCACCCCCCCCCATCACAGATCCCCCTCCTCATCACAGACGACTCTCCATCACAGACCCCCCCCCTCATCACAGACCCCCCCCATCACAGACTCCCCCCATCACAGAGTCCTCCATTACAGATTCTCACCCCCATCACAGACTCCTCTCCATCACAGAGCCCTCCATCACAGATCCCCCCCATCACAAAGCCCCCCATAACAGATCCCCCCCATGAGAAAGCCCCCATCACAGATCCCCCCCATCACAAAGCCCTCCAGTGGTATTACAGTCATCACAGATGACTCTCTATCACAGTTCCCCTCCATCACAGATCCCCCACCATCACAGACTCCCTCATCACAAAGCCCTCCATCACAGACTCCCTCATCACAAAGCCCTCCATCACAGACTCCCTCATCACAAAGCCCTCCATCACAGATCCCCCCAATCACAGACTCATCTCCATCACAGAGCCCCCCCATAACAGATCCCCCCCATCACAAAGCCCTTCAGCGGTATTACACTGCCCCTTCTTTAACATCATAGCACTCCCCCTCCCCTCTGCTACCTTAATCACACGGAACGCGAAGCATGACATGCATGGTCCGGACAAAGGGTGGGACTCTTTAAGGGAAAGGCAGGTGATTGATTGCTGGAACCGCCCTGTTGCCTAGTAACCAATCACCTACTTCTCAACTCAAAACGTCCCGCCTTTTGCCTGGACCTGTCATGTTTCTCATCTTGTGTGATTAAGGCATCAGAGGGGAGGGGGAGTGCTACAATGGTAAAGGGACAGTCCACAGGCTGGGTAAATCACCCTGGCGTGCCATAGTTTCAGGACACCTGATCTAAAAGTTGGTTTATACTTTAGCCTTTACTTCTACTTTAAAGTGGTAGTAAACCGCAGTTAAAGAAACAAAAAATTCCCCTGCCAAGCAATATCATAATGTGCTATTATGCATCACATACTAGCACATTACAAGAGACTTGCCTTAAAACGAAGCCTTCCAGCGCCGCACTGCCACCACTGGGCTTCCATCTTCACCTGGTCTTCCTTCCGGGTTTGCGTCCTCCGGCTACATGAGTGGCCAGGGGACGCGATGACGTCACTCCTGTGCATGCACACGAGAGCCGCTGTTTACGTCACGGGCTCTGAAGGTCCGGCACAGTAAGCCAGACCTTCAGAGTGCATGCGCCGGTGATGTCACCAGCTGCATGCACTCTGAATATCTCCTAAAAAGTGCAAGTTTAGGAGATATTCACAGTACCTACAGGTAGTCCTTATTATAGGCTTTCCGGTAGGTACAAGTGGTAAAATTGAGTTTACTACCACTTTGAGCTGGATAAAATTAGCAGTTCACTTGTTGACATTACTTATCGGCTGACGTTACTAGGTAAATGACGTGTAGTTTAGGTAGGAAAAGGCTCAAAGTTTGCTTTAAGGGCTGGCTCACACCAGTGCTGAAGTCACCAACCCCTTACCGCCTCTACACTGTCCATGTAATAAAAGAGAAGCTTCTAAGAAAACCTGGCAGCTGAAACCCTTCTACTCTATGCCGTCTGTCTGCATCATGGTAATTGGCAGCAGAGCTTACACAAAGCGGAGCAGAAACAAGTTGTGTTGCATTATGGGAACTGTCTTTTTTTCCCCCTGATTTAGACTTGATCAGTTATAACTGAGTAGAAATGGACACCTTCATTGACTTTATACACTCACTGGCCACTTTATTAGGTACACCTTGCTAGTACCGGGTTGGACCCACTTTTGCCTTCAGAACTACCTTCATTCTTTGTGGCATGGATTCAACAAGGTGTTGGAAACATTCCTCAGAGATTTTGGTCCATAGTGACATGATAACATCATGCAGTTGCTGCAGATTTGTTGGCTGCACATCCATGGTCCGAATCTCCCATTCCACCACATCCCAAAGGTGCTCTATTGGATTGAGATCTGGTGAGTGCGGAGGCCATTGGAGTACAGTGACCTCATTGTCCAGTGGTGAGATGATCGGAGCTTTGTGACATGGTGCATTATCCTGCTGGAAGGAACCATCAGAAGATGGGTACACTGTAGTCATAAAGGGATGGACATGGTCAGCAACAATACTCAGGTAGGCCGTGGAGTTTAAACAATGCTCAATTGGTACTAAGGGGCCCAAAGTGTGCCAAGAAAATATCCCCCACACAATTACACCACTAGCCTGAACCGTTGATACAAGGCAGGATGGATCCATGTTTTCATGTTGTTTACACCAAATTCTGACCCTACCATCTGAACGTCACAGCTGAAATGGAGACTCATCAGACCAGACAACGTTTTTCCAATCTTCTATTGTCCAATTTTGGTGATCCTGTGCCAATTGTAGCCTCAGTTTCCTGTTCTTAGCTGACAGGAGTGGCACCCGGTGTGGTCTTCTGCTGCTGTAGCCCTTCAAGGTTCCATGTGTTGTGCATTCAGAGATGGTATTCTGCATACCTTGGTTGTAATGAGTGGTTATTTGAGTTACTGTTGCCTTTCTATCATCTCAAACCAGTCTGCCCTTCTCCTCCGACATCAGCAAGGCATTTTCATCCACGCAACTGCCGTTCACTGGATGTTTTCTCTTTTTCGGATCATTCTCTGTAAACCCGAGAGATGATTATGTGCGAAAATCCCAGTAGATTTTGAAATACTCAGACCCGTCCATCTGACACCAACAACCATGCCACATTCAAAGTCACTTAAATCCCCTCTCTTCCCCATTCTGATGCTCAGTTTTAACTTCAGAAAGTCGTCTTGACCACATCTAGATGTCTAAATGCATTGAGTTGCTGCCATGTGATTGGCTGAGTAGCAATTTGTGTTACCAAGAAAATGAACAGGTGTATCTAATAAAGTGGCCGGTGAGTGTATATACATTGCACAGTGGTGTAGTGGTTAGCACTTTCCCCTAGCAGCAAAAGGGCCATTGACACCATCTGCCTGGAGTTTGCATGTTCTCCCTGTGTCTGCATGGGTTTCCTCCGGGTACTCTGGTTTCCTCCCACACTCCAAAGACATGCTGATGGGTTAATTGGATCCTGTCTAAAATGGCCCTAGTATGTGTGTATGAAGGGACCTTAGATTGTAAGCTCCATGAGGGCAGGAACTGATGTGAATGTACAATGTATATGTAAAGCGCTGTGTAAATTGATGGTGCTATATAAGTACGTGAAATAAATAAATACAATTTCTGCACATGTAAGTGAGAGCTAGCAGCATGCCCCCACCAGTGCATGTTGGGTTTGTAGGCCGCCTGTCGGATCTCAGAGTAGTTGTGTGTGACCAGATCCATGGGCTACAACCACTGCTTTATATCATTGGCGATTATACGGGAAGGATGTGTATCTAAGCACTTCCATATATGGCCATGTTCTGACATTTGGCTGCTGAATAAAACAGCTAAACCCATTTCATCCCCCACGCCGTCCATCCTAATCTCCAGCCTCCAATCATGTGTTGGTTGGTTAGATTATTCTGTCTCTGTCACATAATGAAGTTTGTTCTCTCTTGTTTTTGCTTCCCACACATCCACAGATTGTGTGTTAGGTTTGATCTGTCAAACTCTCAATGACCAGATTAAATGTCAATGGATCATTTAGGTAGATCATTACACTTTGCAGAACTGATCGATGAAGCAAAATCGGTGAGTGGCCAGCATTAAAGCGAGTAATGGAACTGCCATTGTTGACCTCTTTTAAGAATGCCAGTTCCCTGGCTTTATATTTCTGTACATCACTGACACTTGTTTACGGCATGCTTGTTCTTGGTCTGTGACCTTAAAAGTACTTAAAGTCCTGACATCCAGGGCCACTCCTCTTTCAGGGTGAATGACACATGGGGTATGTCATTAGGCCACCCTGGGCTCACAGGAGAACCCTGGAAAGGATGGTGGGGGTATGTCATTAGGCCACCCTGGACTCACAGGAGAACCCTGGAAAGGGTGGTGGGGGTATGTCATTAGGCCACCCTGGACTCACAGGAGAACCCTGGAAAGGGTGGTGGGGGTATGTCATTAGGCCACCCTGGACTCGCAGGAGAACCCTGGAGAGGGTGGTGGGGGTATGTCATTAGGCCACCCTGGACTCAGGAGAACCCTGTAGAGGGTGGTGGGGGTATGTCATTAGGCCACCCTGGACTCGCAGGAGAACCCTGGAAAGGGTGGTGGGGGTATGTCATTAGGCCACCCTGGACTCAGGAGAACCCTGTAGAGGGTGGTGGGGGTATGTCATTAGGCCACCCTGGACTCGCAGGAGAACCCTGTAGAGGGTGGTGGGGGTATGTCATTAGGCCACCCTGGACTCACAGGAGAACCCTGGAAAGGGTGGTGGGGGTATGTCATTAGGCCACCCTGGGCTCACAGGAGAACCCTGGAAAGGATGGTGGGGGTATGTCATTAGGCCACCCTGGACTCACAGGAGAACCCTGGAAAGGGTGGTGGGGGTATGTCATTAGGCCACCCTGGACTCACAGGAGAACCCTGGAAAGGGTGGTGGGGGTATGACATTAGGCCACCCTGGACTCGCAGGAGAACCCTGGAGAGGGTGGTGGGGGTATGTCATTAGGCCACCCTGGACTCGCAGGAGAACCCTGGAAAGGGTGGTGGGGGTATGTCATTAGGCCACCCTGGACTCACAGGAGAACCCTGGAAAGGGTGGTGGGGGTATGTCATTAGGCCACCCTGGACTCACAGGAGAACCCTGGAGAGGGTGGTGGGGGTATGTCATTAGGCCACCCTGGACTCAGGAGAACCCTGGAGAGGGTGGTGGGGGTATGTCATTAGGCCACCCTGGACTCGCAGGAGAACCCTGGAGAGGGTGGTGGGGGTATGTCAGGCCACCCTGGACTCGGAAGAACCCTGGAAAGGGTGGTGGCGGTATGTCATTAGGCCACCCTGGACTCAGGAGATCCCTGGAAATGGTAGTGCCACTCTGAGGGATTGAGGACCCATCCACTGCTGGAGGAAAAGACAAGTTGTGACTGGACCAAAGATACATGTGAAAGAGGTATGTATAAAGAATAAAAAAAAGGCAATCAATGTCATCTTTTATATACTTGTCCCCGTTTTAATAATAATAAAATAAAGAAAATGGCGCCTGTCCACACACTGCCTCTGCATTTAGGGAGCTTTTCTCACTAGTAAGAAAATTAGGTTTAGCTTGGTCTCCTACCCATGGGAGAACCCCCTCTAACATGTTTCATACAATAGGGGCTTAATCGTAGAGGCCTCCATTAAAGTGAACCTGTTGCTTTGCCCTGAACACGTTTGCTTTAAAGTGGAAATTCAGTCAAAAACTAAGCTTAAACCTGCTCCCATTCCCATTCTAATCCTTATACTAACTACCCTGTGAAGCAGCCTTTCTCAGTCTTTTCAACACAGAGGAACCCTTGAAATAACAACCTTGTCTCAAGGAATCCCTGCTAAAATTACTATATCTACAACTCGTGATACATTAGTGTGATGGTCAGTGGGAAGAATGCTCCTTACACTTGTGGTCATTGGGAAGAATTACCCCCTTAGAGAAAGCTAAAAAGATCAATGGTGTCAGTGAGAATGTATCTGAGATTCAGATATTGCTCATTGCTTAAGGAACCCTTAGCAACTTCTGGAGGAACCCTAGTTGAGAAACCCTGCTGTAAAGGAAGGATGTGTATACTTACCTAATCTATGGGCGCTCTGGTCCAGTCATGTAATCTGCTCTAAGTACCAGCTGCAGAGAAGAGGAAAGTCGGCGGACAATAAATCTCCCGTATTAAGTCTATGGGTGACATTATTGCCCAGCCACTTCAGCCATTGTAGCTGCTCTCTCCTCTCCCCTGAAGGACTGCAGCACCCTAAGATTAGGTAAGTAAAGACATCTTTCCTTTACACCAGGGGTCTTTCTAAACAAAGGGCAAGTTTACTGTCCTTTAGACTGAAGGGGGGCTGGACTGTGGCCTTTAGTAGTAGAAGAGGTTCCAATGTCAGTGAGAATAAACAATGCCCCACATTTGGTGTCAATGGGAGGATTTTTGCTCCATCGTTGGTGTCATTGGAAGTAATTGGTGCCATTGGGCCCTAGTGTTGGTGTTACTGGGAGAAATTGTGCTCCATCTTTGGTGTTACTGGGAGGAATTCTGCCCCATCGTTGATGTCATTGGTAGGAATTCTGCGCTTTCATTGGTGTCATTGGGAGGAATTATGCCCCATTTTTGGTATCAGTGGATGAAAATAGTGCCCCAAGGGCCAGATAAAAGCAAGCAAAGGGCCACTGTTTGGAGAACACTGCTTTACACAATAGTATAGGGCTTAGAATGGGGTAGGGAGCAGGTTTAAGCTTGGTTAGCTTTTGATCGGACTTCTGCTTTAAGCTACCCTGCAATTCTCTGATCACCAATATGTGAAATCGAGTCAATGTCCGTAGACATGGCTTTACTAGCAGGAAAATGGGCAGCGCTGCTGTCATGTGGGCATTAATAGAAATAAAACCCCTGCCATAATTTATTGACCTTTTAAGACTGATTTTATGACTGTGGTTTTGGCTGCGGATGTGGACAATGAGTGCTTTTGCCATTATGGGAATACTCAGATTTTACTGACCAGCATCTGTAGTCCTATAACACACCATTTTGTAGTTCTATTCATTGAACCTGCCCATTTTATAGCGGAAACTGGTGTTCTGCCAGTCTGAAGCGGTAACACCACCACTGTTATGCTGCTGATTTATTATTTGCGACTTTTTCATGAAAACATTTGTTTAGTTTCTTAAATCGTATAACTATCTACATTATCTAAATTTTATCAATTCCCTTTGTGAACCTTTTCACCCAGAGCTGATATTTCAGTTGTGAGTGAATTGATTCACCCAGCAGCTTAAATCTATGCGTGTTTGCAGCGTGCATTTTCTTTTGTAGCATCAGGAAGGTGGTGTTGCCATGCTTCAACGGGCATATCCATTTATAGTGCGTTTTAGGATTTGGCGTGGAATTGACCAAGGCTTGCCAACACATCAAAACTCATGTTATATGTATTATAATGCATTGCCATTGAATTTATGGGCATCCAATCACACTAAAACAGAGATGTGCACAGAGATAGGACCAAACTCTTTTTATTATAGGGGAGTTGGACAAATACCTTTGAGCGCTTTACAACCTATGCATTAAGGGCTTATTTACACTTGCTTTGACTTCAACACACATTAAAGCACCCACCACTTTAACATGCTTAGATGATGCTTCAATTATGCTTTTACCCCAACTTAAGCAGATCCCCAGCTCATTAGTACCCCTGTTCGGCAGATCCCCAGCTTATTAGTACACTCATTTAGCATATCCCATGCTCAGTAGTATTCCCAGCTCTGCTGTTCCCCCGCGTAGTAGTATCCTCAGGTTTGCTGATCCCTCACTCAGTAGTAACCCCCCAGCTCTTTTGATCCCATACTCAGTAGTAACCCCCAGCTTTGCTGATGCCCTGCTCATTAGTAACCCCTAGCTCTGCTGATCCTCTGCTTAGTAGTAACCCCCTGCTTTGCTGATCTCCTGCTCATTAGTAACTCCCTAGCTCTACTGATCCCAAACTCGGTAGTAACCCCCAGCTCTGCTGATCCCCTGCTCAGTAGTAACCTCCAGCTCTGCTGATGCCCCACTTAGTAGTAACCCCCAACTCTGCTGATCCCCTGCTCAGTAGTAACCCCCAGCTCTGCTGATCCCCTGCTCAGTAGTAACCCCCAGCTCTGCTGATCCCCTGCTCAGTAGTAACCTCCAGCTCTGCTGTCCCATGCTCAGTAGTAACCCCCAGCTCTGCTGATCCTCTGGTTTGCTGATCCTCCTCTCCGGTCCCCACTCACCTCCTGCTATATTGCTCCCATCCTGCACACCACGTGTGACATTGCTAGTTTCTCCTGCTCTGATCCCCCAGGTCTGCTGATCCTCTGCTGCTCAGTCCTTTCTCTCCACTCCCCTTCCG
The DNA here is from genome assembly GCF_042186555.1 of Aquarana catesbeiana. Taxonomy (NCBI): domain Eukaryota; kingdom Metazoa; phylum Chordata; class Amphibia; order Anura; family Ranidae; genus Aquarana; species Aquarana catesbeiana. The sequence goes on along the minus strand of NC_133335.1, from coordinate 37,168,417 downwards.
CCATAGCGTTCCTATGTTTCACACCATGTGTTATCTGCTAGATGCTTCACTCCAGTCCGGACCCTGCTCACCTTCCTTCTGCTTCACGCTGCAAACCAAATGTGACATCTGCAGCAGACACTCCCAGAATATGTACACATGAACCAAAAGTGACTGCTGATCATGTCTTTCTGGTTCGCTTGTTGGTTTCCCAGTGCATCCTGGGATAGCTCATACCTGTAATACCTCCAAAACAAAGCGAGGGTAAAACTGAATAAAAGCCTCTCAAAAGCTGCAGGTGCTGCAAGCAATCTTCATCATAGACTTCCATGGAGGCCTTGAAGACACTTTGAAGCACCAATAAAACGACATGGGGTATAATTTTTGAAGTAAAAGCAACATGTAAACAAGACTGTAAGCTAACCATTTTATTTAGCGATGGGCGCTTTGACTGGCATTCAGAGCACTTTGTGTCCAATGCCACATTTTGAAGCAATTGTAAACGAGCTCTAAAGCCACAGCAGTGTATAAATGGTCCTTAAACCATTAGATGAGTCCAATGGGAAGATTTCCCCACAGCAGTTTGTAGCTCGATTCCTTTTGACAAGACTACCGAAAGGTGCCTTTTTTTAATGGGTCCAAAATTATTTGTTTAGGGTTTTGGAATTGGTTAGGGGAGTGTCCCACCATCCTTAGTGTGGATGATGGCTGCAGTGAACAGGTGGAGTCTGGATATCTTTCCATTGGGGCTCCAAAATTTACAATATTTGACCAACAGTATGTAGACATCTTACCATCACATCATATGAATTTGGTGGACATCTCATTTAAAAACCATGCACGTCAAGATTGAGTTCTCCCTCCTTTTGTGGCTATACCAGACTTCACATTTCTGGGAAGTTATTCAATAAGATTTGGGGGGGATGCCTGTTGGATCTTTGCCCGTTTGTGAAGAGAGGCAATGATGAGAAGACCTGGCTCACAATCAGCATTCCAATTCATCCCAAAGATGTTCAGTAGGGTTGAGGTCAGGGTTCTGCTCTAGAGACGCTTCGGTTCTAACCAAACTTATCAAACCTTGTCTTTATGGAGCTGGCTTTGTACACAGGGGCAAGTGGTCATCCCCAAAGTGTTAATACAAGGTCAGATGATGTAACATTGAAAGTAGCCTTCACTAGAAATGTGGAGGGACGTCCACAAATGTTTGGCCATTTAGTGAATAACAGCTTGTGTGGTAACTGTATAGACTTGGCCATGCCCCTCCATTCTTCCTGGCACAGTAGTTGAGCCTGGCAATGGGCCACTCTGCATTTTGTGATGGTGTGTGCGGGGGGGGGGGTGGTATCTTCTCTCCCCATACCCTCAATATCGAGAATAATGCTGTGAGCTCTCAGGATAGTTGGTGTAACGCTGCAAGCTCATTACTGTTTTTTGAGTCTACTATTAGCAGCACATTTTATTATTGGACTTTGGTTTAAGGCAGTCATAATAATGTAATATCAAGACCGTACAGTAATAACCTATTTCTTCTCTTATGACAGGCTGCTGTTGAAACAGCTACAAATGAAAGAAGACTCCTTAAAGACACAGAATTTATATGGTAAGAAACATCATGTATGTCTTTTTGGTAATGCAATCAGTTTTCAAATACCAGTTTTACCTGTAAAAATGTCAGTATGGGAGCTGCCAGTGCTGACAGGCTCTGAGATTGTATATTATTGACTGGGAACTAGCATGAAGAATTAGAATTTCAGACTTTTCAGCCCTCACTGGTAGCATGCTTATTTCTGGTCAGTGACACCTTAGAGAGATCAGGACCAGGATAACAAACTTATAGTGTACTCATTTAAAAGTAAGGTCAGCAAGGGCACCTTCTGTGTACCCAGTGATACTGGTTCTCTTTCAAAATGTGTCTGAAACAATGATTTGTCACATGCTGATACACGTAATGCCCAAAGTTACAGAAATAGAGATGCAGTTGGACATTGTACCAACAACATTAATTTCCTAGTCTTATCATGGAGTATAAACATCTCTGTGCAGCAGACTAGAGCAGGCTATAGATCAGGGGTCTTCAAACTACGGCCCTCCAGTTGTTCAGGAACTACAATTCCCATCATGCCTAGTCATGTCTGTGAATGTCAGAGTTTCACAATGCCTCATGGGATGTGTAGTTCTGCAACAGCTGGAGGGCCGTAGTTTGAGGATCCCTGCTATAGATGATGGGATTTTCTTCCTTGCAGCCACGGGTTGCAGGAAAGAAAATCGCTCGATTCCCCCTGTCAACACAGCTAGTGTCGATGGGGGAATCCTTCCTGCGGAGCCTTTGTGTTCTTCCGGCAGGGAGAATTATTGCTAGCGGCTATAGTCACTGGCAATAATTGCATGCTAGAAAGCCAACATGCTGGTTGTACTCAAGGCGATCGATAGATCGGCTTGGGTACAATCAGCCTGCTCATACATGGATCCGATCTCACCCGGACCCTGCTGAACCGGCCGAAATTCGAACTATCTATGGCTGGCTTTAGACCCCATGCTTTTAGTAATTGGCACGCAGTAACTGGAGTGGTCAGACACACGCCCCCTCTCTTCTTCTACAATACAAGCCTATGTGAGAACAGTAGTGATGAGGGGTGTGGCTGTTACTCAGCTCTGCCAGCATAAACCACTACAGTGTGAGCATTTTCACTGATAAAAAAAGTTGCAAAGAAAAGTTGGTCACAAATCATAGCAGGCATTGGTACAAGACTATAAAAAGATGTTAACCTTCAGTTGGGCTTTTACTACATGCATTTATTGCTTCAGTACATTCTTTCCTTCTGTATCTACAAATGATGACTATGTCTAGCTATTTTCTGAGATAAAGTTGTCATGTGGGCGAGGTTTGATATAAAATGAACAATAATAAAATTAACAAATAACAATAAACATGAGCGAATTGTCCACAGATAATTTCTCCCTTCGCCTTTCAGGACAGCACCTTGGAGAGAGCGTAGCTCCACCTCTGAACAGGAAACACTACGTGACAACGCCCCTGTAAAATCAGCTTCTTCCACCATGCCATCAGTTTTAGTGTTTCCTCCGCCATGGTGGAGGGGCTGCGCTCTCTCCAAGGAGGGGGTTTTGGCAGTACCTTTTGTTGTTTCTGTATCAGACCAGCCCAGCTCCCTCCTGCACGAGAGGGGGGTTGCTCCGGTGCCCGTTCCTTCGCCGGCTCACTGGAATAAGGGTCCGCTGGTGGTCATCCGCCCTGTGTACTCGGGGGGCCGCGGGTGAGCTCAGATGGAGCGTATGTGCCAGGTCTCGGCATGTTGGCGCCAAGGCCCGGATGGCGGGTGACATCATTCCCGGGGAGGTGGAGACTTCCGGTGGGGCGTAGCAGCACATGGTTTTCCCGGCTGCTGGAACGCAGGGGGAAGGGGCGGGTCATCTGGCCGGGACTTCTTTTCCGCTCCTGAGCAATGGATGCCAGAAGAGCTGCATTTAAACAGGGGTGGCTGCTGCGGTGCTCGGGATGGAGGAGACGAAGTCGTCGCCAGCGTTGGCGGATGCAGGTGCCCAGGTTCCATGCCAGGCCCAGGTAGGAGAGGTGCAGAGGCACCTCTTTCCTTTCTTCACTGGGTGATTGTTTTTTTTTGTATAATAAGTTTTTATTTTTAGAACAAGACATTACATGACATGTCCAACAGTGCAAATCCTGTAAACAATGGCCTCGCAGGGTCATTTCAGTAACAATATGCAATATGTGGGTTGAACAAACACATACATTACTATTAATCTAATGTAAAGTGCTCTTCCAGGGATAACTCTGTGAGACCCGCCAAGGGAGTAATCAGGAGCTCTGGAAGCCCCATGTTTTCATGAAGTATGCAAATGAAGCGGGGCCCGCCTAAGGGCTCTTGAGGGTGTGTTTAAGTTGGGGGACTCTCTGGAATGTGCGGGGTACATGGCCCGGTGGCCCACGCCCGGGGCAGGAAGGGGGGGCCCAAAACCTCCATCAATCCACCTCCCGCTCCCACGTGGGCCCCCGCGACCCCGCAACAGTGGTTTATTCATGTAAAATTTATCTGGCTCTTGGAAATCCAGAGATCTCCCCCAGCGGATTTCGTTTCTATATTGAACAGCCCATACTTAGCTGATTCGCATGAGTTTCCCTAATATTAAACCAAAATAACAATAGAGAGACACAGAAATAAATAGGGAATAATAAAAAAGAGAGAGGTGGGGGGGTACAGTAAGTGTGAGAAGAGGGAATAGGAGAGGGAAGGGGGGGGGATGGGAAAGGGAGAGGGAATGGGTCAGGTTACCTGCAAGTACTGGTAGGCTTCCTCTGCCTCTGCGACGGACCCCTCGGAGCTGGATTCGTTATTCCTCGGATAGGTCAGGTTTTAGGGTCTTGCCTACAGGGTTGAGTTTTTGTTAGCCTAAGTACTCTAAGAGTAGGGTCTGCCAGTTCCAGTAGTGCAACGTCTAGACTTGACGACACTGTGGTGGAGTCAGAGGTGTATTCAGCCCATGGCATCCAGGCTGCATGGAATCGGTCTTTGTGGCCTTTATTGGTCGCCACCCAATCCTCGGCCTCCCGGATCTCACTAACCTTTCCGATCCGCTCAGCACGTGTGGGGGTCGTATGTTTTTTCCAATGGATTGGGATCAGGCGCCTAGCCGCATTTAATAAGTGCGGCAGCACACTTTTCTTGTATTTTTTGGTAGTGAGATCGGGGGGACCTGCAGGAGAAAGTAGGTCGGGAGTAAGGGGATTTCTATCTCTGTCACTATTTTGATTTGGTTACGTATATCTTCCCAAAAGGATTTAATTTGAGGGCAATCCCACCATATGTGTTTCAGTGTACCTTTCTGACCACATCCTCTCCAGCACAGCTCGGATGTGGAAGGGTAGAAGCGGGCCAAGTCCGCAGGTACTCTGTACCAACGGGATAGCAGCTTAAAATTCGTTTCCTGGGTCTTAGACTCCATTGAGGATGAATGAGTAAGCTGATACAAGTGAGTTAAGTCTGTCTTTGCAAATACGATGCCCAGGTCCTTTTCCCAGCGTCTGATAAATGCGGGTGTGGTGTTAGGGAATGAGGAACCTAGTAGTTTATAGAGTTCCGAGACCAAGTGTGGTGTAGGTTCTTCTGCAATAAAGAGTTTTTCAAGGTGGGTGAGAGAAGAAGGGTCTCTAATCTTATGGCCTTGTAATTGAAAGAAGTGATGTAGTTGTCTGTATTTCCAGAAGTTCATTGGGGTGCCCTGTCTGCCTGTAGGCAGAGATTCGTAGCCCAGGAGTTTGCCGTCTTTCATGAGTTGGCCACAACTGGCGTCCCCACCCTCTAGCCACGATTCAAAAAAACCTATTTGTTCTCCCGGAGGGAACCAGAGGAAACCTCCCAATGGGGCCAGTGGGGACACCGAGGGAGCCAATTTTAGCAGCGGGTTAATCTTATCCCAGGTTGACAGTACCTGGGTTGTCAGGGGGGACGTTGTCTCCGACAGTCCTCTATGCTCTCGGGACAGCCAGGGAGCATATGATAAGTTCCTACCCGCTAAACATTTCTCTAGTGGTACCCAAATCTTAGAGCAAGAGTGGAAACGCCAGTTGAGCATCCTCTGTATCGCTATAGCCCAGTAGTATCTTCTGACGTCTGGAAGGCCTAGGCCTCCGTTTTGTTTCGAGCGTCGTAGGACTCGTAGAGCTATCCTAGGTTTGCGCGCATTCCATATGAATTCGGACAGTATGCTAGATATTTTATCAAAAAAAGATCGGGGTAATCGAATTGGTAGCATCTGTAAAAAGAACAGTATGCGTGGTAAAATATTCATTTTTATTATGTTCACCCTTCCCAGCCATGTGAAGGCCGTCTGTGTCCACTGGGATAGGTCTTTCTTAATGGTAGTTATCAGTGGGAGGTAGTTTGCGGTATATAGGCTGTTAAAATTATCTGTGAGTTGTATACCTAGGTATCGAATAACCGACGTGGCCCAGGTGAAGGGAAAGGCTGATTTAAGGCTCATTGTTAATTGGGGTGACATGCAAATAGGGAGTATTTCTGACTTTGAAAAATTAATTTTAAAATTTGAAAGAAACCCAAAGAGCTTCAGTTCCTTCATCAGGTTGGGCAGTGAGATCAGGGGGTTTGAAACATGGAACAGGACATCATCAGCATATGCCGAGAGTTTATGCTCCGTGTTACCAACTGTGAGACCCTTAATGTCGGGGTTAGCGCGTATTGTGCAGAGCAAAGGCTCCAGCACTAAGGCGAACAAGAGAGGTGATAGGGGGCACCCCTGTCTCGTGCCATTTCTGATGGGGAAGCGAGCCGAGAGGGTTCCATTTACCTTGACTTGTGCGCAAGGTGTCGAGTATAGTGCTAAAATAGAGGACAGCATTCTCGGACCCATTCGCAGTGATCGAAGCACCTCCGTCAGGTAAGACCAGTCAACGCGATCGAACGCTTTTTCAGCGTCTGTTGACAGTATGAGGTAAGGCTGTGGCTCGGGGCGGGCACGGGCCCAGTGAGTAAGGTATACCGCTCTGATAGAGTTGTCCCTGGCTTCTCTACCTGTTATGAATCCCGTTTGGTCTGGGTGGATAATGTCGGGTATAAGGTATTTAAGTCTGTTTGCTAGTGTTTTCGCTAAAATTTTTATGTCTAGGTTAAGGAGCGATATTGGCCTATAGCTCGGGGGTACGGTGGGATCCTTGCCCTCTTTCGGGATTACAGTGATGTGTGCCAGAAGTGCCTCTGATGGAATGGTTCTTCCTTCTGCAATAGAATTAAAATATTTGCACATGGGTGTCTCTAGGTGAGTCAGGAAGGCTTTATAGTATGCCTTAGTGAACCCATCAGGTCCAGGACTCTTTCCGTTGGGCAAGGAATTCACCGTGGCCCGAAGCTCATTTAGGGTGATTGGGGCGTCTAGGTCTGAGGATTGCTCTTCTGTAAGTGTCGGGAGTTTGGCTGCAGTCAGATAGTCTCGGATCGCGTTTTGTCTAATGTCCCTTGACGTAGGGGAGGGGTCAGAATCTATGTTGTACAATTTAGCGTAGTAAGCTCGAAATTCAGCAGCAATTTTAGATGGGTGTAGAATCGGTGTTCCCGAGGCGCTATGTAGTTTATGTATATATGTCTGGGCTTGATGTTTCCGGAGGGCCCGGGCCAACATGCGGCCGCATTTGTTTCCGTGTTCATAGTACCTGTGTGCCATGAATCGGAATTGTTTGCGTGTTTGACGATCGAGTAGGCGTAAGAACAGTTCGCGTAACTCTGTCAGCTTTTCCAGGTCTTCAGGGCGTCCGTTGGCTTTGTGCCTGAGTTCTGCTTTTTGGAGTTCGGTGTGTACTCTTAAAAAGTCTGCCTGTCGTATCTTTTTAAGTCTACTGCCCTGGGAAATCAGAGCCCCCCGAACCACAGCCTTGTGAGCCTCCCAAACCGTCCCCTCACTTAGCTCGCCTACAGGGTTCTCTGCAAAATAATGAGCTAGGGTATCCGCGACCTCAGCCATCACTACCGCATCGTCCAATAAGTTCTCATTAAGTCTCCAGGTCCGAACTCCCCGTGTGCCTGATGGCAAAGAAAAGGCCATCGTCACTGGGGCGTGGTCGGAAATGGAAATGGAACCAATGTCTGCAGACTGTAAAAGTTCAAGAATATTTCGATCCACATAGATGTGGTCAATTCTTGTGTATACGTTATGTACTGTAGAGTAATAGCTGAAGTCACGGTCTAGTGGTCTAAGCGCTCGCCAACTGTCGGTGAGCAGGTGGGACTGAATAGTCCTGCGGAAGTGCTTCAAGAATGCGTAGGAGTGGGAAGGTCTTGCATGGGAGGTGTCTAGCATTGGGTCAGGGCTTACGTTAAAATCGCCTCCTAAGATTAGGAAGCCTTCTCTGAATTCAGCCAAGCGGTCTAGTGTAGTGTCTATGAAGGTAAGTTGATCTGCATTTGGGGCGTAAATAGTAGCGAATGTATATTTTTGGCCAGCAATGTTGCCCTTTAGAAAAACATATCTCCCCAAGGGGTCTGTATCGTGCTCTGCCGGCTGAAAAGGGCATGCCTTGTGTATGGCGATAGCTGTCCCTTTAGATTTAGGGGTCGGGGATGTGCTAATAAACCATTGGTTGAAAAGGTGAGTAGGCAATTTGGGAAGAGACTTTGGCGTAAAGTGGGTTTCTTGAAGGAAAACCACTTGGGTTTTCAGGCGTTTTAACTCCCCCCAAAGCTTACTACGTTTGTGTGGGGAACATAGTCCCCGTACATTATATGTACTTACCCGTAGGGAAGCCATGGAAAGGAGCGTGGGTGTTCAATGTGTGCAATTTGCGAGGGGTCCGTCACAGACAGCAAGGTGGAGCAACCTGTAGTAAAGGGGGAGGGAGTAGGAAAGAGACGAGAGGGAGAGAAGACAAAACATGTGTGAGAAGAAGAACATAAAAACATGGTCATAACCATCAAAACAGTAAGGATGTTAACATCCACGCACGTAAAACAACTACTAAGGGTCGTGTCGAGGAGCCCCCCCCTGGAGAAGGGAGGGACCCCAGGCCACGACCCCTTATCCCAAAGGGGATTAGTGCCCAAAAAAAGCAGGGCGGCCTACTAGGGGGTTAGTGGCCGTCTATAAGAGAGGGCAGGAGATCCTCCGTCTCCGTCCACCGCGTCTGATATGGTGCGGTTAGACATGGAGAGAATGATGGTGCTTCAGGGAACTCAAAAATGTGCAAACCATCAAACAGCCTTACGGCTAATGTTAAGGGGATAATCTAAGTGCAATATGTATAAAAAAAAAAAAAAAAAAAAAGGAAACACTAGGGTATATTTAAAACCTGGAAAAAAAAAAAAAAAAAGGGGGGGGGGGAGAAAAAACTTCAGTAGCAGTTCGTATGCCCCAGAAAGGGATGTTTGCTAGTTTCCGGGTAGGGATATTCCCAGCGAGGATTCAGAAAGATGTCGCCTGCGATTCCTCTTGCGATTCTGGTTTCTGGCTGGTTGCCACGGTTGGTGGGTAGGTAATTTGTCGTTTCCCAGTTCTGAGGAACATCTCCAGTCGGGGAAGTCTACCGGGTCCAGATCCAGGGAAGTCAAAAAGTGCGGGAGGTCATCTTTGTTGCGAAGAGTTATGGTTCTACCATCTTTGGTGACTTGAAGGCTGAAGGGGAATCCCCAGCGATACACCAGGCCTGCGTCTTGGATAGCTGTTAGGAGAGGGCGAAGTGCTCTACGTTGCATAAGAGTGCGCCTCGAGATGTCCTGATAAAAGGCCAGGTGTGCACCATCAAAATCAAAATATGGTTTCCCCCTCATTTTTTGCATGATGCGGTCTTTAAGCGTATATTTATGTAATTTACAGATGATATCTCTTGGATTGTTCGCATCCTGGGATGGGGGCTTCAGGGCCCTGTGTGCACGGTCTATTTCGATCGTAGCAGTGGCAGGCAGTCCTAATATTTCCTTAAAGACTCCTTCCAGGGTGGGGATTATGTCCCTGGGCCCAGTAGCTTCAGGTAGGCCTCTTATCCTGATATTTGCCCGTCTGCTGCGGTTCTCTGTGTCGTCCAGCTGACATAGCAGGGCCTCAATCTGTTGGCCCTGTATGTTACACTTGTCTTGTAGTTTAGAAATGACAGGGAGAGTTTCCTCAAATTTCTGTTCCAGAGTTTCAAGTCTGCCTCCTAAATGATTTGTATCAGCTTTGAGCTGAGCAATATCTTCCTTAAAAGCTTTTTCCACTCTGTCAGCAAAGCGTTCAAGATCAGCTTTCGTGGGTAGGGACATAATATGGCGCCTGATGTCTGCATCTGCCAGGGGGTCCAGGTCAGTGGAGTCACCATCTTGGGAAGTGGGAGAGCCTGGGGAGATCAGGGGGACTGAGTCACTCACCGACCCTGGAGATGGAGCGGGAGAGTCCTCCAGTTGCTGTGACTGGCCAGCGGAGGTCTTTGCGGCCCTGTTAGCACGCTGTGTCTTCCCGGTCGGCGCCATCTTGGAAGGCTCGCGGCCTCTCCCAGTCTGCCCAGTGTAGAAGGAATCCAGCTGGGATTGCCGCGATCGGTCAGTCCGTTGTGGCTGGGAGGATGCCCGGTGTCTCAGGGACATAATTTGCTGCGGGTGCGGGTGTTACCTCCGCTGTGGAGCTGGTAATGTGCTGCGGTGGAGCGGAGCTGAGAAGGCACACGTCCTCACTCCTCCATAGTCCGGACACGCCCCGGGTGATTGTTTTTTGATGATGATTAAAGCCTGCAGCTGTCTGCCAGGATGATACGTTCCGTTTGCAGTTCAGCATGGAAAGAGACTCTAGGGAGTATGCTTTGGGCACTGTGTTTCTTGTCTCTCTACTTACAGTAGTATCTCACCCTAATAGAGGTATGGGGGTTGTTTCTGTTTTACAGAAAGCCACTGCCAAAAAAGTTAGAACTGCAGGAAGAAAATGCCCTTCATGCAAAAACCCATTAAGGGACTCATTGCCCAAACTGCTTTGCAGATCTTGCATCGCTGGTTTAGTAATGCCGCGTACACACGAGCGGACTTTCCGGTGGACTAGGTCCGACGGTCTTTCCGACAGACTTTCTGACTAGGTCCGACAGTCTTTCCGAACCAACGGAATTGGCCACACACGATAGGACTAAGTCCGTTCATAAGTCCATTCGGTTTGAACGTGATGACGTAAACGGGACTAAAAAAGGAAGTTCAATAGCCAGTAGCCAATAGCTTCCCTTGCGTCGTGTTTGGTCCGTCGGACCAGAACACAGACAAACAGTTTTCCCAATTTTAGTCCGTCGGACAGATTTGAAACATGTTCTATTTCTAGGTCGGTCGGATTTTTAGCCCGAAAAGCTATCGGACTAGCCCACACACTATTGGATTGTCCGCCGGACTAATCCCATCGGACCTAGTCCGCCGGAAAGTCCGCTCGCGTGTACCCGGCATTAGGTAAGAGTCCACACAGGAGTGTAAGGAGCTCCTTTCCCCATTGCGTCCCCTTGGGACGGTACGTTCCCTTATGAAAAAACAGGGCCAGAGTTCCAGCCAGGAACAGAGCTCCCAGTCCAGTCTTCCTCCTACCACTTCAAGACTAATTGAAAGTGAATCAGAGGAAGAGAGAGAGATCGATCGATAGATCGGCTTTGGTACAATCAGCCTGCTCATACATGGACAACAATTGACTCAGAGGAAGATGGAGGGGAAGAGGAGACTAGAACGTCTAGATATAAACTGTGTTGGTAGCGATTTTATATACAGATTTTAAATGAGGTTTACTACAACCAAGTGGTGATTCTTCTAGCGCTTTCTCCAACCTTGAAACGCAAAAAAATGAGGTACAAAATCTTGCAGTTTGCAGGTTTTCATGCTGTCACTTACTGTTATTAAACTTCTCTTGCAGGCAGTATGAATTCTCCTGAGAGTGACTCTTAAGCCAGCCATAGACGGTTCAAATCTTGGCCAGTTCAGCAGGGACTGGCCGAGATTCCAAACACGTATGGGCAGGCTGAATGTACCCAAGTTGATCGATCAACTTGGGTACAACCAGCCTGTCTGATTTTTAATGCAAATATTGCCAGAGGCTATAGCCGCTAGCAGTAATCACTGTGTGTTCTCCTGACACATCCCCCGCAACCCCCCCCCAAACCCCCATCCTGCTGGGAGAACACAATAGCTGCTTGGGAGGGATTCCCCCCTCAAGGATGACTGTTAGCCCTGGTTCACACTGGTGCGGCTTTAAAATTGCGCTACTTCAACGCGATTTCAAAGCTGCAGATCATTGCGATTTGCACCTCCAATTTCATTGTGGCTTGCGACTGTGAAGTCTATGCAAGTTGCAATTAAATGGGGAAAAAAAAGTGGTACAGGAACCTTTTTCAAAGTCGCTGCGATATGAGTCGTGGCAATTTGATTGGTTCCATTGCCGACAATAGGGTGCAACTTGTCAAACGATTTGGGGCTTAATGGGGGTATGGAGCAAGTGTCTTACCTGCAGCCTGTGGTTTCAGGAAAGAAAATCCAACCATACGTGGCCAGTTTTAGGCAGCTGAAACACCTTATGTCCTCTCTCAGATAGGGTTGCACCGATACCAGTATCTGTGCCGATACGGAGTATTTGCACAAGTATCGGTACTCGTGCAAATTCTTGATACCTCAAACAGATACTTAGAGGCTCGGTTCTTTGAGCTGTCAGTGGGTCTCCCCCGTTGACAGCTGAAGTGTTAAAGAAGTTCGGTAATTGTAGCTGTCAAAAAAAAAAAAAAAAAAAGCAGCCAGCATTGTTTATTAACACTAAAATAAAAAGAAACATTGTTTTTTTTTTGTATCTTTCTGTTTCTTCATCTGCAGATCAAAGGGATGAACAAATGTTCCTCTGTTTAACCCCTTATTAACCCTTAATTTACTCTAATCAGCCTTAATTAACTACTTATTTTCCTCCATTTAATTATTTTCCTGCTTTTTTTTTTCACGTCTATTTTATAAACGATAAACAATTAAAACTTTTTTTTGTTTGCTTTGTTAGTGAATATTTTTACACATATATATTAACACATATTTACACATTTCACATTGTAAAAGCGCAAAAAAAATGTATTGCATTTGTAAATAACTTTTCAGTGCTTTGTACCATTGCTGACAGCTGACGTGAAAATAAAACAGTTGCGGTAGATATCGGTAATTGGTATCGGCGAGTACTAAAAAAAAAAGTATCGGTACTCGTATCCGTTGTTAAAAAAAAAGGGTATCGGTGCATCCCTACTCTTGGATAATCTTACTGGTTGTGAGTTATTTTTGCAGCTATAGAATATCTCTAGCTTGTGAGACGTAGACGGTTGCCTGCAAGGGTAATAACAGATGGGTCTATGGCACGGTTGTATTGTTAGAAAACTTGATATAAGCTAGATTTCCTATTTAAAGGTTTACCGGCTTCTATGAACGTTCCAATGTCCTGGGAACAACGCTGACAAATTGGGATAGACAGAGGCCGTCTGCGATTTCGTGTGGCTGCACCGGCTTATTTGGCTGAAGTCGTGTGCAGTAATAAATGGACTGGCACTGGGTGCCGTCAGCTGGCAGCATTACACTTATCCTTAGGCCTGCTATGCGGTAATGTGTAAATTGTAAGTGACGTGTGTCAAGTCTTCTGGGATTCCCCCCCCCCCCCCCATGTAGCTGCTGTGCGCTGTGAGTCGCTGGAATTACATCTTAATAAGTCAATCCTGCTTCTGACACAAACCTGTTTTACTGCCTAATCTTTTTCTTATTGTAGGAATTACTGAAAGGGTTAACCCTTGTAGGAGTCGAGCAAGGCTCAGCACAGTACACATGCTCTCTCCTGTGTGCTCTATGTGTGCTGGTGGCCCACCATACTGGTACTTCTGGAGGGACGAATGCTGCTGATTTTAAGTAAAATCTGTATATTTTATCCTAGAGAACAGGAGTGTTACAGCAGATCATGGAAAATACAAGCAAGGCCCCTACTATGGCGCAGTACACCACAATGCGGTATTTCAGTTGTAAATAAAGGAAAAGGTCCAATGCCTCCATCCCTAATATGCGAGAAAGAGAGGGGGGGATTTTAGGGCTTTGAATGAAGCATGTACCTTTGCATCCAGGTACTGTACATGCTTCATTCAAAGTCCCAAAATACCCCCTCTCTTTCTTTCAGTTGTAAATGGAGTCTGGTGGGCCACTGATGGACCCCAGTGATGGGATGTCTTTGCTATTCCTGGCTGTGTCTCACGTTTTGGTGTTGCCACTACATCTGTTAATTTCTCAGTAACATAAAATCGGTTAAAACCCAGTTCCTGCTAAAACCTTTTTTTTTCTCCACTAGAGCAGGCTACAATTAGAATTTCTGCCTGTGTCCTCATTGTCGAAATGTACCTTTTCTGTCCCGTTGACACTGGAAGAAATGAGGGTGCTGTGGTCATCGGGACAGGAAGATACAAGGCAATAGTGTTGTGACAAATGTTGTAACCCTGCCTGATTCTACTAAATTCATTGAGGTTTTGTTGCTGTCTATTTATTTCCATTGGAGAGCTTTCCATTACTTTTCTTGTCACTGGGACAGTAAATGAAGTTGAATCAACCTAGTGTGGACACAAGTGGCAATATAAACGCCTCCCTTCTATGTACAAAGCTAGTTCCTTCATCGTCCTTTGAGGGAGACAGGAATTCAGAAATGGTTTGGTTATAATGCCGCCTATAGGAGGTTGGGACACTGGCAAACAGAAGAATCAAAAGCCAGCCCAAGATAACCCTCCTCTACTCTGTCTAATTTTTTCTAGTTTTCCAACCTCTTGGCAATTTTTTGGATTCAAAAAGTCCTACTGGGCATCTGTTCTTCTGGAGTTATCAAAGAAGTTTTTGTTTTTTTCTCTTGGCCACACCATTTTGTTAGTCTAGTTACCTTTTAAGTTATGTTGGTTCCACCTGTTGCAGTGGATAATGGTGGGTTGCCTTGCACTTGTTCAAACTCAGTGTTCCTCTCCCCTTGGTGATGGCATCTCTGCCCTGATCTAAAGCATCAGGTTGATTCTCTGGGGGTCCCCCATTGTTTGTGGGAGGTCCCATGTCTTGCTAGGGTTCTCCTCTTATGACTCAGATTCAGGTTTGGTCCTTCAAGCACCTCTCAGTTGGACCACCTTTGGATATCCCAACAGTTTTGGAATTCCTGTGTCCTTCAAAGAATGATGGAGAAAATAGGATTTTTGTACTTGCTGTAAAACCTTTTTTTTTTTTGCATCCATTGAGGGACACGGGTCCCACCCCTCTGTGTTTTTTTGTGGCCCTGTGTATTGCTTTGTCGACTACTGAAGCATGTCAGGTTATACAGAGGCTGGTTTATGACTTTTCTGTTTCCCAATGTCCAATTTTCCAACCTCCTTATAGGCAGCCATATAACTTGCCAGTTTCTGAATTCCTTTGTCCCTTAATGGAAGGATTTTACCCTGACTACAAAAGTTCTATTTTCTGGCTAGAGTTGGGCAGTCAATTACTCTTCTCATTGTCTGTTCCATCTGTGCAGACCTGGAATGAGTGTTTTTTTTTATTGAATGGCATCTAGAGAAAATTGAGATACCACATTTGGAAGGACTGACACTATAAGAAGCTGAGGATTGTGTAAGTTGTTTTATTGATCTGCTTCTTAGAGATCAAGAGATGCATGAGCTGTAATACATTAGTTCTGGATTGTAGATGATGCTGATTTATGGCAGGGCTGGATTTAGAAGATTTTAGAGCAGATGGTCATGTCATATAATTTTGCATCATAAACCCACCTCCCTAATAATATTTGACAAGTTCAGCATCACTTAGAGACTTCTTGTCCCAATCGCTTTCACAACGGCCATCTCTCTGACATTCAGGAACTTTTCTTTGTTTGGAGAAAAATGTCTCCTTTTTCATTACATAAACAGTATAGGAAGTATTTTTTAAAAAGGAGATTTCTATAAAAATTGAAACTTCCCCATCAGATTGTGACTCATCATCACCAGATCGTGTGTGGTGATAACATGAAAGGTTCATATTATGTGACATTCCCCTGGTATAATGTATTGCATGACATGATAAAAAAAAACAAAATGGAGTACAAAGTCCGACGGAGGGGTGGAGGGACAAAACATATCATCCTGCCTAAGGTTCCGTTCACACATATGCGATTTGAATCACTGTGATTCTGCCTGTGATTCCAGAATCGCGGTAGGACGCAATGCCATTATTTCTTAATGGCACCCTAGAAAGGTGATTCTGCATGCAGGATCCCCAAGGTGAGTCCACCTCGCTGGCATGGAAAGCTGCAAAATCTTACCAGCAAGGCAACAACCTCTCACTGGTTTGGTCAGCCAGGGAGCCACTACATAGAAAATGGTAAGTGGTCTCTTA
The DNA here is from genome assembly GCF_042186555.1 of Aquarana catesbeiana. Classification (NCBI taxonomy): domain Eukaryota; kingdom Metazoa; phylum Chordata; class Amphibia; order Anura; family Ranidae; genus Aquarana; species Aquarana catesbeiana. Next base: position 37,152,569 of record NC_133335.1, on the reverse strand, counting down.
GAGGTTCTGTTGCTTGTGAGTCTGACACAGTTTATAGAGATGTGCTCCAGGTGTTGTCTTATTCTCTTCCTTCCACACTTGTGCAGGAATCTACTATTGGCCAGGAGTGCATGCCAATGGCTGTAATTATTCCAATTTGATTCTATTAAGTGCACAACAGAGTTTGATCTTCAGAAATGAAGATAACGCACTTTGTTAGTTGGGTCTACATAGCAGTCTAAATAGAGTCCCAACAAACTGAGGCCTCTACAAGATATAGACAAAGCTTTGTATCCTGAGTCTCATGAAACCCTAGAGTTCCTCCAGAGGTTGTTGTTGGCTCCTTGAGAAGAGATCAATGTCTGCCACTCCAGTGTGTAAGCATTGACACCAAAGATAGCTTCAGCTATCTGTAAGGGGGTCTTTCTTCCCACAGACTACCAATATAAGAAGCGTTCTTCCCACTGACCACCATGCTAATGTAACATGAGGTGTAGATATTGTAATTACTGGCAAGAGTTCCTTAAGTTATTTCCAGGGATCCCCTGTGTTAAAAAGGATGAAAAGGGGATAAAAAAGTCTGATGTAGACAATGGAAGCAATTGCCTTAGGGACCTATCAGGACGTCATGGTCCCCTTTTCAACTGGCTTGGTGGTGTAATGCAAGCCCGTCAGGATAGATGACAATCCATGTCTCAATGACTACCCTGATTTCATAGCTGGCTATGAGTTTTATGCTACGACAGAGGTTTGCTCCTGGTTAATTCCTTGATTGGCTGGTGGCCTTCTACAAGAGGCAAAAGAGCTTAAACTGAACCCATCTTGTCATCCACCTTTTGACTTTTAAAAACAAAAGCCTACATCTCTTCTGAGAAATAAACCCACCAGCCTCCACCTACAGATAAAATCTTGCATTTGAGTTGACCGACCCTGTAAGTTATCCTATAGCTGTTTCTCGTAATGTAGAGGTGTAAACCTCGCTTTGTTAGAGCCTACACCTTATTATATAAGTCAGGGAAGTGAATCCTTTCTGCTTTGTGAGATGTCGTTGAAGTGGCGGCTCTCTCCAACGTAAAGATTTTCCAGCGTTTTACTTCTTAGCACTTCTATTGGATGATTACAGTCATGTTTGTCTGAGACTTTGGCGGTGTCGGTGTCTGAGGCTGCCAGAATCCTTGGCGGGATAATGAGGGTTTAGGAAACGTAGTGACATGTACAGTTCAGGCAGTCTATTATTCCTAACACGGGAACATCACCCATTCCTATTTAATGGACTGGAAGATTGGAGCTGTGTCTCCTTTATTACAGAATTGTGCCACGTCTGCCTTCAGCCGTTTTATGTTCCGCCTTGTCTATAAAAAGCTTCTCTTTTGCCTGTAGCCTCCTTTCAAAATCCAGCTTTAGTATAATAACTTAGGCAAGCTATGGAAGACAGTGGGGTAGATTTACTGGACAGCTCGATTTATAGTAAAAGCATATAGCTGAATGCACATTTCCAATACATATTTGGGAGCTTTGTGACCATCCAAAGGATTTGCAACCCTGTCTATCCGGTCCTGAGATTTACACAGCTCCGATAAGCATCACAGCCAGCCTGATGACCTGTTTTCCTCTGCTGTTACCTCCCTGTCACCAACCTGTGATTGGACAGTGAAGGAGCCACAGCAGTCTAATAAGGTCATCTCTCTGCTCTCTCCTGTCAGCATGTTCCTTGTAAGCACCTTTTGAAAGCCTCTTCTAGTCTGAGCTCAAGAGGATGGAATCAAATCAAACTCAGGTATTTATAGAAGTTGCATTTAAAATACGCATGATTTTTAAGTGCTTTTTGTTAGGTGGGCCTTTTTATAACGTGCTTTGCCTGTCTATTTATTCATTCTGTGAGCCCTCCATCTTTGTGAATTCAGTAGAACATTGCTCAGGTTTCCTTTGTTTCTATGTTCCAGTAACTATTGCACTTTTGTAAATTAATTCTTCAGCGGATGTGCCTGGGGACATGCATAGCTTATCTGTAGAGTAGATCTCTTACCTTAGCGGGGCATAATATATCAGTGGCTGTATGGTATTTACAAGTGCTGCATACCTTGCAAGGGACAGGTATATACTCTAAGCAAGTCTGCAAAATCCCCCCTGCCCACCACCAGCGGGCAGCTTTTCACCATCCGCTAGATGTTATTTCATCCTGCTCCGGGTGAGTCACAATTTGCATAGGAGATACTAGGCAGGGCTGTTTACTAGCAGAAAACAGATGATTTTCACATGCACCTCTGCTGATATAAGCGATGAGCAGCTAATGACCTACTGGAATGCGGCAGTGTATCAGGAAGCCGACAATAGTCCAATCCCCAAAAATCTCCCATTAGTCAATTTCTAGAGAGAGTGACGTTCTGCACAGTCACAGCACACGTCACATTGACATCAGGGGGGCCTATATAAGGGCCACGTCCTTCTTTATGATCATACAGAGCAAGAATATTGCTGTATTGGTAAGTTACCACAATCCTTTCTTATTCCAAAAAAATGTATATTTAATACCAAGAAAAAACACCCATTTTACCAAGAAATTTTTGTAGCTGCAGCCATTGCTTTTTGGAATTTACAAAGGTATGTGCAGCCAAAAGTTTTGTAGGATGGGGAGGGGTTAAAGGCCGTCAGTTTATTTTTTTACTACCTGTGTTCCATTAAATTTGCCATCATTTCCCCTTGTGGAGTTGTAATAGGAAGTGAAAGGCTATCTCTACAAAATTAGGAGAATTTCCCTTCTTCTTCTTTCTATCACTTTTGTTTACAGTGATAATGGTCACCGGGAACCAGGACTGCTTTTAAGGCAGGGCAAAAGGGGAAGCTGCCCTGGGCCCCATCATTGTAGTGGGGCCCAAAGCAGCTGCCTCATACTTGCCAACTATCCCAGTTTAAATTCTCTTATCCCTTGAAGTTTTAGTCCCGTGCTGTGTCCCGATATCTCAGTGTAAACTTCTGTTGCTGCTGCCCAGCACTGCCCTATAGCCATGTTCAGATGCCTCAAGTGCAGACCCTGTGTTTACATGTAAATAAGCTGCGTTGATATGTAAATAGTGGTGGCAATAATATGCAAATAGTCGTGGACCGCGGCATTGATATGTAAATAGAGGCAGCATTCATATGTATATCATGTCCCTCTGAGGTCATATCCACCATCACTTCTGCTGAATGCTACCCACTGGGGAGGTAAAGGAGCACGCTTAAAAGTCCTGCCTACAACTGTGGTCATTAAAACGGAGGACTGCCGAAATTTTTTTTTTTTAAAAAACAACAGCTACAAATACTGCAGCTCCTGACTTTTAAAATAAGGACACTTACCTGTCCAGGGCGCCCGCGATGTCGGGACCTGAGGCCGAACCGTCCCTCGGTCCTCAGGTGCTGCCGCTGCCATCTTCGGTAAGGGAATCAGGAAGTGAAGCCTTGCCGTTTCAGTTCCTGGTTCCCTACTGCACATGCGCGAGTCGCTATGCGCAATCCGAATGGTCCCTGCTGTCTCTGGCACCTGTGTGTCTCCCAGCAGACAGTGGGGGGGGACGGGAAGTGGCGTAGACCCCCAGCGGGAGTCTATGCCCGGAAGTGGGTGCAAATACTTGTATTGTACAGGTATCTGTACCCCCCTGAAAGGTGCCAAATGTGACACCGGAGGGGGGGAGGGTTCCGAAAAGTGGAAGTTCCATTTTTGCCTAACATCAGCCTGTTCTGCAAAAGTAAGTAAATTGGAGGTGGAACCTGTCTTCAAAATAATATGGTGATACAGCACCCTGAATTTTGGTGCATGTGAATACACAGGCAGGCAGTGAGGAGATGATGTGCTGTAACCTTTAGCAAACAATCAGTGAGCAGTAATAATGTGCGGTAACCTCTAACAACCAATTAGTGAGTGGTATTGATGTTCAGTAACCTCTAGCAATCAATCAGTGAGCAGTATTGATGGACACTAATCTCTTGCAACCAATCAACAAACAGAAGTCATGTGCTGTAACCTCTAGAAAATAACAGTGAGCCATGATGTGAGCTGTAACCTCCAACAGTCAGTCAGCGAGCGGTAATTATACACTGTAACCTCTTGCAACCAATCGCAATCGCTGCCTGATCTGATTCTGTAAACTGATTTTGAGTCTAGCTGCTACTTATTGTATGTCTCAAAGCATGTGGAGAGCGAAATTGCATGAAAGAGGGGGCCCAAGAAAATGTTTGCCCAGGGTCCAGTCAATATTAAAGACGGCCCTGCCGGGAACAATAGGGAAGGTAACACTACCCAGCAGAGGCACAGACCGCAATAAAAGCCTGGTGCACACAATGAGATTGTCGGGCGAATGATCGTCCGTTTTTGGTTTTTTTTTGGTTGTTTTTTTGCATAATAATCTTGAAAATGAAACGTACAAAATAGAATAAAAACATCGGAAGTGATGTCATGTATTGCATTGTATTTTCGGACACAAACTGTACTAATTAAACGAAAATTTCAGATGCAAGTTGTGTACTAACAATCTGATCGTGTGTATGGGCCTTAAAGCTGGCCATAGATGGAGTGAAGTGGTTGCAGGAAAATTTTTTGCTGGATTCCCCCATCAACATAGACCTCCAGGGCTGCTGTTAAAAATTATGGGGCCCTGTACAGCCTTCCTGACAGAGCCCCCCAACCCCGCCTCCACCCCCCCCCCACCCCCGAGGTGCAGCGGAACAGCGGCACTGACTTTATCTGCCTACGTCCTGAAAACTTTTCCCTCCTCTGCTCCCACCTCCCGGGCCCTTCTGTTGACGTGATGGGGACGAGACATGTAATTTAAGTCTTGATAAGCAAGTAGGACCTGGGCTGTGGTATAGTCGAATCAATTCATTCATTTAGGCAGAAATGAACAATAAACTGCCCCGGGGCCCCCCTGTTTAGCTAATGAGGCCTGAACCCAGTACAACCGGAGCATATGTACTGCCTTATCAGCGGCCCTGTAGACCGTGTTGACAGGGGAATCCCTTCCACCAAGCCAAGCTGCCCCCCGCTGGGAGAACACAGTGATTATTGCTAGCAGTTAGAACAGCCACTAGCAATACTTGAATGTAAAATCTGGCAAGTTGGTTGTACCAAAGGTGATCTATCGATCAACTTGAGTACATTCAGCCTGCCCATACATGGTTCAAATCTCAGCCGGTACTTGCTGAACGAGCCAAGATTCAAACTATGGGGGTCTTAACTATGTTCTAAAGCGCTGCTTAAAGTGGTGTTCCCATTATAAAAAAATACTGCAGCTGCTGACTTTTAATAATCGGACACTTACCTGTCCCAGAGTCCATCGATGCGGGGGATCGAAGCCCCACTCGTCTCCCCCTCTGTAACTGTGGGAGCCCGGCTGTGGCCTCACAGCTGGTCACCCACTAAGCATGCGTGAGCGGCGCCGCGCACCGTGATTGGCCGCGCAATCATCTGGGACCTGTGACGTGTCCCAGATGATTGACAAGAGGGAGGGGGCAGAGCTGAGCCCTTCCTGGGCCGAGGGAAGTGATGTAAGGAGTCCAGACACTGAAGGAGGCAGACTACGAGGGACCCCCTAGCAACAGCCATTTGTAAAAAAAAAAAAAAAAAAAATTTCCAAATGTTTTTTTTTCATTATTTTTTTTTTTTAGGCACATTCATGAATTTTTTTTTTATTTTTTTTTGGGTGGAACACCACTTTAATCTATTAGCACTGTATAAATCCTGTATAATAATAATAATAATAATAATAATAATAATAATAAATAACAAGGGTTCTAACCCTTTCCTATTCCATCTGAAACTACAAAATTCAGCTCTCGAGTGCTGCCGCCGCCATTCGTGGTAAGAGAACCCAGCAGTGAAGCCATTTGCCTCCACAGCCGTTTTCCTACTGCACATGGACGAAGCGCACTGCTCTTTTTGAATGACCCGGCGGCTGGAGAACAAGGAGGGGGGGCCAAACATCCAAGTGATCTTGCCGCGGTGAGATCTCTAGGAAGTGGGGACAGGTTCCTGTCAAAGACAGGTACCCTCTCTCTCCCCCGGTGGAAATCCGCCTTAAGTGTTCTTTTCTGATGTATTCGTCTGCATTATGGCACTTTGCATTAAGACCAGCTAATCATTATGAATGGGCTGCCAACGCACCTAAATGGATTAATAAAGTGCATGACCCTTTTTTTTTTTTTTTTTTTAACAATGTAGCGCACACAACTGTTTATGCATTGCTGTGTGGCTAACTTTACAATGAAAGGCACCACAACGCACACAGCCTAGATCAGGGGTGACCTTATTGGGCCACATTGGAAGAAGAGGAATGGTCTTGGACCGCACATCTAATACACTAACAATAAGGATAGCTGATGAGCAGAAATCATCGCTCACAAATATAGGTGAGGCCGAAAACGAATGACATGAATAAGGCGTGGTTGTGAAGAGTGGGAGATTTTTCTTCGGGAAGATAAAACTTATAAAAGTCCAGTAAAGAGGCCCTGTCAGATTTTTCACTGCGTGAGTTCCCAAAAAAAAAAATCATAATTTTTTTAAATAAGTTTATGAATTTGTGTTGGGCCACATTAACCGCTTCCCGTCCGCGCTATAGCAGAAAGACGGCTGCAGCGCAGACTTAATTTGCCGGGAGGGCGTCCCTGGACGTCCTCCCGTGCTTGAGCGGCCTGCGCATGATCAGCGAGTCTATGAGACTCGGCTGATCACAGATCGGAGTAAGGGATCGATCCCGACCCCTTACCACGTGATCAACTGTCAGCCATTGACAGCTGATCATGTGACGTAAACAGAGCCGGTAATCGGCTATTTTTTTCTCCTGACGCTAGCAGCGTGTGGAGAAAAAAAAAAGGCGATCACCGGCGGCTGCGAGAGGGACATCGGTCCCGATCGTGGAGAGGCTTCTGTGCCCACCAGTGTCACCTACCAGTGCTCACAGTGTCACCCATCAGTGCTCACAGTGTCACCCATCAGTGCCCACAGTGCCACCTATCAGTGCTCACAGTGCCACCTATAAATCGCCAATCAGTGCGTCATCACCACTGCTGCCTATCAATACCACCTACCAGTGCCACCTACCAGTGCCACCCATCAGTGCCGTCTTATCAGTGTCCATCAGTGTCATCTTATCTGTGTCACCCATCAGTGCTCACAGTGTCACCCATCAGTGCCCACAGTGCCACCTAAAAATCGCCAATCAGTGCGTCATCACCAGTGCTGCCTATTAATACCAGTGCCACCTACCAGTGCCCATCAGTGCCACCCATCAGTGTTGCCTTATCTGTGCCCATTGGTGCAGCCTATCAGTGCAGCCTCATCAGCGAATATCAATGAAGGAGAAAAATTACCCGTTTTGCAAACAAACTATGAAACATGTTTTTGTTTTTTTTGTCAAAAATTTCTGTCTACTATGAAACATGTTTTTTTTTTTTTTTTTTTTTTTGTCAAAAATTTCTGTCTTTTTTTGTTTGTTTAGCAAAAAATAAAAACCCCAGCTGTGATTAAATACCACCAAAAGAAAGCTCCATTTGTGTGAAAAAAATGATAAAAAATGTCATTTGAGTACAGTGTTGTATGACCGCGCAATTGTCATTCAAAGTGCGTCAGCGCTGAAAGCTGAAAATGGGTCTGGGCAGGAGGGGGGGGTTTAAATGCCCAGTAAGCAAGTGGTTAATAGCCATTTTGGGCTGCAGGTTGGACACCCCTGGCCTAGAGCATAGGCTTTGGCATGCATTGTGGCAACGTGTGTTTACATGTTCTTATTGCACGTTGCCAAAATGCATAGCTGTGAATAGGCCCTTACAACACTTTACTGCAACCCAGTAGTATAAATGCAACCATAAGGTCCAGCGTTTCCCCGGAGGTGGTAAACACGAGATCTCTGTAGTCTTACCGGCTATGACTAGGATGGGAGTTGGGTGGTACCACCAGTGACACGTGAATGTTTGAGTGTCTGGAAATGATGAGCTGTGGGAGTGGAGCTCGTATGGATGTGCTTATTATGGATTTAAAGTGCAATTAAGCTGTTCTTCTATTGTTTTCCACCGCTCTTGGTTCCTGTACAATCAGCATGATGAGTTTATTGGTCTCTTTCTACCAAACGGTGTTATCGTTCTCCTTCTCTCGTAAAAGCTTTTCCGTGTGGTCGGCAGCTGAAAAGGTTTGAAAGGTGTTCATGGACAATAGCGGAAGAGTGTCCAAAGTGCGTGTTGAAAAAGGAAGGATCATTTCAGACATCAATCGACAACGGATGTCAGCCCGTGTGGTTGGATTTTTTTTTTTTTTAATGGTCATACAAAGTTTTACAGAATGTACGCATTCCCAAACTTTTTGGGCAGGAAAAGGTAAAGATTTATAAGGCTGAAGAAAGTAAAGAAGGCCAGTGCTTGGGATTGAGACCATATATTGCCTATACATTGCCTTGAAAAAGTATTCCTACCCCTTGAAATTTTTCATATTTTGTCATGTTACAACCAAAAGCGTCAGGCTGCATTCACACCTGAGCGTTTTCAGCTCATAAAACACCTGAAAAACGGGCAAAATCCCTTTTTTGCACCTGTTCACATCTGAGCGTTTTGTTAGCTGAAGCAAAACGCCTAAAAAATGCCCGAAGCTCAAAAAAAAACATGAGCTTCTTTGGGGCAGATTACAGGCGTTTTTCTGCCTTTTATATTGGTGACCTGAACAAAATCGCAGCAAAATCACAGTAAAAACGCGGTACAAACCGCGGTAAAAACGCGCAACTTTGAAACGCTCAGGTGTGAATGCAGCCTAAATGTATTTTATTGGGTTTTTTTGACCAACACAAAGTAGCACATAATTGTGAAGTGGAAGGAAAATGATAAATGGTTTTCATAATTTTTTTGCAAAATAAATGTGAAAAGTGTGCTGTGTATTTGTATTCAGCCCCCTTTACTCTGATACCCCTAACTAAAATCTAATGGAACCAATTGCCTTCAGAAGTCACCTAATTAGTAAATAGAGTCCACCTGTGTGTAATTTAATCTCAGTATAAATACAGCTGTTCTGCGAAGCCCTCAGAGGTTTGTTAGCGAACCTTAGTGAACAAACAGCATCATGAAGGCCAAGGAACACATCAGACAGGTCAGGGATAAAGTTGTGAAGAAGTTTAAAGCAGGGTTAGGTTATAAAAAAAATATCCCAAGCTTTGAACATCTCACAGAGCATTGTTCAATCTATCATCCGAAAATGGAAAGAGTATGGCATAACTGCAAACCTGGCAAGACTATTAGGCGTGCACAAATCTGGCCTTTAGCCCAGGTTCACACTGAGCTGCGGGAATGAATCCGTGCGAGTTCAGCTGAATTCGCACGATTTCACTCTCGCATGTCAGTCCTGATTTCGGCGGCGATTTCACAGACATCTGTGCGGGTTTCTGCACAGATGTCAATGGAAATTGCACCCCGAAAATCGCAAAAAGTAGTACAGAAACTAATTTTTTAAATCGGTGCGGTGCCGCAAATGCAGCATCGCACTGATTAGGATGGTGCCGTTGCCGGCAATTGCCGCCGATCTGACATGTGATTTGACATTTCAAATGCATGTCAAAACACACCAATGTGAACCAGGGCTTTTTGGAAGAGTGGCAAAAAAGAAAGCCATTGTTGAAAGAAAGCTATGAGAAGTCCCTTTTGCAGTTTGTGAGAAGCCATGGGGGGGACACAGCAAACATGTGGAAGAAGGTGCTCTGGTCAGATGAGACCAAAATTGAACTTCTTGGCCTAAAAGCAAAATGTTATGTGTGTCAGAAAACTAACACTGCACATCACCCTGAAAGCACCATCCCCACCGTGAAGCATGGTGGTGGCAGCATCATGTTGTGTGGATGCTTTTCTTCAGATGGGACAGGGAAGATGGTCAGAGTTGTAGGGAAGATGGATGGAGGCAAATACAGGGCAATCTTAGAAGAAAACCTGTTATGCCCCGTACACACGGTCGGACTTTCCGACGGAAAATGTTCGATGGGAGCTTGTTGTCGGAAATTCCGACCGTGTGTAGGCTCCATCGGACATTTTCCATCGGAATTTCCGTCACACAAAATTTGAGAGCTTGTTCTCAAATTTTCCGCCAACAAAATCTGTTGTCGTAAATTCCGATCGTGTGTACACAAATCTGACGCACAAGGTTTCACGCATGGTCGGAATCAAGCAGAAGAGCCGCACTGGCTATTGAACTTCATTTCTCGGCTCGTCGTACGTGTTGTACGTCACCGCGTTCTTGACTTTCTGAATTTCCGACAAGATTTGTGTGACCGTGTGTATGCAAGACAAGTTTGAGCCAACATCCGTTGGAAAAAATCCATGGATTTAGTTGTCGGAATGTCCGATCGTGTGTACGGGGCATTAGAGGCTGCAAAAGATGTGAGACTGGGGCGGAGGTTCCCCTTTCAGCAGGACAACGACCCTAAAAATACAGCCAGAGCTACACTGGAATGGTTTAGATCAAAGCATATTCATGTGTTAGAATGGTCACAGTCCAGACCTAAATCCAATTGAGAATCTGTGGCAAGACTTGAAAATTGCTGTTCACAGACGCTCTCCATCAAATCTGACGGAGCTTGAGCTATTTTACAAAGAAGAATGGGCAAAAATATCACTCTCTAGATGTGCAAAGCCACGTGATCACAGGAAGGTTTTATCCCTTTCATGACCAGACAATTTTTTGCTATTCAGCATTGCACCACTTTAACTGGCAATTGCGCGGTCATGCAATACTGTACACAAATGAAATTTTATATCACTTTTTTTTCACACAAATAGAGCTTTCTTTTGATTGTATTTGATCACCACTGACCACCACCATTTCTTATTATATAAAGGAAAAAATACCAAAAATCCTGAAAAAAAAAAAAACAATATTTTTTACTTTCTGTTATAAAACATATCCAATCAAAATCAAATTTCTTCATAAATGTAGGCCAACATGTATTTTGCTACATGTCTTTGTTTAAAAAAAATAAAAATCCCAATAAGTGTATATTGATTGGTTTGTGTGAAAGCTATAGTGTCTACAAACTATATATATATACTGGAATTTACGCAGCGATAGACGCTGTAGTGTACTGGCCGTGATCAGCGACTTATAGTGTGACCGTGATGGTGTGACAGACAGTCTGGTGCTAACAGACCCTGGGAGGGACACTGACACTGATGTCACCAGTGACACTAATACAGTGATCAGTGATAATACTGTACATTGTACTAATGACACTGGCTAGGAAGGGGTTAACGGTGGGCCTAACAAGGGTAATGTGTGCTGCTTTTACTTACTAATAAGGCTGATTTTTCTCCCTGCTTTTCAGGGAGAAGAAACAGCCAGATGACTATTCTCTGTACACAGGGTTCTATGTGTTTTGTAAACATAGAACTCTGTGCTGTGATTGAACACAGCTAAACAGAATGCTTGGCTGAAATCTGCTTCCGAACTCATGCTGTGTCCAATCACAGTACATGTCAGTGTGTGAAGCAAGCCAGCTTTGTACATGTACGTTGGGGAGCCTGTCCCTGCTGTCAGCTCATAGTACTGTGAGCTTGTAATACTGTGAGTGGTCAGCAGGTGGTTAACTGCTTCACATCCGCGCTATACCCGAATGACGGCTACAGCACGGACCTACTTTGCCTGGAATACGTCTATTGATGTCCTCTCGTGCCCGAGTGGCCTGCGCGCCCCGTAATCAGCGAGTCTATGAGACTCGGCTGATCACAGATCGGAGTAAGGGGTCGATCCTGACCCCTTACCACGTGATCAGCTGTCAGCCAATGACAGCTGATCATGTGATGTAAACAGAGTCGGTAAGCGACTATTTTTTCTCCTCGCACTGACAGCGTGAGGAGAAAAAAAAAAAGGCGATCACCGGCGGCTCTCAGAGGGACATCGGTCCCAATCAAGGAGAGCTCCTGCCAGCTCATCTGTGCCCACCAGTGCCACCTACCAGTGCACAACAGTACTGCCTACCAGTGCCCGCCAGTGCCACCTACTAGTGCCCACAGTGCCACCTATCACTGCCCACAGTGCCACCTACCAGTGTCACCAGTCAGTACCTCAACAGTGCTGCCCATCAGTGTCACCTACCAGTGCCCATCAGTGCCACCTATCGGTGCCATCTATCAGTAGTACCTATCAGTGACACCTATCAGTGCCATCTTATCAGTGGCCTACTTATCTGTGCTCATCAGTGCTGCCTTATCTGTCCCCATCAGTACCGCCTTATCTGTGCCTATCAGTGCCCACCAGTGCAGTCTATCAGTGCCCACCAGTGCAGTCTATCAGTGCCCACCAGTGCCGCCTCATCAGCGCATATCAATGAAGGAGAAAAATTACCTGTTTGCAAAATTTTATAACAAACTATGAAACATGATTTTATTTTTTTCAAAATTTTCCATCTTGTTTTGTTTGTTTAGCAAAAAATAAAAACCCCAGCTGTGATTAAATACCACCAAAAGAAAGCTCTATTTGTGTAAAAAAAAAATGAGAAAAATTTCTTTTGAGTACAGTGTTGCATGACCGCGCAATTGTCATTCAAATGCCCTGCACACACGGTCGGACATTGATCGGACATTCCGCCAACAAAATCCATGGATTTTTTCCGACGGATGTTGGCTCAAACTTGTCTTGCATACACACGGTCACACAAAGTTGTCGGAAAATCCGATCGTTTCTGAACGCAGTGACGTAAAACACGTACGTCGGGACTATAAACGGGGCAGTAGCCAAAATCTTTCATCTCTTAATTTATTCTGAGCATGCATGGCACTTTGTGCGTCGGATTTGTGTACACACGATCGGAATTTAACTGATCGGATTTTGTTGTCGGAAAATTTTATAGCCTGCTCTCAAACTTTGTGTGTCGGAAGTTCCGACGAAAAAAGTCAGATGGAGCCCACACACAATCGGAAATTTTCGACAACACAATCCGATCGCACTTTTTCCATCGGAAAATCTGACCGTGTGTACAGGGCAAAAGAGTGACAACTCTGAAAGCTGAAAATTTGTCTGGGCAGGAGGGGGGGGGGGGGTTAAGTGCCCTGTAAGCAAGTGGTTAAATAACACCTTTTGATCCTGCCATAACGGTCCTTGTTATAGGGTGACAACATCCTGTCCTTGCTTGAGTAATACTGTCCCTTTGATATTGGAAATCCACTATGAAATGGAAATGTTGAAAAGAAAGGAAAAGCAATAGATAAATACATATAATAAGAGACATAGGTAAAGTATGAGAATGAGCTTTCTTTGGCCGTGGTTTCTTGTTCGGTGAACAGCGGAGACCGCACATTTCTGAGGCACATAACCGGAATATTTTGTGCGCCCGAGGTCACCGTCGGGTTAATGCGCTCGCTGTTGTTATGGATATTGTCCCATTAGGGAAATTCTAATTATAGAGGATGCATGCTCGCTAGGCCGCGTCTTGAGTCAGTGAGTTATGTAAATACCCCATATACCAATCCTGAATGGTAATGAGAGGAAGGATGGAGATTTCCTCTGCAGGGTCATGAAGGACGATACACACTGGATATTGGAATGATTTGTCAGATCTTCCAAAGTGTGCCTTAAGTTTCATGTGTGTGATTCATTTTTTGAAGGATGGTGTGAAAAGCACGGACATTAGACTAAACATGGGGGGGGGGTTAACGAATGTAGACGTTAGATGACAGAATCCTACTGCCAAGAATGATCATTTCATGAAAAATGTTTCTACTAACGTGCATTTTTATCATAGCTGATGCTCTCGGAAGGGATGAACATTACATTGGAGGGAATTTAATAAAGCTTCCTGCACTTGAAACTGGCGTGAGTGGTGTTCGCCACATTAACAAAGCGGATAGAAGCTGGCGTGAGTGGTGTGCGCCACATCAACAAAGCGGATAGAAGCTGGCGTTTTTGCTTGTCTCTGGCTGTTTTTTTACCTGTATGATGGCGCACGTGCGTTCGCAGTTTGTTTGGCGGCCATGGCGCACTCGGCTTCACCGCACATGCGCCATAGCCTTTATCTGGGCGCACGAAGATTCACATCATACGCTAATACAGCCACGCCCGTTCGCCAGGTCCGCGCACATGCGTGCGCACGCATGCACAGAACATTCCGGCGCACAGCCAGCTTATTTAAGCTGTGTATGCCAAGCATATGGTGCTTCCAGAAAGCAGCTGTGGGACACAGAGCAGGCTCTGAACCAGGCATTTGCAGCGGTTCATTTCTCCTTACCCGGGTCACGTGAGTCACCAGGTGTTGCTTGGCAGGCTAAAGGTGCTTAGCAGGATTGTTGCATAGGGGCTTGTTGAGCCCTATTAAAGGGTCTCCCTTCTGAGGTGTGTTAATACTACACCCAAGTACTCTCTTTTTTGTGGCTAGTAAATGTCTTAAAAAAAGAGGAACGGAACTAACACTACAGGGAAGGGCACACCTATGTCGTCAGTAGTTCCTGATGTACCTAGTCGTATCCCTATTGTTGTTTCCCCTGAAAGACCAGAGGCTTCCGGGTAATCTGATCCGCTGCGCCTATCTGGTATTGTGCCTACAGTCAACGCTGCTGCTTCACCCTTTATCGCCAAGGATGAACTATCTTCGCCCTAGCCGGGTTAGAGCACAGGATTGCTGGCATGATTGCCTCCATCCCGCAGGGTGGCAGGAAGCGTGACAGATCCCCCTCCCCGGAGCCTCCTAGTTTGGAGCAGGAATGGGTTGAAGATGTGGAAGAGCTAGAAAGTTCAGGATTCTGTGGAGGGCCTGGTGGATGAGTCTGCTTCTGAGAAATCTAGACAAGAAGATATCCAGTTAATGTCTGCATCTCATTCGCAGAGGCTTTTGATCCAGACTCTTACCGAGATGGTTCATTCTGCCTTTAAGTTGCCTCTTGCAGAGGTGACTGAGCCCCCCTGGTCCTCTTTGGGTAAGGTGACTTTTTTAAATGAAATCCGGGGACATTCACAGGAATCTGTAAATGAATGACACAGCTATGTGGGTGGAGCCCTGTACAGTCATGCTCTTTTAAATAAACTGACAGTGGGTGCCTCTGTACACTGCCATGCAAACTGCAAACCTTATTCTCTGCCCTGCTGATCCTTTCTACACTACCCTGCTGATCTCCCATCCTCTGCCCTCTCACAATTTTTACTGCACCCCAACATCAGACAGGCGAGATCTGGCCCTGTACCCTCCTCCTGCCACTCGCCTGCTATGTGATGGCGGGTTAGGCAAACTAAAATGTCCATGTTGCACCTGGTAGGAGAGAGGGTGCATCATTAGGGAATGAAAGACTGGTATTTTAAAAATACAAATACCCAACAGGTGGTTAAAGATTTGGATAAATACATACTTCGGTGGGTGCAATACTGCATCTGGCCCCTGCTAGCTCCTCACTGAGAACTGAGTGATCAAACACGGCTGATCACTCAGTTCTCCCCTCCGCTCTGAGCAGAGAGCTGTGACTGCCAGTCATTCTCTGCCCTGCCCCTCCAATGCTCACTGGAGTGCTGGGCTGTGGAGGGGGCGGGAGCTCAGGTTCTTGGCGGTACGCTGAGAGGCTGAGCTCAGCTGCTGGTCAGGCATCTGGGTGGATCCCAACTTTAATCTTCCTAGGGTTTGTACCAGCTCTTTGATATCAGCTGACAGCGGACTTCAGCCCGCTGTTGGCTGAATCTGGGTCATAGGAGTGCAGAACAAACTGCACTCCTGTGTTCCATAGGAGGGGTACAGCCAAATGATCTTTTACCATACTTCTTTAGCTTTGGTTCACACTTGTGCGGGCAGGGTAGCCTATTCACTTGAATGGGCTGCCGCGCCCGCATTTTCCTCGAAAAAGGTGCCTGCGCCTTTTTAAAAATGCAGTGGCAGGGAAAAAAGCATGGTCTTTTTGACCATGTGATTTTCTTGTGGTTTCCACAAACGCAGCATGGGCTGAGATGTGCGGGGCTGCTATTCAGAATGAATGGCAGCCCCGCACATCTCAAAAGAGCAGCGCAATTTAGCTGCAGGTGGTTGAGGGAACAGATGTGATTCCTGCACCCGCAACCAACCTGCACAGTGTGAGCCAAAGCTTAATAACTTCTGTGAGAAGTGCCAAAAGTGCAGCCAGGATTTTGTGAAAAAGACTGTTCTGGTACATCATTAGTTAACAGAAAAGCAGTTGTAGGTAGCTGAGTAGCCTTACTTACAGTGTGTGAGGGGGATACCGAGGTATGCAACATGAAGTCTGTGTGCCCTGGAGATTGTGACGACTCTGCAGGTGGGAGAAGTGGTCAGTGCAGCAGCAGATAATCGAGAAGGAGTTACTGTATCAAGGTCCTATATTCCACCCCAATTTACAGTCTCTAAATTTGACAGCATGGCTATTGAAGCCAGGTTGTTAAAAGACTGTGGCATCTCGGGACCAGTGGTGTCTACCCTAGTGAATGCTAGAAAAACTGTCACTGGGAAGATCTATCATATGGTCTGGAAGACTTGTATTGCTTGGTGTGAAGCCAAAAAATGACATCCTCGGAAATACGTGATTGGGAGAATTCTCTCTTTTCTACAGTCAGCTGTTGAAACCAGATTGGCTTTGAGTACAATCAGAGGTCAGATTTCGGCCCTGTCAGTATTCTTCCAAAGACCTTTAGGCTCCCATTCAGTGGTCCGAACCTTCACGTAGGGGCAACTCTTTTGCTTCCCCCCATTAAGTCACCTATGTGTCCTTGGGACTTGAACTTGGTGCTGTCTGTGTTACAGAAACAACCATTTGAACCTATCAAGGAAATTCCATTAGACTTGCTGTCACGCAAGCTAGCCTTCCTGATGGCCATCACCTTGGCTGGAAGGGTGTCGGAGTTGGCAGCCCTTTCGTGCAGGGAAACCATACTTGATCCTTCACCACGACAGGGTCGTGTTACGACCTTTTCCATCCTTTTTGCCAAAAGTGGTGTCAGCCTTTCATTGAAATCAAGACATTATTTTGCCTTCCTTTTTCTCTCAGCCTCGTTCGGCGGAAGAGAGACAACTGCATTCCTTGGATGTTGTCCGGTTTATTTGTCTAGATCTGCGGAGATCCGAGGATCAGACTCCTTTTTTGTTTTACCAAAAGGACCCAAGAAGGGGCAGGCAGCTTCCAAAGCTTCCATTGCCAATTGGGTCCGCCAATTGGTCATTCAGGCCTATGGTCTGAATTGTAAAGCTCCTCCCTTTAGGGTGAGAGCTCATTCTAGGAGGGGTGTAGGAACCTCCTGAGCTTTTCGTCATCAGGTATCTGTGGCTCAGATTTGTAAGGCTGCAACCTGGTCTTCGGTGCATACGTTCACAAAATGTTATCAAGTGGATGTTCGAGCAGCCGAGGATTCGGCTTGTAGCCGCAGTGTAATGCGGGCTGCCGTATAAGGTCTGATGGCTATTGTTTGGCAGGGTGTCTCCCTCCCCTCAAGGCTATTACTCTGGGACGTCCCAGTAGGTAATGAATATTAACCTAACTCTGTGTCACATGATGTATGAAAAATAAAATAGGATTTTTTCGTCATACCTGTAAAATCCTTTTCTTTGGGTACATCACAGGACACAGAGGTCCCTCCCCTCTTTTTGAGGATTCAGTGCTTGCTACAAAACTGAAGTACTTCCTGTATAGGAGGGGTTATATAGGGGATCACTTCCTGTCTAAAGACCTTTGGTCTACCAGTATCCATTCACCTGCAGATGAAGTATAACCCAGTAGGTAATGAATATATTAGCCCAACTCTGTGTTCCATGATGTACTCAAAAAAAGCATTTTACAGGTAAGTATGATGAAAAAATCCTATTTTTTAACCAATTCCCATCTGCCCAACGTCATGACATCGCGGACTTTGAGCGGTGGTACCTGAATAGTGCCTACAATTACAGGCATCGGTGCGTGACGTCATGTCACACAATCTTGTTGTGACGTCACGCCCGGCCTCAGCATTGAAGAAATACTGCCGCCTCGGCTGAGAAGCCGGGATTTTTGTTTTTGTTTTTTTTTTGTTTTTTTTTATTTTAGGCGTCTCAGCCTAGAGGTGAGATCTGGGAACTTATTGACCCCACATCTCTCCATAAAGAGGACCCGTCACGCACTATTCCTATTACAAGGGATGTTTACATTCCTTGTAATAGGAATAAAAGTGATAAAAAAAAATTAAAAAGATAGCATCAAACTAGAAAGATAAGAGTAAACTTAACAATAAAAAAAAAAAAAAAAAAAATGTAAAGCGCCCCAACCCCGCATACGTAAGTCATGCCCACATATGTAAACTGCGTGGTATCACCGCGAACGTTAGAGCGAGAGCAATAATTCTAGCCCAAGGCCTCCTCTGTAACTCAAAACTTGTAACCTGTAAAAAAATTGAAATGGTCAGCTATGGGGATTTTTAAGTACCAAAGTTTGGCGCCATTCCAGGAGCATGTACAATTTTGAAGTGTGACATGTTAGGTATCTGTTTACGTGGCGTAACATCATCTTTCACATTATGCAAAAAGCTTTACTGTGTGTTTTCTTTTTATGCATGAAACTGTTTAAAAAAAAAAAGTGTTTGAAAAATTGCTGTGCAAATACCGTGCAAGATAAAAAGTTACAGCGACTGCCATTTTATTCTGTAGGGTCTCTGTTAAAAAAACATATAAAATGTTTGGGGGTTTTGTGTAATCGAGCAAAACATAGGAGAGAAACATCAGAAATGGCCTGGTAGGCACGTGGTTACCTGGTGTGGCATGGAAGGTTTTTGCAGAACGTACTGGGTCCTGGTCTCACTAAAGCTGGGAAACTTGATAAACTTAATTGACAACTCCAAGATGGCACCCAGCAGCAGACTCAGAGCTTTTGGATGTCTGCACAAAGGAGACCCTTACAGCTAAATAACCTGCGTAATATTTAAATTGTGTTGAAATGAATGGTCTGCTCACAGGTTCTCATTAAGCAGTAGGTTTGCTTTTAAAAAGATTAAAATTGAAGAAGGTCATCTTAAAGTGTGAATGCTAAGCAGCCTGATGGGACCAAGGTTGTGATCCTCTGGTCTAGGCTCCCCCATCCCCCTTCTAGAAATCGGTGTACAGAATCTGCAGAGGTTCGCTCTTTCAGTACTGAAACACGTCTGTACAAACGATTGGAGGCTCGGAGGTGATTATGTGCATGTGTTGTCCGGGCGCAATTCAGAATGCTAATTCTGTCCTATTGATTGCTCTCCTGCTGGAAGGGGCTTTGATGCAGTCAGCTATGCAGGCTACTGCTCAGCACAAAGAACGGACAGCCTACAGTGAGAGAGGAGGACGAGCATGTCATGTGAAGTGAGGAAGTCACGAACCCTCGTTCGTGCTTGTGCGTCTGTACGATGGGTTTTCTTTTATTGATGTGTGCCCTTGATTTCCTTCATTTCTGCTTTTAGTATGATATAGATTGGCCATATGTAAAGGAGGGGTTACAGCCAGATCGTTATGTCACAGTGTTCTAGCATAATTAAGGCGCTGTGGCAGACACCCCCCCTCCCTCCCCCCAGTAGACTGCTGTACCTAGCATTGTGTGCAGCAATTTACAGTGGACTGTCATACTGGAGCACAGACCCAGATGTACTCTTCCTGTTGCTGTTAAGCTGCATTTCTGCAGTCTTCCCATGAACTAAAAGGAAATTTTACTTACGGTTGCCATATGTTTTTGGATGAAGTGTTTAGAATGAAAATGAATTAGCTTTAAATCTTGCACCCAGCTGTGAGTAATTGTTTGGTACCTTTTGTAGCACCCTCCTAGTTAATTTGCTAGGATTTTAGGTACATTTAGTTCTTTTTGTCTCCTCTGTAATCATTGGAGCAGTTGTGGATTTCTTTTGGCTGTTCTGGGTTTCATAAGCTGCAGGTTTGATTGCTGTCCCCTGCCTTCTAGAAAGTTCTGGAACATAGGAGTAGAGCAGAACAGCATGAATATTTATGGTGCTGCGATCCCTCAATAGGTGTGCCCTGAAGGTGGCTGAGAAGTGCATAAATAATTTGACAGCAGTATCTTCTTCTCCAGGGATTCCACCTGTTCAGGTGGGTGGTGGCTACCTCTTACCTCCAGCTATTCTGATGATTCAAGCTGCTGTTGATTGAGGTTCCAGCTGGGGGGCCTACACTCCAGAGGGTATTGGACACCCTGAGACTTCTCCTAAGGATCCAGTCTGTATAGTTTTTGGAAGGCATCCTGAATGGGCACAGCTGCTCCCCTGGCCTTGTGAGTAGTGCTTTGCAGTCCCCTTTAGACTGTGGAAAGACTTTGAGCTATGTAGTTTATCTCCTTAGAGGTCCATACATTCATACATTAGTCTCCTCTAGTTTCTCGTGGGAAGACTGTCCTTTAAAGCTGGGTCAATTTGTCCCCCTCTTGAGGAATACATACCTCTGGCCTCTGCTAGTCTCTCATGGGAAGATTGTGTTATGAGCCAAGCAAAAGAACCATTCCTAAAGTCTGCAACATAGAGAAGAGTGTCCTCTTGTTTCTGTTAGTGGTTCTGGAGTATCCCATACTATCCTGTACCCAATCCAAGTTATTCAACAATAAAACCACAAAGAGGCATCCCCTAGACTGTCAGTGTGCCTGGACTGTGCTCTGTGTACTGGCAGCATCTGCATTAGTGAGGGAGATTACCATCATCATCTTCATCATCTGTGCTGGAAGTGTGCAGCGACTGTGCCGTTGGGTGGGGCAACTGGTGGCGAGTAACTCTTAAGACCTGGCTAGTAAGTAGCTCAGGACTTCAAATTTTGAGCAAGTTGACAAACTTGAAGCCCAAGGGCCACATGCGGTCCTTGTTGTGCAGCCCAAAAGCTGCAGATTGGGCAACAGGGGTCTACGTGATTGGGTATAATTTGGATGAATGGTTTAGGTAGGACCTGACCATAAACTGTTGATGAAAGTGTAAAAATAGTGTTGGACCTGTAGGGTTATCTCACTGGTATTACTATCTTAAAGTGGAGGTTCAGCCTAAGACTTACTAACTTTAAATGTACTGGCAGCCACATTCTAAGACTAATCTATCTAACCCTGTAAAGCAAAAATCTCTATACATACCTTTTCTACAGCCAGTCTGGTCTCCAGTGGCGGATGCTGTGTGGAAGACAACCAACAATGGCTGGGAAATTACGCCACCCATAGACTTTCTATGGGGCTTCCGTTGTCTGCTGCCTCTCAAAGCTGCCGCTGACAGATCAGGATCGGCTGCAGAAAAGGTCCATGGTCTCCTTGAGTATAGTGCAATGTAACAAAAATGGAAATTGAAGGGCCATGCCACTGCTAGGTGCTCACAATAAACTGATCTGTTCTTATCTGACAGATCACATTTGAAAACAAAAATGTATGCGAACGGCTGAAATCTGACCTTTCACATGGTGGTATTTTGTCCTGAAGGTGGGTAATGAACTGTCATTTGGTCCTCCTCTGCTGGCATAGTGCAGATAATTTTACCTGGTATCCTGGGCCATCTCTGGAGCATAACTGGTCGGTAGAGATTAGATTTTATGAAGTATGGATATTCTTTCGTGTACATGGTGTTATCCGATAGTATCACAGCTCAGTTGATGTCATTTATAATTCTTTAAAAGATTTGCCCATCAAGTATGATAGCCTGTAACATATCTACAGCATAAAAGCTAAAATCCGACAAATCTGAGAACTGTGCATGGAGGAAACCTTTGTCTTGTTTCATTTCAGATTAGTTAAATTAATCATTTAGTTTCGTCATATTCGTTATGTTAGAATACTTTGTTTTTGGAATTTGTTTCGTATATTCGGATTTGTTTCGTATTTTGGGATTTGTTTTGTATATTCGGATTTGTTTTGTATATTCGGATTTGTTTCATATATCTGATTCACTTTGTATATTTGATGTATTTCATATATTCAGATGCATTTCATATATTCAGATTAATTTCATATATTCAGATTAATTTCATATATTCAGATTAATTTCGTATATTCAGATCCATTTCGTTTATTCATTGTTCCGACTCGATTTGTATTTCTGAAGTTATTTTGGAAGATTGGCTATATTCGTTTTAATGTGTTAATTCAATATTTCTGGAAATTACTTATGTACTCTGTTTAGGTTGGATGGAGGTGGATACATCAGAATCTCCGAATCATAATCTTACGAATGGAACTAAATTATATTTTGATTCATCCATTATGTTCTGATTCAGAGATTCTGCTGAATCCACCTCCATCCAACCCAAATTCAGTAGGTAGGAATCAATTTATTTCACTTTTATAACCTAGTGTATTTACTGCAATATTTTTCCATTTTATATGTAGTGCATTTTTTATAACAATGAAAATGTTAATGTAACATAAAAACAAAATGGATCTGATGTAATTTGGATTGTTAAAAATCCAATGCTTCAAACGTTAACATAAGGCCCAAGCTATTGCATCATATCATCCAAATGAATTTGTTGTTTCGTTATATATTATTTCAGATTACCGTAATTGAACTTCGTTACTTTTGTGAATCCAAAATTCGTATACATCCTAATCTCCAAATGGCGAAAATTTCATCTGAGTTTCGATTCGTAACAAAAGGAATTGCACATGTCTAACTAGAACATATCTTCTGAAAGGGTGAACACCTGCAGCAGATATAGTAATCCCTGTGACATTATACGAACCATGAAATTATGGCACCATCCAACACCTTTCTTGTTGGATAGCATAATCTTTAGTCCTGCCAGCAATTGGCTTTCCAGGCTTTATTTTTAGCAAAGTGATTTTTGCTTGGCTGAGTGTTTTAGTTTGGAAAGCTGGGTCCTGGAAGTGATAAGAATGTTTAGACAAGTAATAAGGATGGTGAAGTTCTGAGGGTATCAAGGCACGCTTATATAAGACGATGTGCCAGCAGACGATAAAATAAGCAGTTTTGACTGTCTTGAGTGTTATGGCACATTTAGCTGCTCTACAACTTAAAGTAGACTAATATCACTAATTATTCAGTTTTCCTAAAATCTAATCCCTAGTGATCCTGCCATGAAGGTCATGATAACACACTCTCCCTGGCTTCTGGCTGGGCTCCCATGTTCTTTACCCTGTCACACAGGCTTCTGATAGAGACTAAAAGTGGCCAGAACTACACACAGACATGGTACACTGTTGTCGCCATCAAGAAACCCGCCCTAAGAAATGCTAGGCAGCCATGGCCAAAGAGTATATAGATAGGAAGTAGCGTCAAGGAAGCCACTGGAGACACACACTGCAAAGACTGCATTATTAATTGAGGAACATAGTACTGTTGATAGAAGACTGGTGGGTATACTTCCATGAACAGGATTGGATTGGACACTAAGTTGTAAAACAAACAAAGTGCAGCTCCACCTAGTGGCTATACCCCACAACTACTATAGAGCTTCAGTACACCTTAGTGTCCCAAGAAGAAGCTTTTTTATAACTGTGTAATGTATGTGTTCACTAAGTCTGAGTTCAGGTAGGCTGCCCTGCCACTAGTGATTTGTGGAAATCACCAGCAGCAGGATAGCTAAGAGGCTGCTGCTTTGTCCCTATGGAATATCTCCCTCCCTAGTAGTGAGATGTTACTCCCATTGCTAGTGATTAAGTGTTCAGGTCAGTGACAGAGCAACATCTTGCTGCATCTGCCTATTGAGTAAGGAATTGCACATTGGCAGACAGACTCCATCTTTAGTGATCATGCTGCTGGCAAGATTGTCATGCAATACAAGTGTTTTGTTGCAGATCACTGTTGATGTCACCGGTGACTTGGCAGGTGGTAAAGGCTTGACCCATAGACGCCGTAGAGGCTTTAGGGGCATAAATACATAGAGAAGGTAGAGACATAGATACATAGAGGCGGTAGAGACATAGATACATAGAGGCAGTAGAGGCGGTAGATACATAGAGGCGGTAGATACATAGAGGCGGTAGAGACATAGAGGCGGTAGAGACATAGATACATAGAGGCGGTGAAGACATGGATACATAGAGGTGGTGAAGACATGGATACATAGAGGTGGTAGAGGCATAGATACATAGAGGTTGAAAAAACATAGATACATAATACAAGTGTTTTGTTGCAGATCACTGTTGATGTCACCGGTGACTTGGCAAGTGGTAAAGGCTTGATCCATAGAAGCCGTAGAGGCTTTAGGGGCATAAATACATAGAGGCGGTAGAGACAGATACATAGAGGCGGTAGAGACATAGATACATAGAGGCAATAGAGACATAGATACATAGAGGTGGTAGAGGCATAGACACATAGAGGTTGAAAAAACATAGATACATAGAGGTTGTAAAGACATAGATACATACAAGTGGTAAAGACATAGATGCATAGAGGTGGTGAAGACCTTAATACATAGAGGTGATAATGGGTAAAACCCATCAATAAAGATCAGGAGAAGAATTACCACACTGACACACTGTTGAAATTGAGCTTTGTGGGTAAGTGTACTAAGTAGACATGTATCAGAGTACCTCGTTCCACATCACTAATTGTTAATTCTGCCTGGACTACAGATGTCCAATGTTCTAATTGTTGTGCTTGTATAAAGATTGCAGTCACCTGATCCACACACAATGCCGCTATTACCAGATCACTCTGAAAATACCGCTAAGCACAAAAGCTCTGGGATTAGTCCGAGAGCACAGCATTGTTCTCCTGCTTTGGAAAGGCCTGTTTGATCTACGTGTTGTTTAATTAAAATATAAAGAGTAGTCCAAAAAAGAAAGCACTCGCAGTGATATGGACTCCACATCTCTAAATAGATGACATCAGCTGCTCTTCATTATGGGTTCTGCAGGTTCTAGTCTACAATCAGTTCAGAGCACCTGTGGTTTTGGAGTAAGCCCTGGGGGTGTAGGTAAGCAAGGCATCATTTTTTTCCCACCTGTGAAGGTTTTAGTGTGTTTTGGAAAGATGTTAAGCCTACCTCCAGTTAAGCTCCAGTTAACCCCCTTTTAATACATGTTATCCTGCCCTATGTTAAATGGTTAGTTCACCTTTAACCAAAAACTGCCTAAGCAGGTAAGTGATGCCTGCAGATAAAAACTGTGCAGCCTTGACCAAAGTTAAATAATGCCCTTGCTATAGGTGTAGGCCATTTACATACCTCTGGAGGCCTAGCTGAAAACGTGCCCCTTACCTTTATAGGCAGTTTTTAGTAAAGAGAAACTAACCCTTTAAGCATGCCTACAGTACATTAAGCTACATCTTTTTATTATACATGTTAATATGTCATCTTATCAGAAAATTATTACACATGATACACCAAAATTTAAAAAAAATGGGTTGATATATATTTCACTAGCCTAGCATGAAAATATTAGCGTGTATTTATGAACTGGAGATTCTTCTGGGTCATCTTAGCCAATATATTATCTGATGTCTACGCACTATACAGCAGGCATCACTAACTAGCGGACTGTGGTACGGGTCCAGACCCAATCAATGTCCCACCCGGACCGCAGCGTTCACGCCATTTAGGAGCCTGATGTTCTCTTAGCCTTCGCAGAGCTAACAGCAAGAGGTAGGACAGTTCTGGAGGGAGGGCGGGAGCTGCCTTAGGTAAACAAGCCAGTGATTGATTGCTAGGATGAACGGCGGTCCAAGAAACAAATGGCCAGCTTGCAGCTCCCGTCCTCCATTCAGACCTGCTGTGCCTCCCATCCTCCCATCTGGGGAGATGTGAAAGGGGGGCTGAGGACATTCATGTGAAGGGGGGTAATGTGTAAGAACAGTAATGTGGGAAGAGGGGAGGGAGGGGCGCTGAGTATGGTAATGTGTGTGGGGGCTGAGTACTGTAGTGTGTGTGTGTGGGGGGTTTAAGGCTGAGTACTGTAATGTCAGGAAGGGGGGGTTAGTGTACTGTAAAGAGGGGGGCTGAGAACAGTAATGTGGGGGAACTGAATACTGCAGTGGGGGAGATGAGGACAGTAATGGGGGTGGCGAAGGACAGTAATGGGGCGGGGGGCTGCTGAGGATAGTAATGTAGGGAAGCTGCATACTGTTTCGGGGGGGCTGTGGATATTAATGTAGGGCAGCGGAGTACTGTAATGGGGGGCTGAGGACATTAATGGGGGGGGGGGGCGGCTGAATACTGTATTGGGGAGCTGAGGACAATAATATGAGGAAGCTGAGTACTGTAATGGGGGGAGCAGAGTACTGTAATGGTGGGGGGGTGGCTGAGGACAGTAATATGGGAGGCTGAGGACAATGTGGTTAGCTGAATACTGAATTGGGGACAGAGGACAAAATGTGGGGTAGCTGAGTACTGTGGGGGGGGGGCTGAGGACAGTAATGGGGGAGCTGGATACTGTAATGGGGGGCTTAGGACAGTAATGTGGAGGGCTGGGGACGGTAATGGAGGGGGTTGATGTCAAGTGGGTATGAGAACACTACTGTGAAGAGGGGGGATCTTGATGTGAAGAGAAGGGAACTGTGATGTCATTTCAATGGACTGCACTACTCATGAGAAATATGGGGGAAAAAGTCCTTGACCCTTTTTTTTTCAAATTGCGCAGCACTAAGCTACATGATGCTGCAGGACCAGGTGGTTTGGCGCACACATGTGCTAAAGTGTGGTGTGTTCCTCTGCCGGTCGGGAGAATTTGCAATTTCTCCTGCGTTCCCCAGCTGCAGAGATGGAAACGCCTAGGAGGAGAGCATGCTGTGATGTCATATGACAAACATGCGATTCGGACCTCTGCTGGAAGAAGATTTTTACTAACCGGACCACCGTGATTTTCAACTCCGTACCCCTGCTTTAAAGTCTGTAGTCTGAACTGATGTCTGCACAGTTCCCTTATTTGTGTACACAATTCTAGGTGTTCCAGGCCCAGCGAGAGAAGAAATGTTCTTTTTACTTAGGTTCCGTGGTGATGGAGAGAAAAGTGGTGGGAGAGACTGCTACTAACATCAGTTGATAAACCAGGCATCTGTTTCCCAAAATATAGCTATGGGTTTGTTCTCTGTAAAATGTGAATTAAGCTTTGATGGCAGAGTGACCAGATTCCAAAAGTCATCCAAATGTCAGCTTTCCACTCCATGCTTTATAATAAAAGGAAGGATCTGTTTGGCTGCTCTGGCCAACAATAACACTCCATCTACACAGATACAGTCACTCTGAAAATATTGAGCATAGCCACTATGGGCTTGGCTTGGGACTAAAGTTGGCCATAGGTGATTTGTTTTATTTTTTTACAGTGGGTTGAGTGAATGAAAATGAACAGGTTCCTCCATCCATACAAGCAAGGTGGATGGAGGAATCCACCCTACTGGGACATTGTATTCTGATAGCAGGACTCTCCTCTGTCAGAATACACCGATCAGCAGCTGCAGCTAGCTGATCAAGAAAATTTTTCAACAAGCCCTTTCAACAAAACGTGGATCAAAATTCATCTGGTGCCTGCTTAACCGGCCAGTTTCAGTCTATCTGTGGCCAGCTTTAGCCCACCCAGTATCCCCCTTTCCAATATGAAGGCTTCATCAATCAGTTAAGTTGTCAGTAGACAAGGGGTAGGGGTTAAACTGGCCATACATGGCTCAAAATTTGAGCTGTGAATTGTTTTGTGAGCAACACCCGGCTCAGCAAACTTCGACTGAAATATTGATAGAGAAGATGAACAATCATTGGCCAAACAAGGACTGCATCCAATCCGTTGCATCGACTGTTCAGGTATTCATGCATAAACTGAAGGCTGGTTGGACCAAAGGATATAAGAGTCCAAATTAATTTATTAGTTTGTACTAAAAAAAAGCCAACGTGTTTCGGGGGGGGGGGCTACCAATGCTAGAACATGATTGTTAGACTCCTGATTCTATCAGTCACAGTTATATTATGTTGTGTTTTGTTGAAGCCCCGATGAAGGGGAGTTTATTTGACCCCAGAAACGCGTTGGCTGTTTTTAAGTGCATACTAATAGATGAATTTGTGCTCTTTTATCCTTTGGTCTGGCGCTCCTTCTATTAGTGCATGTTTTTTTTCTGGTAACCTGCTGGGAGAGTCTGTTGTGAGCAGCCTAACCTTGGCCAGTGGGCTCTTCAAATGTTTTTGCCCCCTCACTACTTTGTATGAACTCATGTGCCAGCGCCTCTTGGATGTTTTTTTCTTCATTGGTGTTAAGGTATTCAGACAGCTGCAGCATGTAAGAAATATATGCTTATAGGGTTAGCATTAGCCAAAGACGGAGAAATCATACACTCAAATACACACCCGATGGGATACAGTCACTATTCAGCCAATCATTGTCTACCTGGCTTAGTCAATTTTTAGATCAACCTTTTTTTGAGCAGGGTGGTGATTGCAGGGCCACCCTTGGCTAGAGTTTGGGTTTATTCAGCAAAAATCATCTGAACCTCAAACTATGACCAGCCTTTGTTGCCAGGGATCTAGGATCAGAGGGGTGCAAAGAAGAGGCTGAAATACTTGTAATAGCTGGGGCTTAAAACTTTAAAATGGCTAAAGGTGTAAACATGTACACTTTAGGGTGTTTTCTGGGATTCAGCTAAAATGGACCCTTTTTAGCATCAACATTACAGGGATGTCCAAACTTTCAAAAGAAAGGGCCAGTTTGGTGTCCTTCAAACTTTAGGAGGGTCAGGCTGTGGCCAGTGGGAGTAGAAAATGTCCTGGGGTTACTGGAAGTAAACAATTCCCCATGATTGGTACTAGAGTGAGTAATAGTGCTCCATTGTTGGTATCAGTGGGAGGAATAGTGCCCTATAATTGATGTCAGTGGTAGTTATAGTGCCCCATCGTTGGTATCAATGGAAGGAATGGTGCGCCATCATTGGTATCAGTGGGAGGAAAAGTACCCCTTCATTGGTGTTAGTGGCAGTAATAGTGCCTCAACGTTGATATTAATGGTCCCCCATCGTTGGTATCAATGGGATTAATGGTGCCCCATCGTTGGTATCAATGGGAGGAATAGTGCCCTATAATTTGTGTCAGTGGTAGTAATACCACCCCATTGGTATCAATGGGAGGAATAATGCGCCATCATTGTTATCAGTGGGATTAATAGTGTGCCATTGTTGGTATCAATGGGATTAATAGTGCTCCATCCTTGGTATCAATGGGAGGAATAGTGCCCCATCATTGGTATCAGTGGGATTAATAGTGTGCCATTGTTTGTATCAATGGGATTAATGGTGCTCCATCGTTGGTATCAATGGGAGGAATAGTGCCCCATCATTGGTTCCTGGCAGTGGAAGGTATAATGCCCCAAGGACTGGATAAAAACTAGCAAAGGGCTGCATCCGGCCCCCAGGCCGCAGTTAGGAGACCACTGTTCTAGACAAAGCAGTGCCCCAGCTGGTTCATGCTTCCATCATTTCAGAGGCTGATACTCCAGGGGGCAAATGATCTTTTCATTAAATAGATTTTTATTAATGTTAATGTTTTAACAGGGTTACAGTCGGGCCAGTATAATTACAACACTGGAGCTTTAGGTAACAATGGGATAATGGATCAGCACAATCCAAGCACTGGAAATGAGCCTAATTTAAGACCCCTACAACTGTCCACAAACAAATGAATATTACTAAAGCACAGTTAAACACTCGGGTCCTTTCATTAAAATAATAATATAAATAAATCTGATTGCCAATAGTGACAATCCACTAATGTTTGAGATATAAATTATGTGATGAAGCCAAACATTTGTCATGCATCGTCATTGCTTTTGCTACTTGCTTCTCCTACTGCTTTTACTGGAGATCGGAAATATCCGCGTTTCTAACATACAGGAGGGATAGTAGCGGAGAGGGTGACTCCTCCAGAGGAAAGCTCCCGGTGCCACAGGCATAAACAGCCGCCCGCTCATCAGCCCACTTCCAAGTGGAATGTCCCTGTATACTAAGGACATGACAGGGCTTTGTGGTGAATGCCTGCCAGGGAATTTTGGAACCGCTTCTGCTTTTTTTTTTTTTTTTTTTTTTTTTTTTTTTTTTTTTGATGGCAGACAGTTGAAGGAAACTACTATTAATGAATATACTTCTCCTGTCCAGGCCAGATCTATGTTTTAAAGAAGAACTTTGGGCATATTTTAGAAACGACCTCTAGTGTAGTGCTTCAGAATTGTGAAGTAGTTTGTTAGTAATTATCTGATACCTGCCATTATACTGGCTTGCTGTATGCCATCTGAATGTTGAAATCAGGCTTACACAGGGAGTAAACTGATAGATAGGAGTGGAAGGTTCTTGAGTAGGCTTACTAAAGGGATATACAGTGCCTTGAAAAAGTACTCACCTTGAAATTTTCAAAATGTTCTCATGTTATAACTAAAAATGTAAATGTATTTTATTGGGATTTTATGCGATAGACCAACACAAAGTGGAAGGAAAATTATAAATGGTTTTCAATTTTTTTTACAAATAAATATGTGAAAAGTGTAACGTGCATTTCAATACTTTGTAGGTCCACCTTTCACTGCAATTACAGCTGAAAATCTTTTTGGGGATGTCTCTACCAGCTTTGCACATCTAGAGAGGGAAATGTTTGCCCATTTTCTTTGCAAAATAGCTCCAGCTCTGTCAGATTTGATGGAATATCATCTTTAATCTAAACCATTCCATTGTAGCTCTGGCTGTATGTTTGGGGTCATTGTCCTGCTGGAAGGAAAACCTCACCCCAGTCTCAAGTCTTTTGCAGACTCCAACAGGTTGCCCTGTATTTGACTCCATCCATCTTCCCATCAATTCTGACCAGCTTCCCTGTCCCTGCTGAAGAAAAGCATCCCCACAACATGATGCTGCCACCACCATGTTTCACGGTGGGGCTGGTGTGTTCAGGGTGATGTAAAGTGTTAGTTTTCCGCAACGCATAGCGTTTTGCTTTTAGGCTATAAAGCTCAATTTTGGTCTCATCTGACCAGAGCACCTTCTTCCACATGTTTGCTGTGTCCCCCACATGGCTTCTCGCAAACTGCAAACGGGACGACTGATGGCTTTCTTTCAACAGTTGCTTTCTTCTTGCCACTCTTCTATAAAGGCCAGATTTGTGGAGTGGACACCCAATAGTTGACCCGTGGACAGATTCCCCACCTGAGCTATGGATCTCTGCAGCTCCTCCAGAACTACCATGGGTCTCTTGGCTGCTTCGCTGATTAATGCTCTCCTTGGCCAGCCTGTCATTTTAGGTGGACGGCAATGTTATGGTAGGTTCGCAGTTGTGCCATACTCTTTCCATTTTCAGATGATGGATTGAACAGTGCTCTGTGAGATGTTGGGATATTTTTTATAACCTAACCCTGTTTTAAACTTCTCCACAACTTCCCTGACCTGTCTGGTGGGTTTCTTGGCCTTCATGGTGGGTGCTGTTTGTTCACTAAGGTTTTTTAACAAACCTCTGAGGGCTTTACAGAACAGCTGTATTTATACTGAGATTAAATTACACACTGGTTGACTCTATTTACTAATTAGGTGACTTCTGAAGGCAATTGATTTAGTTAGGGGTATCAGAGTAAATGCACGGCACATTTTTCAGATATTTATTTGTAAAAAAATGTTGAAAACCATTTATCATTTTCCTTCCACTTCACAATTATGTGCCACTTTGTGTTGGTCTATCACATAAAATCCCAATAAAATACATTTACGTTTTTGGTTGTAACATGGCAAAATGTGGAAAATTTCAAGGGATGTGAATACTTTTTCAAGGCACTGTAGATCAGGGTGTGTGTCATCGGTGTGTTGGTGTTCCACCAGTCAATGGGAAGGAAGTGGGACACTGGCTGGAATCCTGCAGGCAGAGAGAAGTGGTGTCCCCTCCTTACACCATGCATCGTATAACATAAGAAGAGTAGGGATCGCAAGTACATGCCTTAGCTCATTGTAATGCAGTCAATATATGACATTATGGGGGGGGGGGGGGTTACTAAATTTGGTGCACACAGAATCTGGTGCAGCTTCCAGGTTTTATTGTGAAAGATTTATGGAACAGCTGAAGTTATAAGCTGATTGCTTACTATGCACAGTTGCATTTCAGATTCTGAGTGCACCAGTTTTAGTAAATCTCCCCCTATATGTATTCAGGATGGTGTGCATACTGGATTATGCTTTAGCCACAAGATGGTGTGTGCATTGGATTATACCATGGCCACAGGGCGGTGTGTGATGGATTGTACTATGGCCACAGGATTCTATGTGCAATGGATTGTACTATGGCCAAATAATGATGTGTGCATTGGACTATATCATAGCCACAGGATGATGTTTGCACTGGATTGTACCATGACAGCAGGATGATGTCTACTGGAATGTACCATGGTCAAAGGATGGTGTCTGCTGGATTATAACATGGCCACAGGATGGTGTTTGCACTGGATTATGCCATGACAACAGGCCAGTGTTTGCTGCATTATACCATGGCCACTGTAGTGTGTGCACGGTATTATCCTATGGTCACAAGGACGGTGTGTGGATTATTCCATGGCCACAGTACAGTAGAGGGATTATACTGTGGTCACAGGAGAATGTGTGGATTATACAGGATTGCTACAGGAGGGTGTGTAAATTGTCCCATGACTACAGGATTCTGCGTGGATTGTCCCATGACTACAGGACGGTGCATGGATTGCCTCATGACTATAGGATGGTACGTGGATTGCCTCATGGCTACAGGACAGTGCGTGGATTGTCCCATGGCTACAGGACAGTGCGTGGATTGTCCCATGGCTACAGGACAGTGCGTGGATTGTCCCATGGCTACAGGACGGTAGGTGGATTGTTCCATTGCTACAGAACAGTGTGTGGATTGTCTCATGGCTACAGGACGGTGTATGGATTGTCTCATGTCTACAGGACGGTGTATGGATTGTCTCATGTCTACAGGACGGTGTATGGCTTGTCTCATGGCTACAGGACAGTGTATGGATTGTCCCATGGCTACAGGATGGTGCCTGGATTATTCCATGGTCACAGTACAGTGTTTGGATTATTCCATGGTCACAGTACAGTGTGTGGATTATTCTGTGGTCACAGTACAGTGTGTGGATTATTCCATGGTCACAGTACAGTGTGTGGATTATTCTGTGGTCACAGTACAGTGTGTGGATTATACTGGAGGGTTTGTGGATTGTACTGTGGGCACAGGAGGGTGTGTGGATTGTACAGGATTGTCTCATGGCTACAGGACGGTGTGTATATTGTCCAATGACTACAGGATGCTGTGTGGATTGTCTCATGACTACAGGACGGTGCATGGATTGCCTCATGACTACAGGATAGTAGGTGGATTGTCCCATGGCTCCAGGACAGTGTGTGGATTGTCCCATGGCTCCAGGACATTGCGTGGACTGTCCCATGGCTCCAGGACGTTGCGTGGACTGTCCCATGGCTACAGAATGATGCGTGGACTGTCCCATGGCTACAGAACGATGCGTGGACTGTCCCATGGCTACAGAACCATGCGTGGACTGTCCCATGGCTACAGGATGGTGTGTGGATTGTCCCATGGCTACAGGATGGTGTGTGGATTGTCCCATGGCTACAGGACGGTGTGTGGATTGTCCCATGGCTACAGGACGGTGTGTGGATTGTCCCATGGCTACAGGACGGTGTGTGGATTGTCCCATGGCTACAGGACGGTGTGTGGATTGTCCCATGGCTACAGGACGGTGTGTGGATTGTCCCGTGGCTACAGGACGATGCATGGATTGTCCCATGGCTACAGGACGGTGTGTGGATTGTCCCATGGCTACCGGACGGTGTGTGGATTGTCTCATGGCTACACGACGGTGTGTGGATTGTCCCATGGCTACAGGACGGTGTGTGTATTGTCTCATGGCTACAGGACGGTGTGTGGATTGTCCCATGGCTCCAGGACGGTGCGTGGACTGTCCCATGGCTACAGGACGGTACGTAGATTGTCCCATGGCTACAGGTTGATGCATAGATTGTCCCATGGCTACAGGACGATGTGTGGATTGTCCCATGGCTACAGGACGATGCGTGGATTGTACCATGGCTACAGGTTGGTGTGTGGATTGTCTTATGGCTACAGGTTGGTGTGTGGATTGTCTTATGGCTACAGGACAGTGTGTGAATTGTCCCATGGCTCCAGGATGTTGCGTGGACTGTCCCATGGCTAGAGGACAGCGCCTGGATTTTCCCATGGCTACAGGACGGTGCCTGGATTATTCCATGGTCACAGTACAGCGTGTGGATTATACTGTGGTCACAGGATAATGTGTGGATTATACTGACTTGTCTCATGACTACAGGACAGTGCATGGATTATGCCATGGTCACAGGATGGTGCATGGATTGTACCGTGGTCACAGAACGGTATGTGGATTGTACCGTGGGCACAGGAGGATTCGTGGATTATACCGTGGTCATAGTGTGTGCACTGCATTATACCATAACTACAGGATGATGTGTGCTGAATTATATTACACTGGTAGAATGGGGTATACATTAGGTTATATCCTTGATGAAGGTGTGTATGTTATATTATATCACATAAGTAGAAAGGTGTGAATATTGAATTATATCACACACACACAGATTGGCACTGAGCTCTTACTGAGACTGTGATCCTTGCTTAGTCATGAATTTATTTTCAATCCATAAGGATAAGGATTAGGAATTATTCAGCAAAATTGTCTCCAGTAGAAGATTACTGGACAGGTCTAGAATGTTTCCATACTTCAACAGGGAAGTGTTTCTTTTGATATTTGGTCATGTCGGAATGTAGCAGCTCTTACTGAGTTCCTCTTCAACCCCCCAGTCACCACAACACATTGGCATTATCAGTGTCATTCCTGAAGCATGATGTCCATGGTGCGTCATGGAAAATTGTCCCTAGACAGGGAACGGGTGAGGTACCCCTGCTTTCCCGGGCCCTTCTAGTTCCTGGAATCCTCAGGGAGCCGGCCAATGGTGATCTCTGCCTGAGAATGAGGGGCTTTAGAGCAGAAGGGCCTGGAGAGCACTTTATTCCAGTGCACCACGTATATCACCCCCCCCCCCCCCAACAGCTGCTGTGTGCTTCAGCCCCATCTGACAGCTCCATGCCGATGGCTGGAAGATAGAACCATTTGATGTTATAAAAATGCAAAGCCACGGGACACAGAACTCTGTGAAAAGTTTAGGCCTTATGACACCAGTCATGTATTTTCTCAATGAGAGGAGGGTGGGAAGCAGATTGTCCATTTATAACCAGTATGAAGGGTGCATGAGGCTTGGCCAGCTACCCGCAAGGGCCGGAAACAGAAATAGAGAAGACCAGTTCTAATGATGATCCTTCTGGTTGTTGGAAGGACTGAGTGCTATGGAATGTGCATGTTGTATGGATACTTTTCATGCTAGTTATAAATTGATGAGCTGCTTGCAAGCTGTCTAGGGGGCCTCGTCTGTGCATTGTGTTTAAAGCAGTCTGCATAATCCTCTATTTATTTAGATATCTCTGTACATGTCCCAGTTTATAGATTAGAGTAGAACCTTGCTTGGGAAGTGGATAACATTATTAGCCGTGTCCTCCACCTGGCTGTGCTGTCTGGCAGAGCTGTGTAAATCCTAGCCTGTGTTATTTCCTGTGTATATGCATATGACATTGTGAAAGTTGTCTTAGGTGCATCCCCCTCCCCTGACCACAATCAGAGCTGGCTGGTGATAGACTGGTCTAGTAGAGCAGGAGTGTCCATACTGTGGCCCATAAGCCAAATTCAGCCCACTGCAAGGTTTTATGTGGCCCCTGATGTAAGATTCTTGATGGGGACCTGGATGTAAGGGGGGACTCTGATGGGGACTCTCTTGTAAGGACAGATTCCGACGTAACAAGGACTACTCTGATGTTAGGGAGCTCTGATGGGGATTTTCATGGAAGGGGTTCTCCAATATTGGGGGATCTTTGATGGTGACTACTCTAGGGGGCTCTGATGGGGAATCTAATGTAAGGAGGGATTCCAATGTAACAAGGTACTTGATGGGCGCTCTGAAGTAAGGGGATACTCTGATTGGGATTTTCATGTAAGGGATGCTCCAATGTAAGGGGGATTTTGATGGGGACTACAATGATGGGGAATTTCATATAAGGAGGGATTCCAATGTAACAAGGAATTTGATGGGCGCTCTGATGTAAGGGGAAACTCCGATGGGGATTTTCATGAAAGGGGTGGTCCAATGTAAGGGGAACTTTGATGTAAGGGGGACCTTGATGAGGACTACTCTCTTGTAATGGGACTTTGATGTCAGAGGGGATTCTCCTGTAAGGGGGTTTCCAATAGGAAATTTGATGGAGGCTCTGATAGGGACTCTCATGTAAGGGGAACTTTGATGGGGAAGTCTGATGGGCTCAAATGTTTTTTTCTTTTTTATTTCTGTGCTTTGTTGTAATAATGTTTTTTCTGTTCTAAATCATATGCTTATTGTGTATTAATTCATGTTATTATGATTTGTCCATTTAGAAGTCGGCCCAGGCTTATTATATTGTGGCCCTCGTAGTGAAAGGTTTTGGAGACCCCTGATAGAGTGTGTGCACTGACTGCACATTAGTCATCCTGGGGCTGATGCCCATCCTATTGTCCATTGCCACCACTTAGAAGCCTAGATTCATTATCGTTAATCCTGAGCTGTAAAAGATTGCTAAAAGCTTATTGGTCCATAAAATGTAAAGTGTGAGAGATAATCGCAGTGTTGTATTTTAGAAATCAAACTCCCGTACATTATATATCTGCTGATGACATGTTATAAATCCACAGTGCAGCAGATATCCTGGATCGATCGATGAATGCATTTGTTCTATAATCATCCATCACCCGTCCAATAAATCACTCATTAGTCAGTATAACTCATGTAAATCTGCTGCCATCTGCTGGAAGGTTTTGGTCCTTGCATCCGCTTGACACACCATAGTAAACCAATGAAAAGTGTGGGCCTGAGAAATGTCTTGGCCTCTAGCAATCTACTGAGATTCCAGATGTAGCTTTCATATTGCTATGCAGGTCAGCTGTTTGCAGCTACTTGTTTTGCACAGCTCCTCTTTGATTATTACTCCTCTCTCTCTCTGCAGATCGAATGAATTTGATATGATAGAGACGTTATGGACGTAGAGTCGGCTTACGGCGAATTTATATCGTGTGACCGAACGGGCAGACGCAACGCAGTGCCTGACATCAAGGGGGAATGCAGCTCAACGGGGGTGAGAGACCTTTCAGAGGACATAGGAGACCTGTCCATTCAAGGAGCAGGTTAGTCACCCAAATAATGGTAAATGTGTTATGACTAGCACAACTTACTGCATTGCTGCTAAATGGCTCATCTGCACCATTGCTATATTCCAGACCTCTTCAAGAATCATGGGTCAGGTGTACACATGTTCTATACTATTCTTCTCACTTTCTATATAGAGGCTCTTCTGATATTGTAGACCTTAGTTAATCCATTTACACAGGATGGACAAGTCCTACAATCCCTGCCAAGTTTTTAAACACATCAGGGACAGTTTAGTGTATCAGGATGAAACATACAAACTCCACACAGTAAAGCCCAGTGTATGGAGTGTTACTGAATATGGGTAGGCAGGCACACATTATTTTCTGTGTCGTTTCTGTCTTTCAAAGCTGCCAGACTTCACAGCACAATGGTAGATGTGATCTATTTATTTTAAAGGAAACCTGAACCTAAATGCTAACAAAGTTATGCTTGGATCTTGGGGGTGTGGACAAATACTTAGTAACAGAAGGCCTTGAAATACTAACCTGAGGAAGACACTGCACCAGGTTGGTTTGAGTTTGGGGCACTAGGTCATGTGATCTCTGCAGCACCAGGTTGGCTTGAGTTTGGGGCACTAGGTCATGTGATCTCTGCAGCACCAGGTTGGCTTGAGTTTGGGGCACTGGGTCATGTGATCTCTGCAGCACCAGGTTGGCTTGAGTTTGGGGCACTGGGTCTTGTGATCTTCACGGCATCAGGTTGGCTTGGGTTTGGAGTATGGTTGCCACCTCATCCCTTTAAACACGAACACATATTAATTACACAGGTTCTGTGGCTGATTAAGGTGGTAATTAAACTCACTTGGTGCCTTATCTGCATTTAATTAGTCTCAGAACCTGTGTAATTCAAAGGTGTTTGGGTTTAGAGGGATGAGGTGGCAACTCTAGTTTGGAGTACTTGGTCATATTATCTCTGCGGCACCAGGTTGGCTTGGGTCTGAGGGCACTGGATCATGTGATCTTTGCGGCACCAGGATGGCTTGGGTCTGTAGCACTGGGTCATGTGATGTCTGCAAAATTATGTTGGCTTGAGTTTAGGGCACTAGGTCACGTGATCCCTGCGGCACCAGGTTGGTTTGAGTTGGAGGCACTTGGTCATGTGACCTTAGCTGATGAGAAACATCAAAGCTCAAATTGTCTTGTCTTTCCCTTTAGCACAGATCATACAATCAAAGTGGTTCATTGTTGATGAAATGTGGGGGGATTTTTGTTCTGTTTATTTCAGTTATTTAAAGTGGAACTTTAGTTAGAAGATGAAGTTCTGCTAGATCATTTCAGGCTGGTCCCTTTGCCAGGTATAGCTACGTGAAATATTCAATAAGTAGAGGCCTATACTGTTTAGAATCCAGTAATACACTGTCTCACCCTGCTCTGCACATACTCAGTTGCTCTCCATTTTTATGCAATGTCGAGTTTGTAGAGGTCGATCTGCTCACAGCCTTAAAGCGGAATTAAACCTTCCTATCCTTCAGGGCCCTTTCACACTGGGGCGGCATCGGCGGTAAAACGCCGTTATTGTAAGTGGCGCTTTACCGTCGGTATTCGGCCGCTAGCGGGGCGGTTTTACCCCCGCTAGCGGGCGAGAAAGGGTTAAAAACCACCGTAAAGCGCCTCTGCAGAGGCGCTTTGCCGACGGTATTGCTGCGCTGTCCCATTGATTTCAGTGGGCAGGAGCGGTGAAGGAGCGGTATACACTCCGCTCCTTCACCGCTCCGAAGATGCTGCTAGCAGGACTTTTTTTACCGTCCAGTGTGAAAGCCCTCGGGGTTTTCACACTGGAGAGACAGCAGCGGCTGTTTCTGGTCGGTTTGCAGGCGCTAGCAGTTAGCGAAATAGCGCCTGCAAACCACCCCAGTGTGAAAGGGTCCTTACAGTAAGGGTCGGTAAGGGACGCTACTTGTCGCCTGACAAGTAGCGTCCCGTTCTGTACAATGGAACCGTTCTAGTCGCTCCGACTTAGAAAAAGGTTCCTGTACTACTTTGGGGGCGACTTGCATAGACTTCTATACAGAAGTCGTTTTGCAAGTCGCCGTGGAAGTCGTGTGCAGGTCGCCTCGGTTAGGTGACCTGCAAGTCGTGCGGCCCCTGTGTGAACCGGGGCTAAGGAAGCTGCTTTTGTTTGATCTGCAACTGCCATGGAGCTGCACATGTGATCAGTTATGACACCAGCCATTTGATGGTTTGACAGTTCGGTTGAGGACACAATCAAATGTGACAGTTTGCATCTCCAGCAACGTAACTGTTTTTTGAAACCGGTAAATTGATGACTTTAGTTCCGCTTTATGATTTACTGCTGAGGCTTTGGGCTTCAGCAAAATGGCAGCCTCCAGCAAGAAGAAACAGGATCAATGCTGGAGGCAATTTACAGCACAAACTGATTTTGGTAGAATTATTATTAATGTGGAATGTATGTTCCTTGCTAAAGGACATTATTTTTTTTTTTTCAAGTTGTTATGGGTAAAGTTCCGCTTTAAGTGGAGTATTAAGTGCTGACACCCCTTCATAGGGAATTGGGCTTTTTTTATTTTGCTGTATAGGTTACCCTTTGTGAGAATCAATCTGTTGTGTCCTAGGTTTAGTTGGGTTTGTGGTGTTCTTTGTGTTCCCATTAGTAAAAATTGCTTCCTCTAATTCAATAGAGGGAAATTTCTCTAATGGGGTTACAGGCAGCCTTAAAACACTAGCAGAGGATCTAATTGTTCCCCATTCTATCCAAAACCAAAAAAATAATTGTTTGCTTGCAGTTCTGCCAGTTCTGGAAAAGGCGAGCTTGGTTCTGCTGCAGGAACAAGGCTCCAGTCCGCTAAGTATAAATGTAGAAATGGCAGTTTTTGTCCCACAATGGTGCATGGGGGTCACGATGA
The DNA here is from genome assembly GCF_042186555.1 of Aquarana catesbeiana. Classification (NCBI taxonomy): domain Eukaryota; kingdom Metazoa; phylum Chordata; class Amphibia; order Anura; family Ranidae; genus Aquarana; species Aquarana catesbeiana. Next base: position 37,112,556 of record NC_133335.1, on the reverse strand, counting down.
TCAATTTTTCATCTCTGTGTACCTGATTCATTGATTAAGTCATTATCAGATTCAAGAAATTGGTGTACGTGAGACAGTTTGTTCTAAGATGTTTAATTACCGTATATACTCGAGTATAAGCCGAGTTTTTCAGCACATTTTTTTGGGCTGAAAATGCCCCCCTCGGCTTATACTCGAGTCAAGCACTTTTCTGCAGCAGAGAATGACATTTTCCGAACCCACTTTGGGGTCCTGTTTCTCAGGGCCACTTGGTGCTAGGAACCCCAGCTTGGATATGTTATAGTGCTAGTTTCACTGGGTTTGCACACCAAACTTGGGGTTCCTAGCACCAAGTGGCCCCGAGATACAGGGCCCCAAAGTCGGTCAACTGTGTCCATCTGCAGCAATGTCATTTCGGGACCCTTTGCGTCCAGAGACCCCAAATTTTGGCTGCAGCTAGGCTGGCATCTAGGAACCCTTAACTACCGAGTTTGAAGTTTGGGGGACCTATGGTTGCAAATGGGCACAGTGAGGCTGCAAATGGGCACAGTGAGGCTGCAAATGGGCACAGTGAGGCTGCAGATGGGCATTGTTGACCCTCTTTTTTCCACTTACAGTAGCTGCTGCATTTCTCACCCTAGGCTTATACTCAAGTCAATAAGTTTTCCCAGTTTTTTGTGGTTAAATTAGGTGTCTCTGCTTATTATCGGGTCGGCTTATACTCGAGTATATACGGTAAATCTATTTCAAAGGTTCCAAATGTAAAATTATGTGTTTTCTATAGAAGGAAATCACAGTCAAAGAAGTAGAATAGAAGCTGTCTGTACAGTTAGGCATGGAACCAATGGAGGCCCAGCTCTTGTTTTATATACATTTTATTGGAAATTGAATTACCTTCCATGCTCCATGAATGTGAACACATTTATTTTTCTAATTCCAGAAGGACAAGCACAGGCAGCATCTTCAGACACCGGGCAGGAGCAAAGCCCGAAAGCACAAGATGGTAGCTCACCGTCATGAATTACTTATGTCTTGCAGACATCCATACTGACTTTCCTACAGAAAGAGACCATTGTGAACAAGCACCAAACGGTTTCTATGGGGCTCCAGTCTGAAGAGTACACTGGATTCCACTATTTCAGCTCACGCACATGCCCACGAATGTAAAAAAAAAAAAATCGGAATGCATGACTCCAATCTGCCACCTTGTGGCCAAACTTGCTCATTGCATCTTTTTCAGTCTCCACCTGACCAAAACTTGCCTTAGTGATTTTAGCCCTTTATAGAAACGTAAAAACGATATGCAAATACATGAAACTGACGCGTGATATTTTGATGACGGTACTTGCCCACTTACCCTTTCTATTTTCTAGGGAAGCAGATATTTATTGTAAAACTTTAGAAAGCAATTTATTTGCCTACTCCTAAACAGTTTTGGTGACCCACTGCCATAAAACAATGGAGGACAGCCAAGGTACAGTGTGGCGTTATGATGTGACTTTGAGCAATGCCTTACGGAACCAGAACGGACCAAACTGTGTACTGACACCAGGTACAAATGTCCTGTGTATATTACCAACTGCCAACACTACGTTTTTTTTTTTTTAATTTGTTATTTTCCTCTTCGATCCACATTTTATCGCTATATCTGGTGTAGAGTTTGTTTACTCTACATAGAATGGATGGTTAATACTTACATGAAAAATGGTGTGTTTTTCGTTTTTTTTTTAAAAAAAACCTTTTTCTTTCATTTTGAAAAGTACACTTCTTTTCTTCCAGTTATGATTTTGTGTGAATGAATAAAACACCATGAAAACATTAAGGCTTTATTTGTGATTATAGATGACTAGTAGTACTTTACGTGGTTGCAGGAAAGAAAATCGCCCTGTCTATGGCCAGGGGAATCAGTGACAAGGTCTCCTTTACTAGCATTCAAATCCATTCTCAATGACTATAGCTATTCTGAAGCCAGAGGAGAAAATTATTTCCTAACCATGGGTTTTATTCATTAAAGCGTTTTGTTAACCTAAAAAAAAATATATTAATCCTGTTCCCTTAAAGCATGGTATACAGCACAGTGCTTGTGCTGTGGAATTTGGCCCCTTCTATCACCTAAAAAACGTGGCTGATCCTGCCTGGCTATGTCCTCCCCCTGTAAACTGACCACGGTTCATCATGGCTGCTGAGCCCTGAAACAGTGGTCAGTTTACGTGCCTCTATCATCCGCAGCCCTCCTGTCCACCTATGTCCCCTCCCTTCCTGCCTGTCTGCCTCTGTGTCAGTGCCTGGCCCCTCCCTTGTTACTGCTGAAGTTTAATTTAAAGTTTCATAATCCTATGTTCCCCTGTGTCTGTGCCTTATAAAAATAAGCCGTTCTTTACCTGTTTTCAGAGCGCCGGGTCGCCGCTCACGTGACCCACTGCCTCTCTCCTCCTGACTGACGTCAGTGGGGAATCCTCGGGCCTTGCCCGCTGCAGCTGTCAGACGGGTAGAGTAGAGAGACGGCGGGTCACGTGAGTGGCGCTCTGAAAACAGGTAAAGAATGGCTTCTTTTTATAAGGCACAGACACAGGGGAACATAGGATTATTAAACACAAAGGATGGTATAAAGTGTCTTAACAACCACTTTAAGCTACGGTAATTGGTATTTGCCATGTCGATTGTTCCGTTCTGATCACAGTGTTAAAACTCACAATCATTATACCAAATAATCCATGCCTTAGAGCAGGGATATGCAATTAGCGGACCTCCTGCTGTTGCAAAAGTCCCATCATGCCTCTGTCTCTGGGTGTCATGCTTGTGGCTGTCAGAGTCTTGCTATGCCTCATGAGACTTGTAGTTCTGCAACAGCTGGAGGTCCACTAATTGCATATCCCTTTAGAGCAGTGGTTCTCAACCTGTCTAGTGCTCTGACCCCTTGATAAAATTTCCCAAGTTCTGGGGACCCCCAACAGTAAAATTATTTTCGTAGCATGGGTTGTCAGCACCCAAGTCAAGACAAGTCATTTGCGCCCCTAACCCACAGATATTTAGGGCTCCCTGAGTCCCTTCCACTCGTACATTATTAAAAATCCTTATGGTACATTTTAGGATGTACCACTCTTTCTCTTTGTTCTCCTTCCTTTCCCTTTTATCTCTCTCTACCCTAATTTCTTGTTTTTTTTTTCCCCATCCCTCTCTCTAGTCGTCTTAATTGTTCTTTCTCTTTTTCTTTCTCTCCCTTTTTCTTTGTTCCTCTTTTCCTCTCCCTTCCATGTATTCTCTATATTTATTCCTTCTATTATTCCTTGGTGGGGGGTGGGGGTAATGGGATGAGTGGCAGTGCTGGCAGGGAGTTGGGATAAGTGGCAGTTCTGGGTTCTGATCAGCCAACTTAGGTGCTCTTGATCAAGGTCATCTGCTGATCTGAGAACTGTAGAGGGGACTTTTAATGGCAACTATAATCACAGGTAGTGTTACTCACTTTGTGGTGTCTCATAGTAGTGACACCTATGCCGAAATCAGGAGATAGGGTCTCCTTCAGCCCCTCCCACTTCACATTCCTCACCAGTCAGCTGACTTCTAGTCCTTGCCCCTCAGCCATGCCGTGAACTGAATGGGCGGCTGCGAAGAGGTGGATGGCCGCGTGTTCCAGGAACAGCCCAGCTTGGTGAGGGTATCAGGAACAGCCCAGGATTCGGTGACCCCTGGCAAATCATCATTTGACCCCCAGGTTGAGAACCACTGCTTTAGAGCATTGACTTTTTGTAGCATTATATCCTCATTGCGGAAGCAGGTCTAAACAAATAGGCCTCTTAAAGGGCACCGTAACTATTTCTATCAACGCTGCACCATCTCTTCACACAGCAGTAAGTTGGCTCTAATGCCAGTTAGTACAGTAGGAACCCCCGATTGTGCCATCATCCCTGAGAAAGCGGTAGCAGAACAAATGCAGAAATGTTTTTTACTGCTTTAAATTGAAAGCTACAGAAATGCTTTTATTTGAACCAATATTCAACAATTTCCAGGCCAAAGCTTTGTTGTTTTTTTCTCTTTTCATCAAGTCCAGCACTATTAGAAAAATTCAGGCTTATTTAGTAAAAAAAGGAGCAAGATTTAAACAAGCAATAAGGATTCACCTTGTGCATCATGCAATAAACCACCCATACATGAGCCAATGTTTGTTTATAATTCAGCCAGGCTTAGTCCATTGGTGACATGTTGGCGGTGGCAGGAGGGCTCATGTCACACTGGCCACTGGTGACAGGATTGGTAACGATCAGAGAAAACACTCACTCGTTCATATGGCGTCTCTCCTTTTCTGGCAGAACTGGCAAGGTGTGTTCTTTCACTGCTGCTCCCTTGCTGGAAAGTGAGATTCACAAATCATGCAGGTGAGTGTTCTGCGTTTCTGTATAGCAGTCTTGCTTTGGAGGAATCGCCACCAGCAACAGAAGTACCTGTGTTACATAACCAAACATATTTGAAAATCGTATACCTGGGGGATTTCTTATTGTTTTGGAAAAAAGGAAGCAGAGTCCATTTATAACGTGAATGTACATTATTGGTGTGGCAAAGGCATGCTGGTGCCAGGATTGCTATGCACGAGTCGCTGTCTCATTGGCTGCATGAGTAACGTTCTGCAGAGTGGCCAGTGGCAGGATCACTAGTGTGCCATGGCCCTTTACTCCACACCAGATTGTGTTTGTAAACTATTTACTTGTCCTGATGAAGAGTAATGGTTCTTTTAGAGCTGGTCTTGAAATAGACGAGGTTAGCCAATTCAGAGATGACAGCAGACCATTCAGTAGAGGTCAGCAATGACAGCGTCTTTGTTTCTCAATTTCTACAGATATCACTATAAGCACAGATCTTTGTATATGAGAGAGTCGATCATTTATGGAGAGCTTGTCTTTATTGTAAACACTGAATTTAATACTGTATTTAAAGACACACGTCTCCCATTAGAGGTGATATGACAAATTAGCACCTTTTTATGTGAACCAGGATTGGAACTATAAACCTTATATTTCGTTTTGGTAGAATGTGGAAGGACTGAACCTTTATCAAGTATTATTTTTTTATGTCTGCATCTGGGAGATTTTACTGTCTATACCAGGGGTCTCCAAACTTTCATAACAAGGGGCCAGTTTACTGTCCTACAAACTTTAAGGAGGCCAACTGTGACCAACGGGAGTAGAAAATTTCCATGTGTCAATTGGAGTAAACAGCGTCCACTCTTTGGTGTTAGGGGGAGAAATAGTGCCCCGTCGTTGGTGTGAGTGGGAGGAATAGTGCCCTATTGTCGGTGTGGATAGCAGGAACTATGCCCTACTGATTTTGACAGTGGAGGGAATAACTGCCCCAAGGGCCAGATAAAGGTAAGCAAAAAGGCCGCAGTTTGGAAACCACTGGTCTATATGATGAACATCACAGAACAGGAAGTGATGCCAAATTCCTCCCTCCTCCCCCCAGGGACACAGCTAGAAAATTCACAGATTCTACCGCTCTCTCTTCTCTACTAATTCTTGTGTCCTTGTGAATGAGATTTCACCACATTTCCAGTCTAGATGACTAAACACCAGATTGGGAAAATACATAGCATTGAAGACCTGAGAGAACTTCTATTCCTTCCCGATCTATCCAACACAATAAGGTTTGGCAGGGGTCAGGATTAAGGGAGGACCTGTCACGTTGTTTACTTTGCAAATAAGGTATAAGAATGTTTCCAAAGTTATGTTTAGAGTTGCCTCTTGCCACAAAACAGTTGACCGGATTTCCAAGATAGTTCTGGTCCAGTTAGGTTTTCTTCAAACTTTGTTTTCCTCAATAGCAAATCCACTTCCTCCCCTACATTTTATATAGTATGGCACTGCTAGGAGAGATGCAGAGCGGTGGTTGTCAACATATAAGCTCTAAGCTGTGGCCCTAAAGTGCATTATTAGTTCATTATACCCTATATGAAACGCTAGAGATGACGCTGAGACTGCAAACAGACTAGATGGTCAGAGAGTAGGACATAATAGAGGAAGTAATGCTCAAAGAGTGTAGACATGTTTACAGGTTGGGTGGAGGACACCCTGCAGAAGACAGCAAGGGACTGGGGACATGTTACATGGGGCTAGTAGAGGTCATTGCTATTACCCTACTACAGATTGCTGGGGTCCAAGGGCCACCACACAAGTACGAAAAGGCCCGCCATTGTCAAACTGACTCCTTAGTCCAGTATTTCAGTCAAGAGCCTGGTCAACGGTCTATGGAAATAGGTAGCTCTTAAATAGGCATATTTGGCAAAGATAGTATAGAAAACATAGCTAGTGAATTATAAATGACAGATCACCTTTAAAAATATCCTGACCTTGTCTAACCCATCCATGAGAAAGCATCAGGTGTGTCTGACATTGAGTTATGCATATTGATGGTTACATCCACCTTCTAGCATGAGGAAGGCAATTTCTATTGGTACAATAAGGCTGTAGTGAAATAGCAAATAACCTGATTGGAATACATTTGGAGTGTATTTAGGAAGACCTGTCTTGCTGAGAGCTCCTCATCAGTTTAATGTAATCCCACCCAGCGGCCATGTTTTAAAGATATCTGCCATGACTTGCATTACAGATATCCTTAAAAGGGATCTCTGTGGAAGAGAAGATGGCCACGGCTGGGCTAACCCATTCAGTCTGTGATGTGATGGGGCATCGCCTTCAGAGCACAGTGGAGAGCACCATGCCATAGGCCTCATGCAGCGTGTCCAGGAGCTCATCCTTCTCCTCCTTCGGTAGGAAGCTGGATAGGGCTGAATTGATATTCTGTGAAATACAAAATCGGCATGCTTTAGAACTAAAAGTAAACACTACATTTAGTCTATGTGATTTCTTCATTTTTAAGAGGCCTTCTGTAAAAGGGATCTAAAAAGGCAGAAAAGGAAAAAATACCCTTAAAATTATTTTTTTTTTGTGTTCAACCCCTCTCATATAGTCTATATTACCAAAAGTATTAGGATGCCTGTCTTTACACACACATGAATTTTAATGGCATCCCAGTCTTAGTCCGTAGGGTTCAATATGGAGTTGGCCCACCCTTTGCAGCTAGAACAGCTTCAGCTCCTCTGGGAAGGCTGTCCACAAGGTTTAGGAGTGTGTCTATGGGAATGTTTGACCATTCTTCCAGAAGAGCATTTGTGAGGTCAGGCACTGATGTTGGACGGGAAGGCCTGGCTCACAGTTACGGATGAGCGAGTTTGGGGTGGAGGAACTTGACTGGCCTGCACAGAGTCCTCAACCCGACAGAAATGCCTTTGGGATGAATTAGAGCCGTAACTGTGAGCCAGGCCTTCTCGTCCAACATCAGTGCCAGACAACTCACAAATGCGCTTCTGGAAGAATGGTCAAACATTCCCATAGACACACTCCTAAACCTTGTGGACAGCCTTCCCAGAAGAGTTGAAGCTGTTATAGCTGCAAAGGGAGGGCCAACTCAATATTGAACCCTACGGACTAAGACTCCATTCACAACTATGCATGTTGCTTTTGAGCATTTCTGCAGTGCTTATTGCTGTGCTTTCCGTGTTTTCGGACACATGTTTTTGATGCATTTTGTGGTTTTTAGGCTTTTTTTTTTTGTGTTTTTTTTGTCTTATTTGGCCAATTTGTTGTTGGGCAGATTAAATATTGCAAAACGCGCAAAAAACACACTACATGTTTTTCTGCAGCTTCTCCCTTAATCTATAGAACCAAAAAAGCTGCATTTTGCATTTAAAAAAGCCCCTGACCCTTTCCAAAAATGCAGAGGCACAAAAATGTATGTTAACATGTTCTATAGGAACCCATGTTAAAAAATGTCTTGTGTTTCTGCAAAATGCTTGAAAAAACACATTGGTGGCAATGGAGCCTAAACCCTCGTACACACGATCAGATTTTCGGATGACCGTTCGTCCGTTTTTTGTTGCATGCTAGTCTCATGTCGAAAGTGAAGAAGGTCTCGTATGACAGAATACAAAGTCAGAAGTGACGTATTGTGTTGAATAGCTTTGTATGTATTCTTTCGTTTCTGAGCATGCGTAGTCTTGCTCTTACAATGTTTTTCGTACGAAAACCGTACTAATTAAACTAAAATCGGTCGTTGAGTTCATGTTCGACAAAAGGTTATAGTCTGCACATCCAGCTTTTGTCTGATGAAAAAACGGAATCGGCTGTCGAAAAGCATCATAGTAACGATACGCAGATCGTATCCTGTATATGGGGCTTTAGACTGGGATGTCATTTAAGTTCCTGTGTGTGTAAAGGCAGGTGTCCCATTACTTTTGGTAATATAGTGTATCTCAGGTTTGCAATCAATTCTAATAACTTGTCATTAAAGTGGTTGTAAACCCACAAAAAAAAAAAAAAAAAAAAAATCCTGCAAGACAAACGCATAATGAGCTAGTATGCATACTAGCTCATTATGAAATACCTTAGATCACGGTCCCCGTACACAGCTCCGGCCGGCGGCATCACTCCCGGAGTTACTTCCGGGTATCGTAGGCCGTGAGTAGCCGGAGCCACGTTGACGTGCACGGGACCCACCGGTATCTGCACACTAGCTTGCTTCAGTGCGGATGTGCCGATGACGTCTGTAAGGGTTACAACCACTTTAAAACAACATACGATTATAGTCATAATCTAAAGAATTCAGATACTAATGCGTGCAAGGATACAGTGAGGGAAAAAAGTATTTGATCCCCTGTTGATTTTGTACGTTTGCCCACTGACAAAGAAATGCTCAGTCTATAATTTTAATGGTAGGTTTATTTTACCAGTGAGAGACAGAATAACAACAAAAATATCCAGAAAAACGCATTTCAAAAAAGTTATAAATTGATTTGCATTTTGAGTGAAATAAGTATTTGATCCTCTATTAATCAGCAAGATTTCTGGCTCCCGGGTGTGTCCTATACAGGTAACGAGCTGAGATTAGGAGCACTCTCTTAAAGGGAGTGCTCCTAATCTTAGCTTGTTACCTGTATAAAAGACACCTGCCCACAGAAGCAATCAGATTCCAATCTCTCCACCATGGCCAAGACCAAAGAGATGTCCAAGGAATTCATGGACAATATTGTAGACCTACACGAGGGTGGAATGGGCTACAAGATAAATCGCCAAGCAGCTTGGTGAGAGGGTGACAACGGTGCGATTATTTACAGATGAAAGAAACACAAAATAACTGTCAATCTCCCTCGGTCTGGGGCTCCACGCAATATCTAACCTCATGGAGTTTCAATGATCACGGAAACAGTGAGGAATCAGCCCAGAGCTACACAGGAGAATCTTGTCAATGATCTCAAGGCAGCTGGGACCATAGTCACCAAGAAATAATTGGTAACACGCTACGTCGTGAAGGACTGAAATCCTGCAGCGCCCGCAAGGTCCCCCTGCTCAAGAAACCACATGTACAGGCCCGTCTGAAGTTTGCTAATGAACATCTGAATGATTCAGAGGAGAACTGGGTGAAAGTGTTGTGGTCAGATGAGACCAAAATAAAGCTCTTTGGCATCAACTCAACGTGTTTGGAGGAGGAGGAATGCTGACTATGACCTCAAGAACACCATTCCCACCGTCAAACATGGAGGTGAAAACATTATGCTTCAGGGGTGTTTTTCTGCTAAGGGGACAGGACAATTTCACCACATCAAAGAGACAATGGACAGGGCCATCTACTGTCAAATCTTGGGTGAGAACCTCCTTCCCTCAGCCAGGGCTTAGAAAATGGGTTGTGGATGGGGTATTCCAGCATGACAATGACTAAAAACACACGGCCAAGGCAACAAAGGAGTGGCCCACGAAGAAGCACATTAAGATCCTGGAGTGGCCCAGCCAGTCTCCAGACCTTAATCCCATAGAAAATATGTGGAGGGAGCTGAAGGTTTGAGTTACCAAAAGTCAGCCTCGAAACCTTAATGACTTGAAGAGGATCTGCAAAGAGGAGTGGGACAAAATCTCTCCTGAGATGTGTGCAAACCTGGTGGCCAACTACAAGAAACGTCTGACCTCTGATTGCCAACAAGGGTTTTGTCACCGAGTACTAAATCATGTGATGCGAAGGGGTCAAAAACGTATTTCACTCATTAAAATGCAAATCAGTTTATAACTTTTTTGAAAGTCGTTTTTCTGGATTTTTTTGTTGTTATTCTGTCTCTCGTAATAAACCTACCATTAAAATTATAGACTGATCATTTCTTTGTCAGTGGGCAAACGTACAAAATCAGCAGGGGATTAAATACTTTTTCCCCTCGTTGTATATATTATATCCACTGAAGCCAGTGATATTCAAAATAACTATTATTTTCTCAAGAACGGTCTATCAAACAATTGCCATCTTCACCCCTTTCCATCCTTTGTTGCGTCTCAGGACTTCTACTTTTGCAGCAACTTGCTGTCCTTATTGGCTGCACATCATTTCTCCGAATCGGCTTCCTGATGAGAACAGTGGACTGTGTATCAACACGCCGCTTATAGTGACAACACAGGAGAGCAGTTTGGCGACAGGGACACAACGTTGTCACTCTATCAGTGAGTACCTATCAAGGACCTTCATGGTACGATAACCAGTTATTATTTAAATGAAAGCTGTAGCTTTGGGATTACTGAAAATTACTGTACTTTTGAAACAACTAACATGTTAAAGCCAATATGAGATCTTCGTAATTGGTTTTACATATACTTTGGTTTTTTTTTTTTTGCATTTCAAAAAGTTTCTGTGTTGTATAGTCACTATTCATTAAAGGTCATTTATAGAAGTAGTATTTCAGAAAGCAAGAAAGGGTGAGAAAAGACATATTACCCTTCAGTCTCCTATTAAATGCATACTATATTTCCAGCATATATTCACATGTTATCCAAAGCTTTAATTATTCCACATTAAGTCGGAATGCTGGAAAAAGTTTGGGAATTTCTCTGTAAACCATATGGATAATTTTCTCACCCAGACAATCCTCATCATATAGTTACATAGTAGGTGAGGTTGAAAAAAGTCCAACCTATGGGTGTGATTATATGTCAGTATTACATTGTATATCCCTGTATGTTGCGGTTGTTTAGGTGCTTATCTAATCGTTTTTTGAAACAATCGATGACCACCGCCTGTGGAAGGGAATTCCACATCCTTGCTGCTCTTACAGTAAAGAACCCTCTACGTAGTTTAAGGTTAAACCTCTTTTCTACTAATTTTAATGAGTGGCCACACTTCAAGGATAAAAAATATTATTATACAGTGACCTTTTATTACGAATAGTGATTATACACTTCTGGGGAAACACCTCCCCCCAAAGATTTGGAAACCCAATAACCAAAATCTCATACAAGCTTTATAGCTGATCTCCAGGTTTTATGTAAACAGTAACTCCACTTTTGTTGAGAAATAAACATTCCCCTCTGGGTGATCTATGTACATTGCAGGGATTTTATAAACTTTGTTGTAAATTCCTGCCGTTTGTTTCTCTGAAGAAATGACTTTGTGTTCATGTGCACAATAAATGGGAATGGGAGTGACTTTTTTTTTATTATTTATCAGCCGCTGAACTTGCAAAGTTTCAATGCAAAAAAATGGCATGGTCTGCATCCTTTTAGACATGATTAACCTTTTGGAAGTATCTCCCCAAAAATGAAATTTTTGTTGCATAGAATGCCCAAAATCTGACCCGTATCTTAGTGCAGACTTCTGAGAAAATCAATTCTGGGTGCTTAAAAAGTAAAATAAAAAATTAAATACATTTAATTTTTACCACTTTTATTCCTATTACAAGGTAATGTAAACATCCCGTGTAATAGAAATTTGTAAACAAATATAAACATCCCTTATAATAGAATTACAGATGGCAGGTCCTCTTTATGAAGAGAGCTGGGGTCAACAAGACCCCAGATCTTTTCATTACCGTTAAAAGCAAAAGATCAAAAAAAAAAGTGATTATTTGCTTAAAAAAAAAAAAAAAAAGATTTGTTTACTTCCACTCTGGACCGGAAGTGACGTCATGACGTCGCTCCAGTCCTCCCAAGGCCATAGAGGCAATCAAAGACGACCTAGTCTTTGATCACCTCTGGGACGAGCCAGCTGCACCGTCGGATCATTTCTCAGGCAAGCCGGTGGAAACGATAAGCCCAACACACACCAGCATTTCTAAAGCGTTCCATGAGAAAGCCAGCCGCCGGCTGAAAGAAATGATCCCGGGGTTATGGCTGATAACTTCAGCTTTAATCTTGGTAAACCACTTTAAGACTGCATAATGTGTATATATAAGTTACGGCTTTGAAGTGGTAAAGTTATACAAAACATGGAGATCAGCTTTACCGTGTTGATATCATATCAAACTTATTTTATAATCTTTTAAAATCTGAAGTTTTCAATAAAAATACCTGGTGATCCTGCCATGAAGCTTCTTGTTCAGTCACTTCCTGTTATAGGGTGACAACGCTCTGTCCCTGTCCCCAGTCTGTTCTCATGCATTGTCACCCTGTCACCTGGGCCTTTGGAAAAGTGGCTATGCTTTTTCTTATTGTGCTGGCATGGCCCACCATTGTTGCTATCAGGAAGCCAGTCCTGTGCAGTGATACTTCAATGTTCTTTTAGATGTATCCAGTGAAATCACCCATAATAGCTATTCTGTGTACCATTTATATAAATGATCACATGTGCCTGAATGGTATAGGAGCTATGCTTATATAGGGTTCTTTGTTTCAGTTACATATATATATATATATATATATATATATATATATATATATATATATATATATATATATACCCTGTTTCCCCGAAAATAAGACCTAGCGTGATTGTCGGTGATGGCTGCAATATAAGCCCTACCCCTCAAATAAGCCCTAGTTAAAGTCCTTGTAGGTCTTATTTTCGGGGAAACAGGATATATATATATATATATATATATATATATATATATATATATATATATATATATATATATATATATATATATATATATATATATATATATATATATGTTTTACTACTAGTTATTAGAATTAAAGCGTATGGTACCTTTAAAATGGTTCAACTCATTCCCTTCACTCACAGGCCTGTTGTATAAACTGTATATAGCCTCAGCTCCATACAGTATACAGAGCTGTGTCTCGGCAGTGGGATGGGGACTTCCTGGAACAAAATCAAATAGGATTAAGCACTGCTCAGCCATTCTCAGGAAGCTTTGTATTCTATGAATATGAATGAATACAAAGCTTCCTCCAATTGGCTGAGGTGGAGAGGCGGGCAGATGACATTACAACCTTCGCCTCAGCCAATCAGAGGAAGCTCTGTATTCATAAAAAGAATAAAAGGTTCCTGTGAATGGCTGAGCAGTGCTCAATTCTGATTTTATCCCAGGAGCGGGACATGAAGTTCCCATCCCACCGCCGGAACACAGCTCTGTATACTGTATATAGCTGAGAATACATACTGTTTATAGAGAGCGCCCAGCAAATGCACCTGTTAGTGAAGGAAATAGTTTAAACTATTTAAAGGGCACCATAAAACCAGGGTGGATTTGATTTAAATCATAATTTTTAAAGAGCAACTGTCATCTCTGTCCCGCAGCAGCTCCTCCTCTGAGCCTCACTGACAGTCTCATTCACTTTAATGGGACGGCTGGTGATGCGGTACAACAAGGTGAGGGATGTGACGGCAGCAGGTGAGTGGATGCTGCCATGATGAATATGAAATGACAGGTGATCTTTCAGATGTAGACTCATTCTTGCTGGTAGTTAGAATCTTTAATGTTTGCAAACAAAATTAAGGTTTCCTATTTAAAACAATAAGCTGTCAGGTTAGTAAAACAGCAATATCAGAACCAATTCAATCATACAGTTTGTAGTGTACATAGATTTGCAAAACAACGGGATAAAAAAATATTCCTGAACTTTGGTTTATCTCATGGTTACTGTGACATTGTGTGAATGCATCAATGCAGTGCAGGTTATCTCAGCTTGCAGAGCTTGGATTCATTGAATAGGTTTACCAAAAATGTAAATATTGCAGAATATACAGCCTCAAGCTACATAACTAAGCTCCATTTCATGCTGAATAAACTAAAATATTAATGTATCTTAGATCTTTACTCCAAAAGCATTCTATTAAAATAAATGAGATAAAAATCAGATTCAAATCAAAAAAAGGATTTTTAAAAAATCCTTGATTTTTATCTACCCTGTCCTATAAACATGGAGCTAGGCTTTAAAGGCATAATCCACCTTTTGAAAAAAATAATAACAATAAATGCATTGATCTTAAAAAAAAGGGCATTATTAAATATTTTGCATTGGAGCCTGGCCAAGCACTGCAGCCACAATCAGTGGATCACAGATGCAATGCACCGGCTCCTGCAGACCAATTCCCCAGCCCCAGGTCTGTAGCTTTGGTAAGAGGTTAAAATGAATGAATGGACTACAATTACGGTGACATTACTGCACTTGTGCTCTGCTGAGATCTTTGAGTCCTTCTACTACAGTGGCAGATGGGACTTCCCATTCACAGATTAGTGTAAATAGATGATATGGGGGGAGGCACAGAACCAAAGTAGAAACATTACAGAATGGTGCGGGGAGAAGAACCCCACAATTCAGGTAAGCTTAGGGGGCTGCAGAATGACATTTATTTATATATATATATTGTAAATATGGGTGTAGCATGAAACATGGTCAGAAAGGTGGCCTTTAATCCTTTGAAAGAAGCCAAGCTTCCAGACATGTTCTATGCTGCATTTATCCCCCAGGCTACCACTAGAGGGTGTATAGGGCTGAATGAGCAGTATGGGGGGGGGGGGGGGCATGCTGCTTGGAACAGAGCCTATCCACACCAAGACCCCTTTCACACTGAGGCAGTTTTCAGGTGTTTTAAGCGCTAGAAATAGCGCCTGAAAACTGCCTCCCGTGCTGGCAAAATGTGAAAGCCCGAGTGCTTTCACACTGGGGCGGTGCGCTTAAGGGCACTTTCACACTGCCCGGGCATCGGTGGTAAAGCACCACTATTTTTAGCGGCGCTTTACCGTCGTTTTTGCAGCACTATTCGGCCGCTTTTAACGCCCACTAGCGGCCAAAAAAAGCTTAAAACCGCCAGCAAAGTACGAATGTATCAATCTGGAACCAATGCAGCGCCTAGAGCCGCCAACACATCCATCACACACCTATTGGTACACGAAACAGAAAAACCTATGTTCCAGTGTACACTTACCACTCGCTTAAACTCTTCCTGGGTGAAGCTCATATGTTTTGTTGCAAGGTTATAATCCACGTCCAGCGTAGATCTGAAGATCAGAGGGTCGTCTGTGTTCAGAGAGTAGTTGGCTTTGTCTTTCTTAAATCTAGGAAACAGCCAAACCCTGGTTAGTGGACCTGTACAGTGTGCTTACAAGTGTGGCAAAAATTTCATGCAGTCATTTAGAAATTGGTTTATAGCTATGTAGGCAGGTACCCCAGTATAAACTACCACGCGAGGGCTCAGCAACCTTGGCACTCCTCCCTCCCAGGCATTATCTCCCTTACCTCCCGTTATCTCAAGACTGAGAAGACATGGGAAATGATCATTGTGCTGTGCCTAGCTCCACCATGGCAGATGCACTCATTCAGCACAATCTCTGAAATGGTAAGTAATACTCGGGGGTAGTGATGGTCCATGTACCCCAGCACCACTGCCAGATTACAGCTTCATTATGGACCCTAGGGCTGCTGTGCCTACAAAGACAACTATCATTCCACAAAAATGTGGACATTTTCCATTGGGTACACGGCATACCTCAGTATCATTTACAAAGTGGCTTTCAGTACATTAGTATGTGTGATATTTACACTTTAATAATGTGCACATAATGTTTGAGTTTTACAGCGAAGGCCATTAAAAACCATGCCACCAAAGCACTACCCACCCCTTTGTAACTAGAGCAGAAATTAGACTGGATGGGATGCTTTATTTCATGGTCAACTTTGAGGTACATGGTCAACACAACCATTTGGGTGTTTAAAGGCCAACTGTTGGCCAAATTGTTTATATGTCTTCAATAGGGTGGTGAGAGTTGGCATCTCTATCAGGTTTTTAATTACAACCCTTCTGGAAGTGCCCTGCCATACTGTCCCCCTTTAATTTCATATCCTGGTCACCAAGACAGAGACATAACCATCAATAAAGCCCTGACAGATGTCCCCATCAGAGAGATATCTAACAAATTCTACATTTTTCCATGGGTCTTTAGAGACTTTGTGACTATAATACCCATCAGAAAGATCTACCCTCACTTGTCCTTGAGATTCCCTGACACCAAGACAGGCAGAGAAGGGCAAGACTTTCCAATGCACACACAGACTGCAATAAAATCTAACAAAGGTTGTAACCCAAACCATTATTAATAGTAACTTGTACAGATCAGCAGCTCCTTATCAGAACACTCCTGGTCTCATTTATCAAAGTATCTGAAAAAAAAAAACTTCCAGGGTTGTCAACAGCAGTGAACATGAAAAGGATCAGGAGTAGCTGCAAGACAAAGTGGTTGTGAACCCCTAAGGCTTGTCTTAATCCAGAGCACTAAGTGTTATTTCTGTCCACTGCCTCCTTCCTCTCCTATCAGTGTCACTTCTGACCAGTTTTCCCGACAACAAAAGAAAACTGGTGACCGGAGGGTACAACCTGTGATTGACAGCCTCAGCTCTGTTGCTGTGTGAAGGGAGAAGCTTCCCTCCAATCAGCTCTCAGAGCTTTCCTCACTGATGTAACCTCAGCTCTCCACTTTGAAGAGATCTTGTAAAAATTCTGCACTTTGAACTGATGTAGAGAAGATTACAGATAAACAGGTACAACTTATATAGGAGGATATGTTTCATCTCTGTGTATCACCTGGGACCAGTCACTTCACTGGCTATAGGTAAGGGTTTACAACCTTTTTAATTCAAGGCCTTTGAAAATAAGTTCACAGGGGGGTGATATACTTGAGTATACGACTTACTGTATGACAGGATGTTTGGTAAAATCGGGATCGCAAGCACTTGTGAGGTAACTGGACCATGGACATGTCTGTAACAGAATGACACAATCAGCACACACTTTCTTCATAGATTAGGAAAGGAGCAATAAGAAGAAATATTTCTTTGTAAAAGGGTTCCTTGTCATACATCCATCATATGGGATTCAGCAAAGACAGAAAAGCAAATAGCATCTTTCCACTCCTTTTTTTATAATTAAATTTTTATTAAATTCTTTACATTTAGGACAAACCACACAATACTGTACAAAAAGATATGTAAAAACAAAGAAAAAAAATTAGAGTAGAATGTATATATACACTATTATATTTGCTCTTCTACCTTAAATCACTTTTGTACTCGGAGTCAATCTGTGGATAGTGTAGGAAAGGAACAAAGAGCAACAGAGAACATGAAGTGTGCCTGGGTCACGTGGTCAGTATGCCTAAAAGGGGGCAAAAATAAACCCAGTAGGATGAAAGCTTAACAACCAGATTTATTACACACTGAATTAACTTACAATCTGCCAGATTGACAACCGCTTGTGGCATCTCAAAAGTGGCTCTGAGACATACCCAGAGAAACAAGACGACCTCCACCTACCCAAATACCAAATAATGAGGGCCGGGGCCCCCTGGCGCAAAGTCACAGAAGCTGCTCTTATCTTGAATGAATGCCAAAGTATGCCTTAGGGTCCAGACCCTGATTGGCCAAAAAGGGGGCAGCAATGAGGTATGCATTGAACTACAGAGAGGGGAGCGCTAGGAAAAGGCAACAGAGGACCATCCCTGGGTTTATCAGATGTAGCACTGCCGAGCTGGTTTAAACCAACACCGGGCACAACGCCTTACCAGTCTCCAAGAACCTGGTGACAGTGCCGCCTCCTGATTGCTGCGTCTTGCGAGCATGCCGATGTAAACAGAAAAGCCCGGGGTGCAAAACCAGTTGATTGGCCAAAAGTAAGTGAGACCCTGGGCCAGAAGAGCAACTCCCCTGGCCTCAGGACCCCCAAAAGGCCAGCTATAGGGCTGCCTTGAGCACCAAGCTGGTAACCAACGCAAAAGGAGACCTTGAGAGCATGACAGATACGTCGTAAAAAATATGACCCACGATGGGAAGTCTGCTGAGCACAGCAGGAGGGCTACTCTTCAGGATCCCTGAGGATGGCTTAAATAGAGTGCGCAGAAAATAAAGAAAGGCCTGTCGGGGCCTTCCAACAACATGAAATGCTGAGTCCCAGCCAGATATGCCCTGATAGTGCTGTAGGCCGATATGAGTTGGAAGAGGCAAAAAAACAGAAAAGCAAATAGGAACTGGATGTTAACCGTCAGGACTAGGAAACCTTGACAGGAAAGCCTGGAAAACATCCCAAGCAGTGTCATGTGCCATCCTGGTATTCAAAATAAAGACTTAACGATCAAGGCTGCTGCGTCAGCCAAATAGAAAACCAATCCATCACAAATGCAGGAAACCGAAGAGAAGGTGTGACGCCAGCATCTGCTTCCGAGACCTGGGCCTACTGGTACCGGCCTAGGGACTAAGAAGGTTCCGGAATCCACTAAAGCCCCTGAGCCAGTAGAAGCTACTGGAGCTGCCATAGGCTGACTTACCAATAGTTCCATACTATTGCCACTCCTGGCCGGACGTAGCTAGGAAATTAAGGTAGTGTGCGTATGGGACAGGGAAATAAAAACACAGTCCGCTGGGTAACCTGCTCCGCACTCGCACTCGATGAGCAAGGGAACAGTAACTTAAATAGCTGGGCTTTCCGAGCCAAAGCCGGGAAAGCAATCCACTGCGTTGAAATACTGCCATCGGGTCAAGAGCTAGCACATAGCTAGCTATGTGTGAATAATGAAGCCTTGGAACGGTCCAGGTTCTGAGAGAGGGTGAGCTACTGTGCTCCGACCCAACCAGCTGGAGAAGGAGGGATAGAAACAAAGTCCCCAATATCCGCTGCTTGAGACATGTCCTGCATAACCGGAACTTGCAACCTGAAAACGTGTCTGGGTGCTGAAGTAGGTGGTAAGATGTAATTTATGAAACAGAAACTGAGATATAAAGAATGTAACCTGGATGAGATGAATTGCTGCTACCCACGCCAATTAAAACCGACCAACTCAACCGTGAAGACAAAACATATGAACGGTATCCAGCAAAACGATGAAAATAGTAACCATGAACTGAGTGAAAATGACGCACAACTGGGTCAGCAACATAAACTGGGAGAGAAACGTGAGCAGACTGAGAAACCTGTGACAGGAATGTAAGCTGCGTGAAGGAACGAGAAACATGCATAAGAACCGACGTAAGCAGCATGAGAACCGAGGCTGCAAGAAAAACGCAAACTGCATAAGAAACGCCGGTTGCACGAGAACGTGAAATTGATGAACAACGTGAGAAACATGAGAAACGAGAGTAACATGGGAAAAATGGGAAACCTGAGAAAACAAGAGAAACATGAAAATGTGAGTTGGCATAGAAACAATAAATTGCATGAGAAACGTAAATTGTATAAGAAACGTAAATTGTATGAGAAACGTAAATTGTATAAGAAACGTGAGTTTGTACGAAATATGTAAGCAGCGTAAGCACAGATGAGGAGACTTGCCACCAAACAAGACAATTAAAAACGATCACCTCAATCTGTTAAACCCATAGACGTGATGGGTAACCTGCAGTGGAAGAACATGGGCAACCCAGCTGTGTAAAAGCGACCAGAGAACATTACAGACAACCAGCCCATGACATAACAACACCCCCAACTACCTGACAAGTATGAGGATGTGGGTGCAGAAATGATAAGACCAACAGCGCATGAATGTGAACCTAATGACAGCACCACCCTACTGAATGCAGTAAGCAATGGACTACAGGTGAGAAGAATGTGGGACGATAATGTGGGACGATAATCAATTAAAAACGAAATCTCAGCCTGTATGGATCTGTAGACGTGAGAGATCCTGGATGTAAGCACTATCTAACGGAAATGCAGCGAACGTAAGACAATGACATGAAATGTGAGCAAACATGGGAAACGTAAGAAACACGGGAAACGTGAGAAACATGGGAAACGTGAGAAACATGGGAAAAACGTGAATTTATATGAGAACCGTAACTTGCATGGGAACCGTAAATTGCATGAGGAAACCATAAATCACATGAGAAACCATAAATCGCATGAAAAACATAAATTGCATGAAAAACCGTAAATAGCATGAAGAAAACATAAGTAGCATGAAAAAAGTGTAAATTGCATGAGAACGACGGGATTACACTAAGGAGCTCTTTATTTTCCCCTTTTTATATGAATGCGCTGATCTGAATAGTGAACCGATCCACCTGCTAGCATCTAATCGTCAGCGGTGCCTCTGGAGAAAAGTCGACTAATACGAGTCCATGACTGTCTCATGCCTTCTAACCCGCCACGGTCTGGTAAGGTTTGAATCTATAGGGGGATTCTTTACTTGTGCCCTGCATATATATTGAAGACAGTGGAGGCTTGCTTGTGCCTGGACATTGTTTCCCTCGTACCTGACTCACTTACAGAGATACCACACACTGCATATTGAGAAGGATCTTTGCAACATTGTTATCAAACATTTTGGATGACACATTTGTTTGTTTGGACCTTCTAACCAGTATAATTAGACGAGACTCTCTAGTTGACCGCGGGAGATTATTACTGGTTTCTGCAGCGCTGCCTCTCACACGATTTATATTGTGGAGACTATCGAACTATCTATGTTTAGCTTGCCTCCAGCAAGTGTTTATGGCAGCAGCTCTAATTTTGGTTCTGTAATTGGATTTATATTACAATGTGCAATTTACTTGTTGTCATTATTGATTTACATATCAAATGATATATTAATATATTTGACTTAATTCAGGAGCGCTCATCATTTGTAGTTAGTGTTGCTTTGGGGTATCTACAAGTGTCTATATCTGAAGTCTGGACATGCATACACACCAGGCTTATATTCGGAGTACACCGCTCACCTCGAAGTGCATGTTACGTTTCAGCAGCTCCCTGTATAAGGTGGGATCTTCAATGGTGTGATATCCATGTCCAATTCTTTCTGCTTTCAGCACATCCACTGCCTGCGAGGTTCAAAGAAAAATCCACATTGAGAATTATATTCCAAATAAACGCAATAAAGAAAGAACTGGCTCTCTCCACAGCATCCAGTTGTCTTTTTTTTACCAGCCCACAAGAGAGAGCAGAAGTCAGTTCTGGCAACAGACCATTGCGGTTCCTGGCCTAGAGCCTATACACTGTCATGTTATTCATTGCCCTATACACTGTCATGTTATTCATTTTTCTGGTTTTAAAAAAGAAAGTTGAGAAAGAGCTACAGTGGGAAACAGCTGAAAACATTTCCTGCCTGAAACTCTCCACTGCAATACCTATGCGAAGAAGTCTTTGCCCAGATTTGACAAGCAGACCATTGTTGTGATGTGGTCACATTTTGAAGACCATCTATGAAAACTGAAAAGCAGTAGATATGACAGTTTTGCTGAAAATTAAAAGTGTTAGCACTTAGGCTTCTTACAGTATACGCCAATTGTATTTTAAAAAGTTACTGGTATTCTGAACGTGCACTTCAACACTTTGAAACACAGGCGACACAATGAAGGCCTTGAACCCTACCCACAAGTCTGAACTGTCCCATTTGTACCCAACGCCGCCCTGTCCTCTATTACCATTTCTTAGCTCTATATTCCGTGTCCTATATCTTTCACACTGCACCAGACTCCAATGTGAACGGAACTGAGAAAACTTTGAAAGATTTGTAGACAATTACGTTTTGTGAATCAAGAGTGCACCTTATGACATCTCCAGATTTGAAAAACAGAGGGAGCACCAGCCTTTGCACATTACCCTTATGAATCTTTTTATTGAACAACTGATTTCTTCAATAAAAAGATTTATAAAAGGGTAATGCGCAAAGGCTGGTGCGCCCTCTGTTTCTGTTTTTCCAGTGTTCCTTCCAAATTTCCCCAGTCCTTAAGGGGCTGCAAGGCCTTGCTTAGCTTCAAATTGAAGGTCTAAGGTCCACCACTTCCAGTACATCCACCTCGAGTGCAGGAGACGGTTTTGTTTGCACACCCCCAGATTTGATCTACAGCCATTGGCAATTATTTTGGCTTACGTGATTTTCTCACCTCCTTGACGACACTTGGTGGGCCCACTTCTCCGGCGTGGACTGTTCTGTGTATCCCACATCGTACAGCCTCCTACAAGCAGTTCAATTATCTGGTTAGAAAACTCAGGACACCAAATACCTACAAACGATTCATGTCAATGTAAAGAGCATCTACGCACATGAAATCACGTAATGGGTCATTTAAAGTACATCTGTCATTATACACATCGTAAAGGCAGTCATTTTGGATTACTTGACTGTCAATCCTGATGATTTATTGAGTCAATCGTGGTTAGGTGCAGTGGTCACCCATAAATCATACAATGCTGTGAGAGACTATAAAGCTAGAGAAAAGAGAACCATCTATAGCAGCCATTCTCAACCAGGGTTCCTCCAGAGGTTGCTAGGGGCTCCTTGAGCTGTGGCTGATGAACCACCTTTCTGATGGTGCCTACAGAGTTCAAGGTTCATCATCACTTAGCAAAGCAGCAGCATGACCCAAAATATATTTTTAGCTGTCTTTAAGGGTGGCATTCTGAGCACCATTTTAGGGGAACATTCTTCCTATTGACCACCAGTATAAGGGGCATTGTTCTATTGACCCCTGATGAATTGGTTTTAGTAAGGGTTCCTTGAGACTTGAAAATTATTTTTGGGGTTCCTCTAGGGTTAAAAGGTTGAGAAAGCCTGATCTATATATACACGTTGTGCTCTTACAGCTTAAGTAGCTTCACATAAGTAGGTGAATGCCAGCCTAAAAATCGATCATTTTTTGATTACCCAGGGGGAAAAGCAATATATAATTATTTTAATACAGGTCAATTAAAGTATAACTAAAGCCAAAACTTTTTGTTTTTAGTTTTAGTTTTGGATAGAGCAGAGAGAAGTAACACCTGTCAGGTTTTTATTGCTGTCTGTGCCCCCGTCTTAGGAAAACTCACCCTATCTGTCCTGTTTACTGATATCACTGAACGGGAAAGAGGAACCCACATTTTTGGCCGTCTCCAGAACAGGAATGGAGGTGAAGCCTTCCAATGTAGAGGACAGTTCTATTGACCCAGGTGACCAGTAGGGATTCTGTCACTTTGGAGGCATTTCCTCTTACTTCCTGTTTTGGCTATGTGACAGGAAGTGAAGGCAAATCTTCTCAATAGAGACAAGTGTCAAAAAAATGACAGGGGTTATAACCTTCCATCTGTCCAAATTTTTTTTTTTAAATTTAAAAATTTGCCTTTAGTTCTACTTAAAGCGTTTGATATCCCAACACTTCATATTCCTAATATGTGGGTGCTGTACCATGTACTTGTATGAAAAAGTCTCCTCTTCTCTTTGTATTGCTTGCTTTGTGTGAAATCCCTGGTGTTCCTGCCAGTCCCTCCACTTTCCTATTAAAAACTGACCACACTAAGCAGGAGAACACACTGTGGTCAGTTCTCTAGCTGTGCTGGGAGCTCAGCCTGCTCTCCTCCAATGATCAGACTTGTCCTGACACGCCCCCCCCCTGCACAGCCATTTACTGGGAAGCTAAGTATTCTGTTGCTTCTCCCCCCCCCCCCCCCCAGTTCTTATGCAGCTGAGAACAGAGGGAATGGGATCATTTAAAAAAAAAAAAGGGAAAAAATATATTTATAATGTATTTTTATATCTATACAAAAATGCTTTGCCTTTCATTTCTATTTTAAACTGAATGGGTTGTTTTACGAGGTGATCGTTTATAATCACTTTAAACTGTCAGCAGATTGGGGTAATTAAAGTATAACTAAAGGCAAAATTTTTTTTGTTTTTTTTTGTTTTAGATAGCATTGAGAGGGATTAGAACGCCTGTCAGCTTTTCATTGCTGTCTGTGCCCCTGTTAGGGCTTGTTCACACTTGACTAAATTTCTAAGGCTTAAAGCGGAGCTCCGCCGAAATTTTAGTTTTTTAAAAGTCAGCAGCTATAAATACTTCAGCCGCTGACTTTTAAAAGAAGAACACTTACCTGTCCAGGGCGCCTGCGATGTCGGGACCTGAGGCCTAACCGTCCCTCGATCCCCGCTTTTCGGAACCCTCCCCCCCTCCGGTGTCACATTTGGCACCTTTCAGGGGGGGGGGGGGGGGTACAGATACCTGTATAAAACAGGTATTTGCACCCACTTCCGGGCATAGACTCCCGAGGGGGGGTCTACGCTACTTCCTGTCCCCCCCCCATGTGGGAGTCTATGCCCGGAAATGGGTGCAAATACCTGTTTTATACAGGTATCTGTACCCCCCCCCCCCCCGAAAGGTGCCAAATGTGACACCGGAGGGGGGGGAAGGTTCCGAAAAGCAGAAGCTCCATTTTTGTGTGGAACTCCGCTTTAACAAACGCTCCTGTAGCGTTACTATGGGCGTTAGACTGGCATCAATGAGTTCTAGTATGGGGGTGTTTTACAAGCGTTAAAATTGCTCCCCAAGCGCCCTATGTGCAGTTTTGGAGTGTTTAATGAGCATAAGGTGCGTTAAAATCGTTCCACAAATGCCTATTTTTAAATGGAAAGTGACAGTACGGGAAATAAATTTTAACGCGCTGCAAAAGCCTGCCAGAGCGTTTGCGAAGCGTTACCATCGACTTGAATGGAAGGCGTTGAAGGGCTTCAAACACCTCCTGACTCGACATGAGGCTTCAATTTTGAAGCGACGCTAACGCTTCACCGTGTGCTGCCCATTGTATCATTTGCATAGGCGTTAAAAATGCCCCTCAAACGCCTGCTTTCAATGCCAGTGTGAGATTCACCCTCTCTACTTCTAATGCTTACTGTTATCATAAATGAAAGTTAATGAAAACCCAAATTTTGTGTTGTCCCCAGATCAGTAATAGAGGACACTAGTTCCGGGGACAATCAGGGATTCCCTCACTTTGGAGGGATTTCCTCTTGCTTCCTGTTTTAGCTATGGAACAGGAAGTCAAGTAAAATCTCCCCCCAAAGGGGATGACAAGGAAAAAAAAAAAAAAAAAAAAAAAAAAAACTTTAAAAGGGCTTTAAACCTCCATTACTCTAAAATGAAAAAAAAAAAGCCTTTATTCTTTATTGCTACTTTAAAGTGTATGCAAAGTCAAAACTTAAAAAGGGCTGGTCCCATCACTTCCTGTTCAGAAGACACAACAGGAAATGAGAGAAAATTTCTCCAAAACAAACCGAATTCTCATCCAATTGTTGACATTTTTCTGCCCCACCGACAATGGTCACCAAGACAAATTGTGGAATTAAAACTTCCCAACAGGAGACACAGAAAAAAATAAACTTGACAAAAAGTCTAGTTCTTTCCTATGCTATCCATAAGACAACCTGCATGTCAGACGGAAAACAAGACCAGCTGTATAGGAAAGAGAGGAAGAAAGATTTGGGTGGGGGAGGGACAGTTTGGCATGCGGAGTTATGTAATAAGCGATATGCCTCCGATCTCCATCTGACCTTTGGAACAGCAGAAGTTCCATAAAACCCACACACTGTTACCAGAATTTGTATTTATCTGCGCTGTAAAAGGCACTAACTTGTCACCTTTACTATACAGAGGAATTTATTGCCATCACATAAAACACCAACATAAAAAAACAGGTTGGAATGTAATCTTATAATAATAAAAATAATCTAGCCACCCTGCATTCTAATAACTATCACTTTTATTTTACTGAAATTTTGGTATAGAAAACGAGTCTGTTGTCTACAAGCAGCCATATTCCTGCTGCTATAGGCTGAAAAAAATGACAGCAGGAATTTGATTGGTTGCTGCAGACAACACTGTACCTCCATATAGGTGTACACATGGTGAACTTCAAAAGACATGTTGTTCCCATTTACGGTCACTAGGTGGCACTGTTTAATAGGATTAGTACAGTGCCACACTGACTGCACTTACACATTAGAGTGGTGCTCCCGAGTCCTTGTCAGTTTCCAGCAAAATATATCTTACATGATGATTTAAAGCCCAATTCCAGGCAAATAAAATGTTATCTCTTGCAGTGGGGTTGCACCAACGCTGCAAGGGCTAATTTTTTTTTTTTTTTTTTTTAGGGGAGACGAGAAACCCTTGATCCGCCGCTTTCCTGCTAGATGGCGATTCTCCACTATCTGACGGTGGACTGTCCCTCGACGTCCTCCCATGCACTGCAGGGCAATACACCCCCAAGGAGCTTGCAATCAAAGCTTCCTACATTACATGTATGCATACACATACTAGGACCAATTTAGACAGGAGCCAATTAACCTACCAGCATGTCTTTAGAGTGTCGGTGGAAATCAGGGAACCCAGAGGGTAGCCATGCAAGTAGAAGGAGAACATGCAAACTCCATGCAGATCAGGGATTCAAACCAAAGAACCCAGTGCTGCAAGACAGAAGGGCTAACTACTAAGCCGCAGTGCTGCCCATAATAATATTTAAAGTTAGCTAAAACCACTTCCAATATACTGCATGTACTAGACCTGTTTTCTATGCAGTTAGTGAATAACTACTAACAGGACATACACTATATTGTCAAAAGTATTGTGACGCCTGCCTTTACACAAACTTTAATGGATTCCCAGTCTTATGCCCCGTACACACGGTCGAATGTGTGATAGGACCTTGTTGTCGGAAATTCTGACCGTGTGTAGGCTCCATCACACATTTTCCATTGGATTTTCCGACACACAAAGTTTGAGAGCAGGTTATAAAATTTTCCGACAACAAAATCCGTTGTCGGAATTTCTGATCGTGTGTACACAAATCCGATGCACAAAGTGCCACGCATGCTCACAATAAATAAAGAGATGAAAGCTATTGGCTACTGCCCCATTTATAGTCCCGACGTACGTGTTTTACGTCACCGCGTTCAGAACGATCGGATTTTCCGACAACTTTGTGCGACCGTGTGTATGCAAGACAAGTTTGAGCCAACATCCATGGATTTTGTTGTCGGAATGTCCGATCAATGTCCAACCGTGTGTACGGGCATTAGTCCGTAGGGTTCAATATTGAGTTGGCCCACCCTTTGCAGCTATAACAGCTTCAACTCTTCTGGGAAGGCTGTCCACAAGATTTAGGAGTGTGTCTATGGGAATGTTTGACCATTCTTCCAGAAGCGCATTTGTGAGGTCAGGCACTGATGTGGACTAGAAGGTCTGGCTCGCAGTTTCCACTCTAATTCATCCCAAAAGGTGTTATATCGGGTTGAGGTCAGGACTCTGTGAAGGCCAGTCAAGTTCCTCCACCCCAAACCTGCTCATCCATGTCTTTATGGACCTTGCTTTTGTGCACTGGTCCAAATCATTTGGTGGAGGAGGGATTATGGTGTGGGGTTGTTTTTCCAGGGGTTGGGCTTGGCCCCTTTGTTCCAGTGAAGGGAACTTTTAAGGCGTCAGCATAACAAGACATTTTTGACAATTTCATGCTCCCGGTGGGAACAGTTTGGGGATGGCCCCTTTCTGTTCCAACATGACTGTACACCAGTGCACAAAGCAAGGTTCTTCCATTCTTCTGGAAGAATGGTCACACATTCCCATAGACACACTCCTAAACCTTGTGGACAGCCTTCCCAGAAGAGTTGAAGCTGTTATAGCAGCAAAGGGTGGGCCAACTCAATATTGAACCCTACGGACTAAGACTGGGATGCCATTAAAGTTCATGTGCATCAAAGGCAGATGTCCCAATACTTTTGACAATTTAGTGTTCGTGCTGGAGAACTGCTGTGGTTGTACACCTAACTTCAATAACCTAACCTCCCAAGGTTAGCATAGCGACACGCAAACAATAGCATGAAATAACAGTAAGATGAAACATTCTGCTGTAAAGAAATAAAGTAGAAAAGTTTTTAAATACAAGAAAGTTTTAGTGTATTTTTGAAGAATGTCAAGCCAACCCCCCACACCATTTATGTCTACCCCCCCCCCCCCCCCTATTTTTTTTTTTTTATTTCAGGTACTCATATAGCGCTGTTAATTTACACAGCACTTTTACATATACATTGTACATTCACATCAGTCCCTACCCTCACGGAGCTTACAATCTAAGGTCCCTAACACACATTCATACATATACTAGGGCCAATTTTAAATGATTGACTATATCTGATCTAAAATAAGACAGCCGGGCCCCCTTACACCTAACTCCCTCATCCTAATCTACTAATGCTTCCATACCAACAGTCAGCCAGCACAAACAACCATAAAATTACCTAAGAGTCTAAAAAAAAACACCAAAATGTTCATCATTAGAAGAATGACATTTACTGTATCTCACCTTGCCAGCATTTTTCTATCTCTGCACCAGACAGCTGTTCAGACAGGTAGAGGCAGCTACAAGCTCCACCAAACATTCCGTTTTGGTTCACATCAAACCTGATCTGCTGCTTTGAATGAAACTGACTATTGTTCTTGGCGTAGGATTAAAAAAAACAACATTGATAGCAAGGCTTTAAATGTGTTTGTAGTAAAAAGGTCTTTAGGAACAGAGCCTAGGACCCAAACATGCTTTTCTTTTCCAAATGAAAGAAAGCCACCACGGGTAATCATCACAGGAAGCCAGCCTTCAGGAGGTCTTGTACATATGGATGAAAGTATCAGGCCTTACAAAGCTGCCAAAAAATTCCTGAAAGTGCGCTTTGGTGGTGCGCCAGCCCCTGCCGGTCAGGACATTAGATATTGGGGGGGGGGGGGGGGGGGGGGCAGGACAATTTACAAAATTGAAGGGGGAGGCTGTCTTACACAAAGGGGGGCACTGGACTGCAATCACTTATTAACTCTGATTCCTATCAGTGTGGGCAGTATTAAATCCTAACAAGTGCTAAAATTAATGCCGCCGCCTAGGACAGATATTTTAAGTAATATAATCATCTGTGAAAATTCTAACTTACGGAACTCGGTAAAACCAACCAGATCCCCACCAGCACCATCTGGGTAGGACCGCACCTGTACTTAAGTGGGACAATAGACATCTGTTTACATCATTGCTTGAAAGCAAAAGCAGTTTAAAGCAAGCCTGAGGTCCGAAGGAGGTCAACGGCACAAGTCAATGAATTCTGAACCATCTCAGAAGCATCCCAAACCGAAAAGGCCAGCTGCATTTACCCATCAAGACAAGCCCATTGACATAGACCCTAAAGCAGTTTCATCTGCTTTACATAATCTATTGCAGTCCCCAGCTTTTTCAGGGTTTTTGCATGGGATTGAAGCCTCTGAACCTGGCAATCCAGGCTGGCCACCCATCTTCTCATTGTCCACCATTTGTGGTTTAGTGGGCTGTGCAAGAATATGGGAACATGCTGCTTTTTGAAAAGATCCAGCCATGATGTTGCAATACATCCTGAGCAAACTGTACGGGTATTGGAAGCTATGGAATACTATATTTTGGGCATCGTTGCCACACCTTGCACTGCGTTAAAGCAAACCACTCACCTCATTGTAAACTTGTCCATTAAAGATCACCTCCTAACCCACCTATTATCACTTTCTTCCTGTTCTCCTTTTGCTCCTTCCTCCATTGCAGCCCTCACAAAACATGTGAGGTTTCAGTTATTGAAGAGCACCTGACCTTTTTCACAGTGGCCAATTGGCAGGCCCAAATACCGTCACATGACAGAAGGGGTGAGTACGCTGTGTCACCATCCAATACTGAATATATACAAGGTCCCCATCATTCTCTTGTGTCACCCTCCAATCCTGGTTTCCCAAAGCTTAGGCCTCAAGTCATGGAAGGGAAACCAAGATCAGAGGGGCCCATAGAATAGGATTTTCCTAGACCTGTGGTTTCTGTTTTAAACTGGGAGATTTACAGTTATACATGTAAAATGTCTGACAGGTTCACTTTAATAAATGATTGAGCCACAGATCAATTTTCTGCCTCCACTACATGGACCAGCTCCTGTATTAATGCCGAAGATCACCATTATAATATATTTCAGGCCTTCTCATAGGAGCTCTCACCTCATAGGCCTTCTGATGTCCGGGAGCCGCCTCACAATTAAGGGATTCATCGCCAGCCAGGTCAATGGCCACAACGGTGTTGTTGTGATATTTCTTACAGAGCTCCACCACTTCTAACGACCAGTCTGTTCATCAGAAAGCAAAGACGACATTTAGATTATGTATATGTGTTGTCTACACAGTGCCAGATGCGGCACATAACAGATTAAACACTACAAGAAGGAAATATATCACAGAGGTGTTAACAAAAATGTCTGCCTTAAAGGGTCCGTCCATTCAGAACTCATATTTTGGTTATGTGTGGATGCTTTTTGAGCTGGATCATTTTAGACTTTAGCATTTTCAGACTCAGTGGTTTTACTAATGTAAAAATCATAGTTCAACATGATAAGCGGACCAAATTTAAGACTTCACATACACTGTAAAGGGATAACTTGCATTTGAACCATCCATCCATGTAACACATGTAAATTTTGGAAAATCACCCCCCGCCCCCCTTACAGGGTGATTTTGGTTCCAATAGTCATACACATGCAAAAAAAAAAAAAAATAAAACATATACATTATATATATATATATATATATATATATATATCCAGTTGATATCACAGCTGAGCAGGACTGAACTAGTCCCTTGAAGCAACAGGAGCTTGGCTAATCAATCACAATCAATTTCTCGTAAACTGTGGTCACTGTGGCCATAAAAAGCCATTACCAGCACCATGAAGTCTTATTAGCGTAGTTACATAATAAAACAAAGCAAAATATATAACAAAAAGAAAGAGCCCACAGAGAATGTAGAGCAGGGGTGTCAAACTCAATTTCATTGTGGACCACATCAGCAGTATGGTTGCCTTTAAAGGGCCGGTTGTATCTGGGGTGCACTACATACAGTGTTCAGGAGTGTTCTAAATACAAAATGTAGAGTTCCGGAGTGCGTTACATACAGAGTGCAGGGGCACGCCTTGTACAGAGTGCAGTTCCAGGGGTGCCCTTTGCACAGAGTTCAGGGGTGTGTTACATACAGGGTTCCGCAGTGCGTTACGTACAGAGTGCAGAGTCTAGGGGTGCCCTTTGCACAGAATGCAGAGCTCAAAAGTACACGACATACAGAGTGCAGAAAATTTGAAAAGGTATATGGGATTTTTTTAGGTGCCAAATTAGAACAAAATAATTTTTATAAAAGTAGAAATTTATTCAAACAGTAAAAGCAAACATACAAAGAGTAAATATTTATATTACAGCTCTAATACATGTGCTGACTGTTTTCATCTCTACATGTTTCGCCTTGTATGAGATGAAATGTAGACATGTAGAGATGAAATCAGTCAGCACATGTATTAGAACTGTAATATCAATATTTACTCTTTGTATGTTAGCTTTTACTGTTTGAATACATTTCTACTTTTATAAAATTATTTTGTTCTAATTTGGCACCTAAAACAATCGTATATATCTTTTCAAATTTTCTAAAATATTTTCTAAGGGATGTGGTGCTTTATTTTCTAGATGATAGGCAAAATACCTTTTCTCATACAGAGTGCAGAGTTTAGGGGTGCGCTATGTACAGACTGAAGTTCCAGGGGTGCACTACATACAGAGTAGGTTAAGGGGTGCACCACATCCAGAGTGCACACTTTAGGAGTACACTACAAGCAATGTGCAGAGTTCATGGACGCACTGTGTACAGAGTGCAGGGTTTAGGGGGGCCTTGAAGGGAAATCATTCTCCCTCTGGAGAGCTGTTCCCACAGTTAGCGCATGCAAGGATCTGTATCCAGGAGCCGCTGAGAGCAAAGCTGTCCCTTGTAAACACAGAAGGCTTCTGTGTTTACAAGTGACAACGGGTAGCCAAGGGCAAGAGCCAGAGATGGTGGAATGGAGTTCCATCACGTTTCGGCTGCAAAACTGGGAGAGAGGGTCACATGACAAGGCCTGGTGGGCCGGATTCTGCCTGCGGGCCTTGTGTTTGACATACGAGATGCAGAGAGTAGGAGCAATGGGAAAAAGAGAGAATGTGAGGTTTATAAACTGGCAAGTTTTCTTGATTTCAAGGTAAAGCAGAAATAAAACCCAAACATAAAAACGTAATATACTGCAGCTTACCAGGCACATCAAATGTAAATATAGTTAAAAGTCTGAAAAAAGAAAACTAATGCAGCCATCTTAGGATTGGCAAGCTGAGATGTATACAATATTTCGGTTTGATATCACTTCAAGATGATCCTTGAAATAGTCCATTGACAAATCAGCTTGTTGCTAATGGAACACATGCGAGGGGTTTTGATTTTAATGAAAAGACCTGAAACATGCCAACACGAGTCACTGCAAATCATGTTTTGGTTTTATGATTCCTGGCTGCATACTGTGGGGATGATGGAAATATTTTAGGGACTAAAACAACATCTGTTTTTGACAGCGATGTGGATGGAAATCCCTCCTGATGCAGAGACGGAATTCATGGGCCCCCATCCTGCAAAATATTTAACTATATAAAGCTATCACAGATGTGTCTGGTGAAGGAAGGATGTTACGATCTACATTTCATGGTGATTCAGAATATATAATGGGTTATAAAAATAAACAATATTGTTACTGTGTGACCGCTACCGAGTCTGAAAGTGATTTCCCCTCACTTCCTTAGCATGTGACTAGAGGAGCATTGCTGTAACCTGGACATCCTGGTCCCCTGCCCTGGGGTGTATCCTCCAAGTATTTCTACAGAGCATGGACTATGGCATGGGGACATTATCAGGGTCAAAAGCAATCACAAATGACTTTTGAAGGTGTCAACTGTAAACCCAGAACCTGGAAGTGGAATTTTACTGCACAATTTGTACTTGAAAGCCCCTAAAGTCAATTGCTTGGAGCTACCAGAAAAAGGGTGCACCAACAGTGGGGCTGCCAGGACAAGGGTGTACCGATAGTAGACCTTCCCTGGTGTGCTGACAGTTGGCCTGTCAAGACAAGGACTCACAGACCGTGGGCCTGCAAGAAAAAGGTGCGCCAACAGTGGGACTTCCAGGACAAGGGTGTGCTAAGAATGGGCCTGCCAGGACAAAGGTGTGCCAACAGTGGGCCTGCTAAGACAAGGAGGTGCCAAAAGTGGGCTTGCCAGGAAAAGGGGCAGGCTGACAGTGGACATGTAAGAACAAGGACATGCTGACAGTGGTCTTGTGAGAAAGTGGGCACGCCAACATGATAAGCCTGAAAAATAAAAAAGGTTCCTCGACAGTGGGCCTGCCTGGAGAAGGGCATAGGTGCCTCGCCAGTGAGCCTGCCTGGAGAAGGGCATAGGTGCCTCGACAGTGGGCCTGCCTGGAGAAGGGCATAGGTGCCTCGACAGTGGGCCTACCTGGAGAAGGGCATAGGTGCCTCGACAGTGGGCCTACCTGGAGAAGGGCATAGGTGCCTCGACAGTGGGCCTGCCTGGAGAAGGGCATAGGTGCCTCACCAGTGAGCCTGCCTGGAGAAGGGCATAGGTGCCTCGATAGTGGGCCTACCTGGAGAAGGGCATGCTGACGATGGGCTTATGAGAAAATGGGTGTACTGGCTTCAGTGGGCCTCCTACAACAAGGCTGCACTCACACTGGCCTTCCACAGCAACGACGCATTGACAGGTTCTGAGAAGAAAAGCATACTGACAGTTGGGCTTCCAGAACATGGATTTATTAACTGAGCATCCTTAACCACTTCAATACAGGGTATTTTCACCCCCTTCCAGCCCAGGCCAATTTTCAGTTTTCAGCGCTGTCGCATTTTGAATGACAATTGCGCGGTCATGCAACACTGCACCCAAATGAAATCTTTTTTTCCCCACAAATAGAGCTTTCTTTTGGTGGTATTTGATTATCTCTGCAGTTTTCATTTTTTGCACTATAAACAAAAGAAGAGGAGTGACAAGTTTGAAAAAAAACAACAATATTTTTTACTTTTGGCTATAATAAATATCCCAATTAACACTAGGGGGCGATCAAGGGGTAAATGTGTTACCTAGGGAGTGATTCTAACTGTAGGGGGGGGAGGGAATCACAAGGGGAGGAGACCGATCGTGTGTTCCTCTGTACTGGGAACACACGATCGGTCTCTTTACACACACATCGCGGCCACCGGGCACGTGCACCGGCTTCCGAGTGACGCGGCGCGTGAGCACATGCGCCCCCTAGACGGTCAGTAAAGCCCAGGACATCATATGACGCCCGCCCAGGATGGGAGATCCCTCCTGCAGACGTCATATTACTATGGGTGGGGTATGAAGTGGTTAATATAGGAATCCAACTTATCAGTACATGCTCATTTAGAGGGCCAACTGTCAGTGCATTCTTGTTCTGAGAGCCCAGCTGGGTCTGTATACCTTTCTTTGGAGAACCCAAGTTCATCCTTGTTGAGACAGTCAATACATTGTTATTCTGGGGGACCAACAGTGGGGCTCAAAGAGTAAGAATACACTGACAGATGGGCCGCTGAAACATGGACAACAGAGAAGAACATGTCATTACATTTATGACAGAAAATAATTAAAAAAAATTTTGAGAAAAAAAGGGGGGGGGGAAATGGACTTTAGACCACCCAATTATGAGCTCAAAAAATATATTAAAAAATGACAAAGCTTTTACTGACATCATAAATATTAAAAAAACAACGTGTGGGTTACATTAACACAACCAA
Organism: Aquarana catesbeiana; assembly: GCF_042186555.1. Taxonomy (NCBI): domain Eukaryota; kingdom Metazoa; phylum Chordata; class Amphibia; order Anura; family Ranidae; genus Aquarana; species Aquarana catesbeiana. Next base: position 37,077,878 of record NC_133335.1, on the reverse strand, counting down.
CCACCTAACAATGTCTGTGACTCTTCTCATCAGAATTTGTCTTGGCTCCTTGGGACTCATTTTAGACCTCTAGTTGATATCTTCGATGTGAAGCATATATATATATATATATATATATATATATATATATATATATATATATATATATATATTTATTCCATCCTTGGCTGTGGGAGTCTCCATGCACTGAGTTTTTTTTTTTTCTGGCAGCCATTCCTTATCCCTTGTGAAGCCTGGGCCTATATTCAGTGACCATCTGCTGTGAAGGCACCCTCCCTATTATATTACATGCTTTACTTTGTATAATTGTCTCTTATGAGAGTTTGATATTGATAACAACGCCATTAAGAAGACAATATCTGCAAAATGAAATGCGTTGGAGTTTACACATGTACTTCTGACACTCCCTTTGGGAGTACCAAAGATACTTACTAGACATGTGTAATTTGTTTAGTTCCGAATTTGTTTAACAAATTTAATTCGGACATTTCCGAATTAACAAAAACCCGTTTATTGAATTTTTTTTAATTCAAATATTTGGAAATCGAAAAAATTCTGAAATCTGAAATTCAGAAATCTGAAATAATAACTAACTAATAATAACTTAGCTATTACTAACTATTATATTATAGGTATTGGAATTTCCTTTCAAATTTGGCTGTTAGTGAACCTAACAAATATGAATTTACCCGAAGTTACTAATTATTCGAAATAACGAATGCCGTATCTAAACAAATGGAACGGAACAAATTAATAATTAATAATACGTTTTTATTATTGTTATTTATTATTAATTCGTTATGTTCCATTCGTTTAGATAATAAACAATGATAATAATAAAAACGTATTATTAATTCGTTCCATTCCATTTGTTTAGATGCAGCCTTCGTTATTTCAGATAATTCGTAACTTTGGATAAATTCATATCTGTTCTGAACACTAACAGTCAAATTTGGAAGGAAATTCCAATACCTATAATTTAATAGTTATTTATAGTTAATTAGTGATTCTTTCAAATTTTCTTTCTTATTTTCAAATTTACGAATTGCAATCGTAACGAATGACCCAAAAAACTGAAAAAAAAAACCAGAACGAATGAAACGAAAAAACGAAAAAAACAAAAAACGAAAAAAAAATCTTTGGCAGTGCACGTGTCTAATACTTACTCATTGATGGTTTATAATGTGCTTTTTATTCTATATATACACATTTATTGTGTTCATGTAACCCACAAGGTGTTTTAATATTTAGAATGTCAATAAAAGCTTTGTAAATTTTTTAATATAGTTTTTGTGCTCATAATTAGTGTTTTAAAGTCCCTTTTCTCAAAAAATGAATTAAAAATTGTGATTTTTAACACGTGGCAGCTCGATGTTCGGTCTGGTGTAGGTATGTGCATTTTAAATACATAAAATATATTTTCCAACTCTATCCCAGCTCAGTTCAGATATTTGAACCTTTGCCAGTAATCATCAGTCTCTTTCTCCCGCCATGTATGTGTTAGGCTGAGCCAGAAAGCTGCTGGGAGTGCGGCCGCTAATCCTGCCATTCCTGGGGGGAGAGCTGCAGATCACACTGGATCTTGTATAGAAAATAATAAATAGCTGGCAAGCTAAACGCAATGATGTTCTCATATATATAAGTCAAAGTGTAGCTAGCAGTAATCACAACTAGACTTGTTCAATAATGGTGACAATACCCAACTTTTACAATATATATATGTATATTCAAAAACTTAACATCAGATTCTATGTACCAAAATGTTTACAATTTCCCTTTTTACAAGTTACAGACTTGCAATGGGATTCATTCGCTGTTGCAACACACCTGGGTGGGCCTTGGACGCATCCTCAGCGCCCCAAACCCACCCTACTTTGAAGTCTACTAGAGCCTTTGGCTCCAATCTGGTGCTTCAAAAAAAAAAAAAAAACCTGCTATAATTCATGCACCTGGTGACCTGAAAGGGGCCGGACTCATAAATAGGGGGTAGCCATGTATAGATTCGTGCTATGCATGAAACTATCCATTACCATATAGGGGGTGGCGAGGAGAGAGGGGGCGGCGCCCCTAATGGATGGGCCACCCCTGATGGCATCCCAGTCTTATGAACTTTGTGCGTCGGAATTGTGTACACACGCTTGGAATTTACGACAACGGATTTTGTTGTCGGAAAAGTTGAGATCCAGATGTCAAATTTTGTGCGTCAGAAATTCCGAGCCTACACACGGTCGGAAATTTCCAAAAACAAGCTCCCATCGAACGTTTTCCCTCGGAAAATCCGACCGTGTGTACAGGGCATTAATCCATAGGGTTCAATACTGAGTTGGCCGACCCTTTGCAGCTATAACAGCTTCAACTCTTCTTGGAAGGCTGTCCACAAGGTTTAGGAGTGTGTCTATGGGAATGTTTGATCATTCTTCCAGAAGCGCATTTGTGAGGTCAGGCACTGATGTTGGACGAGAAGGCCGGACTGCTCTAATTCATCCTAAAGGTGTTCTATCAGGTTGAGGTCAGGACTCTGTGCAGGCCAATCGAGTTCCTCCACCCCAAACTCGCTCATCCATGTCTTTATGAACCTTACTTTGCGCACTGGTCCAAATCATTTGGTGGAGAGGGGATTATGGTGTGGGGTTGTTTTTCAGGGGTTGTGCTCGGCCCTTTAGTTCCAGTAAAGGGAACTCTTAAGGCGTCAGCATACCAAGACATTTTGGACAATCTCAAGCTCCCAACTGTGGAAACAGTTTGGGGATGGCCTCTTCACTGGAACTAAGGGGCCGAGCCCAACCCCTGAAAAACAACCCCACACCATAATCCCCCCTCCACTAAATGATTTGGACCAGTGTACAAAGCAAGGTCCATAAAGACATGGATAAACGAGTTTGGGGTGGAACTTGACTGGCCTGCACAGAGTCTTGACCCCAACCCGATAGAACACTTTTGGGATGAATTAGAGTGGAGACTGTGAGCCAGGCCTTCTCGTCCAACATCAGTGCCTGACCTCACAAATGCGCTTCTGGAAGAATGGTCAAACATTCCCATAGACACACTGCTAAACCTTGTGGACAGCCTTCCCAGAAGAGTTGAAGCTGTTATAGCTGCAAAGGGTGGGCCAACTCAATATTGAACCCTACGGACTAAGACTGGGATGCCATTAAAGTTCATGTGCGTGTAAAAGCAGGTGTCCAAATGCTTTTTACAATATAGTGTATCTCTTAGTACAGGTGCACTAAAGAAAAGTTGTATTCACTACAGTCTGACTTGCTAACACCCTGCGATACACAATACTTACCTAAACTGCACTACCACTTGAAGGTCCGCTTGAGCTCAAAGAAAGAGGTGCTACTTGTGGCTATGGGGAACCACTGTCTGCAGTTCAGTGCTCCGTGCTTGAGCAGCCTAAACAAAAAGGGGGCAGGGGGAGGGATCAGTGCTTATCATTATGCAAATAGTGACTTTTAGAAAGGCAGCATTCACATAAGATTTCTGGGGCCCTACAGTGGAAGGAGAGATCAAGGTACATGTAGACACCTTGGGTGCGCATATAGGCATCTTCCAAGGTTATTAAACCTTGAGTAGAGATTTAAAGTGGAAGCTTTGTCACACCATAAAGTCTGCTCAGTGCTCAAGACCAAATTACAGACTTGGAAAGATACTTTTAATTAGTGCAGCACATCTAATACTGGCGTTTAATTTTTTACCACTCAACCCTGGGGTTGAAAGCCTCTTGCCACCATCTGCATAAGAGATAAAACCTCCTGTAGTCAATACAAATATCACAGCTATCAATTGTTTCAGTAGTGGAGTGGACATGCGTTCAGGGTCACAGTGAGACTCTTACGGGACCACGAGCCCAGGAGTAGTTGATTCAAGTCTACTAGAGATAAAGTGAGACCTGGAGGAGAAAATGGAACGGAGGGGCTGCATGACTAGGGGAGGAACAGGGTCAGGGAACGGTCAGCTAGGCCAGTGTGGAGGGTAGGGGTGGAGACCTTACCTGATTGGAGGCAAATGTTGAAAAGGGGCAGGGTCCAGAGACGAGGGTCTTGCGGAGGGGTGTTTTCTGTAGCATTCCAAGGAGTCAGGAGAAGTGGCAACTTCCCGCCCTCCCGCTCTGGTGTTAGGGGATACCGCATTGGACAGGTAGTGGTGGTATTTGTGTCTCTAGTGTTGACTGAGTTAAAAAAAAAAAGAAATTTGATTGACTACACCCACTATTTGATGTGATTTGGAGGGTGTGTGTAGGGGAGCAGTTTTGGGGGGTCGTGGTTGAGTTCCAGCACCTATTGTTTGAGAAAAAAAAGTCCTGTATGTATATATATATATATATATATATATATATATATATATATATATATATATATGGGGAAAAAAAGAAAACTAAATACATAAATAAATGATAAAAATGTATAGGAATATAATTTCTTGACTGGTGTATATTGCTCAATTTTGTCACAGCAGTTGGCGGGTCAAGGGGTCTTTGGGGGGGTCAGTGAGGAATTACATGGTTACAGGATTAATGGGGCCCATCTAAGGTATGGCGCTTCCACTTGGTTAGTGGTGGTTCTCCCAGGAGCTAGGTCCCCTGGGGAAGGGGAATATGGAAGAATGTCTGATGTCGGAACGTCTTCGAGCCGTTTGGGGCATAGACCATTCCAGTTAAAACTGTGCCTTAAAGACACCCAAAGACCTCTTGTTGTTGGGCATTACTTTGTTGAGTTTGCACTTACGGGTATGTTTTACCTAATGTTATTTTATTCTTTAAAATTTGGTTGCTGTGGCCATATAAAACCCATGTCAATCAATCCATGTCTTTATTTTAATTGTAAGAATCAAGGTTGACGAATCCTTTAGTCATGCATAGATACTACAACAGCGATGTGGTGATGTGCGCAACAGTAATCCAAAGTCTGGTACACAGCCAGCTACCATAGGCAGCTTTATTATGTTAGGGATGGGTCAATATGGCTTACTGTGATATCCTTCAGAACGATTGCAGAAGAAACTGCAAGCAGGGTGCTCCAGGATCTGCATACCGAAAACCATGTTAAATTCTTCTGGAATTTGTGGTTGGGGGGACAACTGCACTAGGACTCCTGACTGCATGTTAGCTTTTCGCGATGACTTAAGACAGTGGTTCTCAACCTCAGTCCTCAAGTACCCCCAACAAATTACATGTTTGCAGGTTTTTCCCTTATCTTGCACAGGTGCTTTAAATCAGAGTCAATAGCTTGGTATTTTGGACAGCTATTTTATCAAAGAGAAATTCCCAAAACATGGCCTGTTGGGGGTACTTGAGAACTGAGGTTGAGAACCACTAACTTAAGAGACTCCAACACAACATGTAGCTTAGATATGCAGCTCATACGTAAGAGTAGGGGAGGTAGAATCAATCTGAAGTGAAAGTAGGAATTCACCAAAACATTTCATAAATGGTTCTAGGCTGTTCCTTGATCTTGGTGCACTATTCCTGACAACCACAGAAGTAAAGAATTTCCCAACAACTCCCACTCTTGCATATAAACAAAAGATCTGCCCATCAGTTATTATCGGTACAGAGGCCAAAAGTCACATCTCACCCAACTGACTCACGCTGGCATTAGAGGAGCAGGATAAGCCAGAGAGATTTACACAGAGCAGTGAGTCATTTCTATACATCCTCACGGGATCAGCTGGAACCATCACATACCCACACCCAAAAATCTATCTCCAACAGTTTCTACAGCCAACGCAGTTTCTGCCAACAGAAGTTTTAATAACTCGGACATGCAAATCATTCATATGGAAAACTCCACAATTCTAATTTTTAAAGACTAAATAATCAAAATCTTGGACACTCAGGACAGGTTCTTGTTAACTGCTTGCAGATGTCATATGGAGATCATTCCAATAAAATATCTTTTTAAAAACTTGGATCAGTTAAACTTGGCTGTTTATGCCTATGGAAGAAGAAAAGGGCAAAACTTGGATATCGGGGGCCATAGCAATTTACCTGCTATATCCAACTTTTCTAATTGTTTCTACTCCCGAGATCCATCAGAGGATGTCTGGAGTGCCCACAGACATATAATCACTTCCCCAATATGACCAAATGCATGTACATGCCCATGGATGAGAAAAAGATAGAGTTGGGTTATCAGTGGAGACAATAGTGATTTGCACAAGGAATCCAACTGATCTGATGGTTATTGTTTCTTCTCCTGAGATTTGTAATGCCGCGTACACACGAGCGGACTTTTCGACCGTACTGGTCTGGCGGACTGTGTCCGGCGGACAATTCGACCATGTGTGGGTTTCATTGGACCTGCAGTGGACTTTTTCGATCGAAAATCTGACAGACTTTAGATTTGGAACATGTTTCAAATCTTAACATCGGAACTCCGCCAGACTCAATTCCTATGGAAAAGTCCGCTCGTCTGTATGCTAGTCCGACGGATAAAAAACTACGCTAGGGCAGCTATTGGCTACTGGCTATCAACTTCCTTATTTTAGTCCAGTCGTACGTGAGTCGGACTTTGGTGTGATCATGTGTAGGCAAGTCCGTTCGTTGGGAAAGTCCATTGGAAGTCCGCCGAAAGTACGTCGGACCAGTCCGGTCGTGTGTACGCGGCATTAGAGTTGGTCTGGGCTTGTATATGCCCATGGATATGAAAAAGGTAGAGTTTATCAGGGAAGACAAGAGTGATTTGCCCAAGGAATCCAACTTATCCGATGGTTTGTTGTCCTGGGGAAGGATGTCTGGAGTGCTCACAGACATACAATCACTTCCCAATATGACTACAGAATGTACATGCCATTATACGCCTACGGAAGGCAGAGTTGGGTTATCAGGGAGGGCAAGAGCGATTTTCCAGAGAAATCCAAATCATCTGATTGTTTCTTCTACTGAAATTCATCAGAGGATATCTGAAGTGCTCACGCTAAAATAAAACAGACTGCCTTGTTAAGGGTTTATTGCTATCAACAGCTCTTCAAATAAATATTACCAGTTCAGTTCCACATGTACAAATGCTTAATTAAGGACCATGAAAGATGTCAATATTAAAAATAATTTAAAAGTAAGATAGACTGGTGTGGACCATTATATTTAGTAAAGAACGTAATGGAATTCCACATTAATCACTTAAGTAAATACCGGCAATAATTAATTTGCATATCCAGGAGTGCAACAAATGCGGAGAAGTAAGAATGTCTTAGTTAGACAAGGTCACCTTCAACAATAAATATCCCACATTCAAATAAGTAATAGTGATTTCTGAGACTGCCTCCAAACCTACACAACTGCAAAAGTTAGCCCGTCATTTGAAGGCCAATACTGGTGAATTGGTGCTTATTTTATGTCTACTTCCTCCATATACACAGCTCTATATAGGTTCAGATATGTGAACAATCTCACTGTTATTCCTCAGGTGGTTGTCACAAATATTATTATGACACAGCATATTGCAACAAAAGACTTGACACTGCCAATTCCACACAGTGAGATTACATCCACCGGCCTGCCAAGACGCCGTCAGCTCTGAGACAATTTAATACATAGGGATGGCAAATATCCCTATTCAACATCTGTCCAGGATTTTACATTTCATTACAGAAGTCTTAATAATGGAAAATAACTAGAACCTAGTTCACCCATACACAAGGCTTAACAAGGCCATATTGCCAATAATCGATTGGATTTACATATATCTTATCCTTATAGACAAATGCATAAATACCTAGAACAGTACGGAACTGAACACTTACTCTATATCATTAAGAGTTACAGTATATACAATGAAGTCATTTTTATGTGCTTTTAAAGCTAAACACTACCCTCTCCTTTTAGTGGGGCCGATCTCCCCCCCCCCACACACACACACACACACGCAAGGGTTAAGTCTAGGGGTAGAGGCATAGGCTGTGATATTTACTCTATCACTCACTCTGGCGCTCTCCTCTTCTCTCAGGTGCTCAAGGTTGTCGGGGGATCTCTTGGTCTCATGTACAATGCAGGATTAGTGGTCCCCCCAAATATAAGGGTCCTCATCGGGATCCCCATAAGAACCCCCTCTTACATCAGGTTCCCCTTCAGAATCCCCCCTTACATCAACGTCCCCATTAGAATCCCCCCTTACATCAGGTTCCCCATCAGAATCCCCCCTTACATCAGGGTTCCCATAAGAATCCCCCCTTACATCAGTCCCCTCAAAATAACTCAACACACAGCCATTAATGTCTAAACCACTGGCAACAAAAAGGGAGTACACCCCTAAGTGAAAATGTTCAAATTGGGCCCAAAGTGTCAATATTTTGTGTGGCCGCCATTATTTTCCAGCACTGCCTTAACCCTCTTGGGCATGGAGTTCACCAGAGCTTCACAGGTTGTCACTGGAGTCCTCTTCTACTCCTCCATGATGACATTACAGAGCTGGTGGAGGTTAGAGACTTTGCGCTCCTCCACCTTCTGTTTGAGGATGCCCCACAGATGCTCAATAGGGTTTAGGTCTGGAGACATGCTTGGCCAGTCCATCACCTTTACTATCAGCGTCTTTAGCAAGGCAGTAGTCGTCTTGGAGTTGCGTTTGGGGTCGTTATGTTGGAATACTGCCCTTTGGCCCAGTCTCCTAAGGGAGGGGATCATGCTCTGCTTCAGTATGTCACAGTACATGTCGACATTCATGGTTCCCTCAATGAACTGTAGCTCCCCAGTGCCGGCAGCACTCATGCAGCCCCAGACCATGACACTCCCACCACCATGCTTGACTGTAGGCAAGACACACTTGTCTTTGTACTCCTCACCTGGTTGCCACCACATAAGCTTGACACCCTCTGAACCAAATAAGTTTATCTTGGTCTCATCAGACCACAGGACATGGTTTCAGGAATCCATATCCTTAGTCTGCTTGTCTTCAGCAAACTGTTTGTGGGCTTTCTTGTGCATCATCTTTAGAAAAGGCTTCCTTCTGGGATGACAGCCATGCAGACTAATTTGATGCAGTGTGCGGCGTATGGTCTGAGCACTGACAGGCTGACCCCCCACCCCTTCAACCGCTGCAGCAATGCTGGCAGCACTCATACATCTATTTCCCAAAGACAACCTCTGTATATGACGCTGAGCACGTGCACTCAACTTCTTTGGTCGATCATGGCGAGGCCTGTTCTGAGTGGAACCTGTCCTGTTAAACCGCTGTATGGTCTTGGCCACCGTGCTGCAGCTCAGTTTCAGGGTCTTGGCAATCTTCTTATAGCCTAGGCCATCTTTATGTAGAGCAACAATTCTTTTTTTTAGATCCTCAGAGAGTTCTTTGTCACAAGGTGCCATGTTGAAATTCCAGTGACCAGTATTTGAGAGTGAGAGCGATAACACCAAATTTATCACACCTGCTCCCCATTCACACCTGAGACCTTGTAACACTAATAAGTCACATGACACTGGGGAGGGAAAATGGCTAATTGGGCCCAATTTGGACATTTTTACTTAGGGGTGTACTCACTTTTGTTACCAGCGGTTTAGACATTAGTGTTGAGTTATTTTGAGGGGACAGCAAATTTACACTGTTATACAAGCTGTACACTCACTACTTTACATTGTAGCAAAGTGTCATTTCTTCAGTGTTGTCACATGAAAAGATATAATAAAATATTTATAAAAATGTGAGGGGTGTACTAACTTTTGTGAGATATTGAATATTGTACGGGCAATGTGGTTACTTGACTACATCTACCATCCTAGAAGGAATATCTGTCAGCCTTACAAGTTAATACATGGACTGATTTTCAGCAAATCAGCTCTAGAATGACTTTCCTCTAACAACATCCACCAGAATGGTCACGTGGAATCTACCATGACAAAGCACAGACCTGTTTACATTAGATAAGGACTCAGAAAGCTGCTTCGGTTACCTTGTTCTCTAGGGAAGGTTTTTTAGGTTAAAGACCGTGTTTACTAACAGCAGAGCGCAGTTATGGCAGAAATGTGGAATCACAACCTGCCAAAGTCAACACATAAAATAGAAGGCCAGTGTTTGTATGCCATTCAGGAACCTGGATGTGCAGCCTCACGGATCTACAACCACAACATAAGGTCACAGGTCCCCGCAAACTATGCCAAACCACCGTCCCTGTGAATTCCTGTTATTAAACAAAGTCATGACTCTTTACCTTCACACTGGATAAGGCTACTATTTCTAGAAGCATTTATTCAAATGTGTTCAGAAAATGTACCAGCAAACTATTTTTTTACATCATGCCCATATTTTTACAATTTTCAATAACTTAAAATGATATCTGCAGGTGCTCCCTCTAGTGGCTATGGCATGTCAGGCAGTGCAATTAAATCTCTGCTGAATAAAGCTAAAATCATACTTCTGTGCTTTGGTGTGTTAAAAGAATAAGTAATCCTTGGTGCAGTATTTCAGCAAAATGCATCTTTTATATGGATAAATGGTGATACCCATCCAATGTAGAGGGCCTTATTACTGTTATGGATATATGTCACGTGAAATATTTATGTCATTTGGACAGCAAGCAGTAAATGGATAAGGTTATGCGGCCTCCATGACCCTCCACTCACAGAGCTGTTCAGAGGCATTCACTGAAAGTGGAAAGGTCAGGTTGGAACACTCTTCTAAATTGGTAATAGGGCTCGTATACTATATGCTTGGGCCTGGCCCCCAAATCAATTGCTTTAAACATCAACTTTTAAAAACCATTAACACGCATCAAAGTTTGAACAAATATTTTCTTTGAAAATTTGTCAAAAAAACAGTAAAATAGTTTTCATTCCATTAGTTGGACTAAAGGGCTCGAAGCAGACACACACTTCCAACCAGGATTACAAGACGTATGTAGCATACACCTTACTGTCCAAACATACCACAGCAGGAAGAGTAATAGAAACCATACACATTAAAGATCCAACTGTACAATCTACTACCAACAGCTATGCAAGGGGCTGTGTGACTGGGTACGATTTAAAAGGGTAGGGGTTCCTTGAGCTGTTGTTGATTGACCTCCCATCTAATGGTGCCGGTGTTCTATCAGAATACCACTACCCGTCAGAAAATGAAACCAAAGTGATGTTCTGTTGCTGCCATCTTGGTACACCTGCACTTGTCCGCAGTAAGCCTACAGTCAGAAGGCGGCAAGCGGGCATCTTTTTACACCCACAAAGTCTTGCATTTCACACTTATTTTTACTAGTAAACTCTGCTTATACAGTGAAATATAGTATTTGGAAGTCTGTGACACTGGGGTTGATTTACTAAAGGCAAATCCACTTTGCACTACAAGTGCACTTGGAAGTTCAGTCGCTGTAGATCTGAGGGGAAGATCTGAAACGAGGGGAAGCTCTGCTGATGTTATCATCCAATCATGTGCAAGTAAAAATGCTGTTTATTTTCCTTGCATGTCCCCCTCAGATCTACAGCGACTGCACTTGAAAGTGCACTTGCAGTGCAACGTGGATTTGCCTTCATCACTGTCTTGATGTTGAAGTTTAAAAGCAGCGGTGTTCTGGTAGACTAGCAAACCTGTAAGATCGGCAGGCTTGCCGATGCTTTTAAAATTATTCTAACATCGAAACAGTGTCACAGACTTCCAAATACTGCATTTCACTATATAAGCGCAGTTTACTGGTAAAAATAAAGGTGAAATGCAAGACTTCGGTGGGTGTAAAATGATGTCCGCTTGCCGCCTTCTGATTGTAGGCTTTCTGTGGACGAGTGTGGGTGTACCAAGATGGCCACGACGGAACGTCATTTTCTGATGAGTAGTGGTATTCTGATAGAACACCGGCATGGTTCCAAGGCCAATGCCACTTGGCAAAAACAACAGTATGATACCAATGATCTTTTTTTTTTTAGCTGTCTTTAAGGGTGGCATTCTTCCTACTGACCACCAATGAAAATTCCCTGAAAGTTCCCCCTGAAAATAATTTAAGGTTACTCTAGTGTAAAAAGGATTATGAAAGGCTGGCTTAGATCTTCACATTACACTGTTTTCGAAAATCTAGAGAACATTTTAGAGAGATTGTACACTCAGATTGTATGGTTTTTTTTTTTTTACTAGTTGCAATGCAAGACACTTATTGAAAAGCTAAACTGAGTAAAATAATGCCCAATTCCGGGCACCAAAAAAAAATTAAATAAATACTCTTGCACTGGGGCCCCCTATCCCAGCACTGATGGGTTAAATGCTCTTTAAGTCTAGGGGTAGAGGAAATAGGTGTAATACCTTAATCCTCTCTCCAGCAGGCTTCTTCCATTCATGCAACCAGTCCCCCAAAGCCACCTCTAAGATGCACTGGCTGGTGGACACATCAAGTACAATACAGGACCAATAGTCCTGCTTTGTATGTGGAGACACCAAGGGACATGGACAATTAAACCTTGCAATGCGGGGAGTGCAGAACTAAACCCATTGATTTAGCTGTTCACCAAAACAACTGCCAAGCCATCAAATGGCGTGTGTCATGTGCAGCACCATGGCCTATGTAGAGCAAACAGAAGATAAGATGGCAGCTTCCTTGGCTGTAATGGATAAGAGGGTGTAGTTCCGCTTTAAGGAATGTATAGGTAAAGGGGAACACCACCTTCTAAAAAGACTCATATCCCTATTGTTTATGTTGGCTGCCAATGGCCATATAATTAAGGGGGAGGGGGAGAAAATAAGAGGCTGATGTATAAATACTGCAGAACGAAAAATGATGGTGTTACCAAAAGCAGCCAATCTGTCATATGCTTAAAGTGACTCTGTCATGGTATCTTCTCTTTTTGTCACACATCAATATTCTCCAGGTCCCTGACCCACAACCAATGTGCAGATCAAGAGATCTGCCTTTACTTGCCACATGCTAGTCCCAGGTCTGAGACTCAGAAGTCAGAGACAGCCAGATGGAGCTCAGCAATGGTGTTGTCTCAGTAAAGAGTCTCTCGACACATTCTATACCGCAATAGGGAGACCAACACTGGACTTTGACTCTGATTGGTTGCTTTGGGTTACACAAACTCTCTCCTCTTTTTTTATTTTTTTATAACACACAAGCTTGTTAATTTGTTATCAGTAACACAAGGTGAGCAAGTAAACGAGAGCGGCAAGCGGAGGCTGGAATACATTACTTGGCATATGCCGCATGCAGCATAGGATAGACCTGGCTTTGATGTTGAATTTTTTCTCCCCTTCCCGCAGCCCTTGGTTCACGAGGTTCACCACATCGTCAGGTGTGACGTCACCCCTGCGGAGACAAAGCCCATTAGACACAAGACATGGGACACATCCTATCATCCAAAATCTAATTCCAGCTTGTTGATACTGTAAGACAGGACAGAAACACAACTCTGTAATGACTACATTGATCCTTCCTGCCTGTACAGGCTTCTGTGGCAAAAATGACCAGAATTATGCAACTGGCTGGGCATTAAATTGTATCTAAAGCCACATTTGGTTTTGTTTTGGATGTAGTAGGGTAGCCATTGACAACTGTGGCACACATGACTGCTTATGTGTTATTTTTCAATGCTATTTTAGCTGTAATTGACAGCTCATTAAGCTATCAATTACAAAGCCTATCCCACCTACCTCCCTGATATCCCTGAAAGCCTGCCGAGGATGGAGGCATGCTGTGAAGAAGAATCCCACCCATACGCCTTGCTTTCCCAAAGGCACAGTGTTTGGAGTTGATCTGGAATCTGAAATCATGCAAATATCTAACAGATTCCTCCATCCATACTATACAGTTCAGTTAATAAAGATCATGGGAACAATCACGGGTCCAATCCCCCCCCCCCCTTCATCAAGGCTTGAGATTGAAAACAATATAACTGGACTAGGAGCAAAGTAGATCTTTAAGGGTATTTCTTCCAGTGTGAGTTTGAGCACAAGTCTTGCCTGCAGCTGGTTTGTGGTGGGAAGGTGGCAACAGAGCCACCCGTGAAGCAAATTTTGGCAAATTCCTCATTAGGAAAAGATCAAGATTTGCATAGTTTATGGCCAGCTTAAAATTGCAATGCACTGCTGTTCACTGGCACACTGGTTGCCCAAATTTTGGGAACATGACACCTAATGTGGAAAAGGTGGCTGACCCCTGGTAACAGAGGATAGTTAAAATGTCTTAAAGATGGAGTCCACCCAAACCGCAAAAAAAAAAAAAAAAATATTAAAAGCCAGCAGCTACAAATACTGCAGCTGCTGACTTTTAATATATGGCCACTTACCTGTCCCAGGGTCCAGCGATGTCGGCAGGCGACCCGCTCGGTTCTCGGCAGCTGCCGCCGCCATCCTAGGTGAGGGAATCAGGAAGTGAAGCGTTGCGGCTTCACTTCCCGGTTCCCTACTGCGCATGCGCGAGTTGCGTTGCGCATCGTAAGTGGTCCCCGCTATCTCCTGGGAGCTGTGTTTTTCCCAGGAGACAGTGCGGAGGGACAGGAAGAGGCATAGTGGGTGCAAATACCTGTCTTAGACAGGTATCTGCACCCCCCTCCCCCCTGAAAGGTGCCAAATGTGACACCGGAGGGGGGAGGGTTCCGAAAAGCAGAAGTTCCATTTTTGTGTGGAACTCCGCTTTAAGATACTTTTATGCTGTCTTAAGATACTCAACCCTAATGCCGCGTATACACGGTCGGATTTTCCGACGGGAAATGTTGGATGTGAGCTTGTTGTCGGAAAGTCTGACCGTGTGTATGCTCCATCAAACATTTACTGTCGAAATTTCCGCACACAAATGTTTCAGAGTAGGTTCTCGAATTTTCCGCCAACTTCACTTTGTTGTCGGAAAGTCTGATCATGTGTACACAAGTCCGTCGCACAAAAGCTCACGCATTCTCGGAATCAAGCAGAAGGAGCCGCACTGGCTATTGAACTTCTTTTCTCATCTTGGCGTACATCTTGTACGTAACCGCATTCTCACGTTTGGAATTTTGGGCCAACATTTGTGTGACCGTGTGTATGCAAGACAAGTTTGAACCAACATGCTTTGGAAAAAATCCACGATTTTGTTGTCGGAAAATCCGATCGTGTGTATGGGGCATTAGACTGGCTTTAGATTTACTTTAAACATGCTGGAGATTCCTTTGATTAAAGAAGCCCATAGATTATGCATTTTTTATCCTTCCACCATTGCTCAATTTCCCTTTCAACAAAGTCAGTGTTGTTGGGGAAATCCCTCCCACAGTACTATTGCATTCTGCCGGCAGTGATCACATGAACAAAATCCAACAGGCTGGTTGCACTAAGGTCGATTGATTGATTGACTTCTGTGCAATCAGCCTGCCCATAGATGGATCAAATATCGGCCAGTCCCTGCTGAACTAGCTGAGATTTTATTCATATATGGCCAGCTTAAAGGTGTGTCCTGCAATTTTCTTGATGCAAATATTGAGAGGCTCATTAAAAGGAGAAGTACAGCCAAAGCTTGTTTGGCTGTACCTCTCCTGTGGATCACAGGAGTCTAGTTCGTTCTGCACTCCTGTGACCTGTTTTCAGCAGGCAGTGGGCTGAAGCTCGCTATCAGCTGACATCACAGAGCTGGTCCAGGATCGGGCAAGAATGAAGTAGGGATCTGCCTACATGTCTGGACCAGAACCCGGCTTAGCCTCTCAGCGAGCTGTTGAGAGGCTGAGCCACCTGCTTCCGCCCCTCCACAGCCCAGAGCTCCAGTGAGCATGAGGGGGGCAGAGCAGACAGCATTGACTGACAGTCACCAGCTCTGAGAACTGAGCGATCAGTAGTGTTTCATTGCTCAGTTCTCAGTGTTAGGGTCGACGTGGGACAGATGCCGCTTTCACCTAGGTAAGCATAAATCTGCAAAAAAAAAAAAAAAAAACATGCTTCTCTTTAAAATGCTTCTTATATTTAAAAATCATGAAGCAGTTGCATTCATGTATTTTGTAAAATGTTTAATATTTTATTCTATTAAGAAATCATTTCATTTAAATGTATCAAATTAACCCAGAAATCAAACTCCCCCCATGGATGTCACTTACTCTTCCTGTTCCCACGGGATGGGGTCCACCTTGGAATTGGCAAGTAAGTGGGGGCTGTATCTGACCTCCACGTACACCACCCCTTCTTTGGCTTTCATCTCTACAAATTCATAGGCCACTTGCTTGATCGCCTCTCTGTCACCCCTAAAGAGGGAAACAAATATGTATGTCAATGCAGTTTATTTTACACAGCGGCATAAAAAGGCAGAAAAAACAAACAGCCCTTTTTTTTCATTTGCTTCCATTGTGTACAACCCGTTCTTCATGCAGGCCACACCTAGGGATTGTGTATCTCAACACTCTGCTGCTGGTAAAGGCTTCCCAAATGTCAATGGTAAACCACCTTGGCCGTCTCTTCCATCTCTCGAGAAAGCTATTGGCGAGCTCTCTTAGCCGAGTTCCCAGGGCTGCACACCTACTGTGCCCACTATGAAAGGCTTCCACCATCCCTGATTGATTTATTTTTCTATATTATGGAGAATTTAACATGAGAAGCTGGACACATACAAGCAGGCATGAACACCAACAAACTCAGAGGTGGACAGGAACTGGATCAGGAATTACATAAAGGGAGATCTCTCTCTGTTGGAGTATCCTGGATGTGTAAGAAGCAAGGAGAAGGACTCATCCCACCAGACTTCACCTATTTCTAAAATATATCTTTTGGCAGAACTTGCCCTTTAAGATATGTGGACTGGTCTAGCTGAATT
This sequence comes from Aquarana catesbeiana, assembly GCF_042186555.1. Taxonomy (NCBI): domain Eukaryota; kingdom Metazoa; phylum Chordata; class Amphibia; order Anura; family Ranidae; genus Aquarana; species Aquarana catesbeiana. Next base: position 37,061,210 of record NC_133335.1, on the reverse strand, counting down.
GATGAAGCTATGACTTCTCATTTTTTCTGGACTTCCATCTGTATTTAGCATGGATTTTTTTTATATCCAAAGCAAGCTCACCCACCCAACCATGTCTCCATGCTTTATTTTGCTGAGAAATCACTTAGAAAACACCACCCTAGCATTCCTGGCTGTGGCCATCTTGACTAAGGGCATATGATTCAGCATTTACTTCCTGGAATTCATCTGCATTAACTCAAGGGTGTGCTTAGCTGAGAAAATCCCTCATATTCTTGTGGTGGCCACCAGGTTTGCACACATCTCAGGAGGGATTTTGCCCCACTCCTCTTTGCAGAGCCTCTCCGAGTCATTAAGGTTTCGAGGCTGACATTTGTTAATTCAAATCTTCAGCTCCTTCCACATATTTTCTATGGGACTAAGGTCTGGAGACTGGCTAAGCCACTCCAGGACCTTAATGTGCTTCTTCTTAAACCACTCCTTTGTTGCCTTTGCTATGTGTTTTGGGTCATTATCATGCTGGAATACCCATCCACGACCCATTTTCAATGCCCTGACTGAGGGGAGGAGGTTCTCACCCAAGATTTGACTGTACATGCGGTGAAGTTGTCCTGTCCGCTTAGCAGAAAAACACCCCCAAAGCATAATGGTTCCACCTCCACATTTGACGGCGGGGATGGTGTTCTTGGGATCATAGATAGCATTCTTCCCCCCCCCCAAACATGGTGAGCTGAGTTGATGCCAAAGAGCTTGATTTTGGTCTCATCTGACCACAACACTTTCACCCAGTTCTCCTCTAAATCAGATGTTCATTAGCAAACCTCAGCTGAGCCTCTACATGTGCTTTCTTGTGCAGGAGGACCTTGCGGGTGCTCATTACCTGTATAGAAGACACCCGGGACCTAGAAATCTTTCTGATTAATCAAATACTTATTTCATTCATTAAAATGCAAATCAATTTATAACTTTTTTGAAATGCGTTTTTCTGGATATTTTTGTTCTTATTCTGTCTCTCACTGTTAAAATAAACCTACCATTAAAATTATAGACTGATAATTTCTGTGTCAGTGGGCAAACGTACAAAATCAGCAGGGGATCAAATACTTTTTTCCCCTCACTGTATTTACTAATGCCAAAGGGCATAAGGAGTCAAAATAGTCAATACGGATTGAGATAGTGAAGTTTCTCTTTAAAGGAAATCTGGCCATCTCCGACTTTTATACTTTTTGAGGCACTGACCCAGGACCAGCATGCAGTTCATGAAGTCTGCTGAGAGACAGTGAGTCAAAGTATGGAAGCCTTTGGAGCAACTTAACAGCAGGGCAAATAGCATTATAAAAAGGATAGTTTACTAATGTCAGTCTATGTATTTTCTCAGTTCAGGAACTTTAATAAATTTTATCCTCTGTACTCAGACCCCTATGCTTCCAGGCCTATAGCACCCCATTACAACAAGAGGATAAAGAATACACTGGAGTCCTCCCAGCCAAATGTTTACTATAGGAACTTCTCTGCCTGCAGCCCCAGCTTAGCACCCCACAGCCAAGTCCTGGAATCTGTAAACATCTGCTTGGCGTCTGGCAAAAAACGGATCTGGCAGAGCCGGCGAGTGACTCACGCAATGGCAGGCATGTAATGGTTGAATTTGGTCAGGAATTCTGTAAGACTGAGAGGTTCTTCATATGATATGATTTCCAGGAGGCCTTCTACCGTGTCTGCTGGAAGTTGGATCTGTCTTTTCCTGGACAGAATAAGAGAAGAGCTGGATTTAGGAGAAAAGCAAGACACCGATACACAGCATCATCTTGTTATCCATACATTTCCCCCCCCCCCAAACAAAGTGTGAGTTGTTCCTTCCTAAAAATTTCATTTTGGACACAGAGGCTTTTGGTTTCATACCAACAAAAGTCAGCAGGAGACCCCAACTAACTGAAACTTAGGGTGGACTGACCCTTGAAGAGAATCTGTCATTTTGACAATTCTGGGTTCTCTTGCTAGCCTACCCCAAAACCCTCCCCACTGATACCTTTTCCTGCCACTCTCCGTATGACTGTCAGAGTCCTAAAAAATACCCAGTACTTCCAGGTATACGGAAGCATGTGACCTTTTCCTCTTCCTCCTAGTAAACAGTCCTTGGGCTCGGCCAAATGCCACAGCAGAATTGTGTCAGATTTGGGAGGAAGAAGGTCACTAACCCCATGTAAGTTCAAACAATAGCCATCTCCATCTCTCTCTCCCAGCACTCTCTAACTTCAGCTATTTATTTCCAACCACCCTCCGCTCTCTCGCTCATCTCCCCACCCCCACACTAAACACCTACTTCCCCAACCCTCACTTTCCTCCACCCCCCCCCTCCTCTATCTATGCAATTCCAGAATACCCACAACTTAATCACATTATATTTTATACATTTTGATGCATCTTAATTTTACTAAATGTATATGGACAGTATCATATAATTACTTTGCAAAATGGAGGATTGTCTCTGGCTTGAAGCTGCCATCCAAGTGGACGTGGAGTTCCACCTGCAAATATGAAGAACAACATTAGAGAGATTCATGAACAACATGAAGCTTACAATAAGTCTCTGCCTTCCTAAGGAACTAATTCTAGAAATCCAGCTGTTCTTTCCGGATGGAATAAAACAATACAATGAAGTTGTTTGGAAAGTGAATGCGAACGTTATTGAGTGGTTTCATGCATTCTCTAGCATAGATGTCAATATCAAACAGCCTAAAGGCCGTCTACCTAAAATGAGGATTTTTTTTCTTGATGGCCATTAGTTGGTAGAGCTACCTGCCGGCTTCCTAGACCTCTAGAGATTCCGGTAGTCAGATTTCCTTCCATTCCTTTCTGACAGCTGGATTCCCAATGATATGTTTATTCTACATCATCATACAGAATCTGCTGCAAGAGGGTGAAAGCATGACTGCATGTGAGGGACTGGCATGGGGTTCTGGTGGGTAAATATTACCAATGGATTCCCCAAGCCATACAATAAACTAGTATGCATTTCACTGCCTACAAAAAGGCAGACAACTGAAATATCAATTTTGGGTGCTGCCGACCGCTAAATAATTTCATAACACAAAAGCAGCTGTGCCTTCCAGTGACCAGACATTCGGCTGTTTTAAGCCCATTCAAATTCACTGAGGTCTGGTACTGCAGTGTGACACTTAAAAAGGGACACTCCAGTCCCCAAGAACAATTTGTATAAAATACAGCTGAGGTTCCATAGTCCTGACCACTTGCAGCTCTACCATATGGCCTTAAGTGGTAATACTATAAATTTGCCAAAATCAATGCTCCACCATTGAGGTACTGTGGCCAACACCATCTCACAGTGCGCCATCAGTGATAAATATAGTACATACAAGATTCCAGACCAAAAACAAAGGCCCACGTTCATGCTAAATAATTTTTCCACAGCATTGAAAACAGCATTGCAATCTACAAGTGTAGCGGTTTGACCTCTACCTGGACTCTGTCTACATGCCTTGTGTACAGGGTGTGTCTGCTATAAGAGGAGGGATATTACTAAGATAAATTTTCCAAGTGACAGGTTCACTGATTATTTTTTAGCAAAGTCAGCAGTTTTAACACAAGACCATACTCATACAATAGTTGAATGCAGGCTTGGTTGTGTGCCGGGAATTGTCAATATTTGCCAGCAATTACCCTCTATATTCTCTTACCATGAGACTCTGTGGTGGGGAAGCTACAAGTGTTTTACTCTAAAATTCCCATTTACAGGGCACTGAATGAATACTAACGAGCAGAATGGAGCACAAAGGATCGCCATAGGATTTAAGGCTGAGTCATCAAATTTAAATGGTTGACCATCCCAACTGCATTTGGGCAAAGTGATCGGGGCTGCAAAATTAAACAATAAAAATCAACTTTAGCCATTTTATAAAAATTCCCTGTCCAGTCGCAAATCTATTGAATGCAACAAGTGAACTGACGCTCCTCCATGCAGTCCTTTGTTTGTGACAGGTACTCTTTAGCCTCACATTCAGAACAGAACTAGTTATACAAGGTACAAGTGAGGGTACATAGCCCTGACATGGCCTTATCTCTGTCCACACATACACACCAGTCCAAGATGGGATGGGCAGGACAACAAAACACAGCTTGATAAGTAGTGATGAGTACTGAAGTATGGTTAACTATGACCAACATTGATGCACAGGCCAAACTTGTGAAATATGTGAAAGATATGAGACAGTCCATCCCCCTACAGTAGTATATAAAGGTTAAAGCAGAAGTAAACTCATTGATTTAATAGTTTCAAAAAACAGTTACATGCTGGGAATGTAACTGTCACATTGGTTGTGCTCTCAACCAAACTGTCAAACCATCCAATGGCTGGTGTCATAACTGATCACATGTTCAGCATCATGGCAGTTGAAGATTAAACAGAGGCCAAGATGGCAGCTTCCTTGGCCGAAAATGATAGAAGGGTTTACTTCCACATTTTAACAATGATTAGACATATAGTAAAGGCTTTTAAATTGGGCAAATCAGCACGAGGGAGCCTGATACAGCATTTTCTCTAAGAAAAGCATTTCATTCCCTCTATTACCCTTTTTCTATCTTTATAGCTATGCATAACTCACCATTAGGTTAACAAACAAGTATACGTCCACCCTATGAACTATTTCACAAATCGGAAACCCAAAGATGTTACCTTTGAATGTAGCGATGATTAAGCATAATGAGGACATCTGGGGGGGGCAATTAAAGTCCACTCTAATATGTTCACAAACTGTTACGATAAAATGCTACACTGTTGCTCTCTGTATATCGCGCATTCCAGAAAACTGGATAATATTTTATTTCAAACATCAGCAATACCAGAAACCTGTTAAAATTTGTCTGGCAGCATATTAAAAAGAACATCACTATTATGATGCATTTGTTTGCTGTATGCACTACCCTTATACAAGCATAAACCTGTGTACAAAGGCTTAAACCCCACCTCGATGCAAATTGACCTCAGTCCTATCCCTCCCACCCATATACATTTTAAGAGAGAAAAAAAAAATCTCTTCCTTTGACCTTTTTTTAGTCACTGACATCACGTGACCCTCGGAAACACCTATTAGGGTAATAAAGGTTGACGATCCTGCAATCTGTGGCAGTCACCGACCCGCTTTGTGACATCATCATACAACCACTGGAGTCTTCAGGACCCTGTGAGGACCCGGACAATGGACAAAATAGAAAGTGTCCACATCACTCCCTGCAGTCCAAAAGAGAGGCGATTCAGTTCTCATGGGCAAACATGCAGCGCTCAATGGGTGCCAGCAATAAGAGATTGTTGTGGGAAGTGTAAACAATCAAATTGATTTATTGGATGCACATGAAAATAAAAAGTCTGACATTGTGGACACACATTAAAATCAACCTTGGTTAAAAGGCAATAAACACAATCAAAAACAAAACTGAAGTACTCCGAAATAGTAGTCAGCGATCTGCCATGAGTCCAGTAAGCAAGGGGTTAATGTCAGCAAGTAGACTGTGTGTGTCAAGCCTCAGCGGCAGGCTCTGTGGCTCTGATGCAAGTGAATTGTAGAATAGGAGAGTTACAACTTGCTCAAATACAATGAAGGATGCAACGAGGAATGCCAAACTCACTGTGACCAGGGATGCGATATGGGCCACGTTGAAAGATGACGCTGGTCCCGCTGGCTGGCCAAACACGCTGGGACCTGGCTTTGTAAACAGCGCTTAGGCTCGTGCACTTGTATCCAAGGACTGGGGGAGCCCGAGTAGAGCTGATCAAAGCCGATGATTGCCGGAAGGGAGGAGAAACCAATGCTGTATGGATACGAGTGCTGGGTGGGTCGCAAGCTCCATTAGGTTGCCATAGCGACCGTGACTGACATGTTTCGCGCGCCTGCACTTTGTCAAAAGGGCTTTTGACAAAGCGCAGACGCGCGAAACATGCAAGACAAGACAATGGTTTTACAATGATACCAGTTTTTAGTGCTTAAGGACCCACACTGTTGTTTTTCTTCAGACTCAGTTCCCAGTGCGTTTCGTGACCACAAATCAAGGTGGGGCATTTAAATTATTTTTTTAATTGCTGGGAAATTAGCTACAGAGGGGTGGGGTATTGTTTAGCAGTGGCAGGGGCCCATAGCTGGACTTCAGTTTTAAGAAAAGAACTTTTTTTTATAATATATATATTTTTTTTTACATACAGCATAAGTAACCAACACTATATCCCCCTTGCGATACCAAGAGATATCAAAGCACTCATCAAGACCCACATAGACCCAGCATCTTGACACAAAAATAAGAAAAAATCTTTAGCCAACACTTTCCCATGATAAGCTGAAGCTGCGAGAATGGACTTAACAGTTGGGTGTCTGATGAGACCATGCCAGTACAGACAGTGTAAATGGGGTGACTTCTCTGTGCCTATTGTAATCCTCATCAAAAGTCAACAATATGGATGGTGAGGGCAAAGCTGCTACCTTGGATAGAGCCCCATTCTGCTTTCATCCATCTCTGCCCCTGCTTCATATTTTCATACCTAGTTGAAGTCACAAGTGCCTAAAGGACCTTGCCAGCACCTCTCATTGCCCTCTAGTATCTGTGGGCAGCATGTCTCCCACATACAAATAAAAGTTTGAATCAGGTGAGGACAAAATGAAACTGAGCACTACTCTATAAAACAGACCATAGATCTTCCTTTGTCTCTCCCAACCACATTGCTACAGACCTTCCCAAATGGCACACAAGCTGCTCAGCTTCCTAAAAGACCTTTGGAAATGTGCCTTGGGCCATAAAGAGCCTGCATTTCCTCCAGTCTGTTGGCCTTTATATAACTCACTGAGGTGCCTGGCAGTAACCCAACCGAAGCTTCACAATGCTAAGCATAAAAAAAAAGTCAGTCCTGGGCTATCTGCCGTTTATTTGTAATAGGACTAAGAGCCCAGATCGGTTTACATGCTGAGACGCTTAATCCTGCAGGATATTGAGGTTTAGGAGTCTTCAGATACGTTATTGCGTGACTGACGGACAGTCATTTTTTTTTTACTGCAAGAAGACTACATACCCAGAATAAATGTTTATTTGTGCCTCTCTTGCTTCAAAATCATTGGGATTCATGCTGTGTCTAAGCCTAAACTCATAATGATTGACACACAAAGGAGAGCTCCTATTGGGTTACACAACATTTTTGGGTGTGTTTGATACAACCATGACTATTGAGGAGATGGAATCAATGGCAGACTTCATTACCAAAAGTACCAAAAGGCCCCTTGCAAGAATTATTTTTGAGCCACCCATCCAGGTACTGTACAAATACTACTCCATGGTCTTTAGGAGGATTTGGGCATCATAAAGAGTGCCTTCTCCCTTGCCCTGGAAGACAACAGTGGCAACAGAAGAGATACAAACACCTGACTGACCCACCAGCTGAAATGCCATCTAAGGCTCCATGCTCACTAGAGCGACTTGCAAGACAAAGTAGCATGAAAAGTCAAAACCGATTTACTTCAATCGCACCCGTTACAATCTATGCAAAAAAAGTCGTAGCGGAAAAGGTTCCTGCACTGCTTTGGTGCAACTTTCTTGTGAAGGGAAGAAAAAGAAAAATCAAATATAAAATTTTGTACAACTTATAAAAAAGATTTTTTTTAAAAAACAGGACCGTGCTGGAAAACGAATATTATAATTTTCATATCAATGAGATATTCATAGCCTCAATCATTATCACAAATAAAGGAGGATGATTCAAAAGAAGTATTGGAGATATTGAACATTAATATCCCTTCCATCTTTAAATCAGATTGGTCCAAATTTTGAAATTCAATAGTCAAAGCATAATTCTCCCTAAAAAAGTACCGCATAGATATTGCATCATAATAAGAACTGACGTTTCTGTTTTAAAGTCCAATTTGCATGGCATCCTTTAATGTGCATATAAAATACTCCAGATAACATCCAATGGAGACGAATACTGGAACCTTCTTTTCCAATGAGGACAAACTTCAGGCACACTAGAAATATATTTAATATGATTCTTGCCATATATTAAGCATAGTCTTTAGCCAGTGTGCGTTATTGTAAAATAAAGAGACTGCGCGCCTAGAGGGGGGGCGATCATTTCACACGCCCCCATATACAGAAATTCTGTGCACTCTGAATAGATTAAGCCATATGCTGATGCCAATCAAAGAAATGAAACAGAAATGGTATAAAATCACAAGAAAGGTGGTGCACATTGCTGGCAATCCACTTCCTACGCAAATATAACGTTCTCACATGAAATTTGCATGTATTGAAGTCAATTGCAGGGGCAAATACCTTTGAAATGTCAGTTCATATGGATGGCTTTGCAGAGAGGAGTATAAGAATCCATAGAATACACAGACTTTACAGAATGATTTAACCTTAAAGTTTAGTTCCAGTTTAGTTCCAAACACACTGCGTTTAATGTGTACTTCCAATGGGCAAAAGTGTACAATAAAATATTGGAAAAAAGTTCATACTCATTCATATCAGTCTCAGAAAACCAACGTTTGAATTGTGCTCGATTATAAGGAAACATCCACCATTATGGGCCATACAACTTTCAACACTGCTTAGAGTCAGCAGGTGGTTTGGAATAATAAAGAGATGGTGACCACAACTTGCCATTCAGTGATGAGAGTCTCACCACCTCCTGGTACATATAGGTCAACTCAGACTTCCAAGTGGATAGACTGAGCATAGTTGTAGGGCAGCACCCTGGGAAAAAAAAGCATGCGTACCTTGACATGTTTCACCGCTAACGTGGCTTTCTCAGCAAGGCATGTCCATTTGTTGGGTTCATTCTTCTCCCTCTATATTCATATCTAGCAAAACTTTGGCGTACAGAGTGCAGAGGTCAGGGGTGCACTACGTACAGATTACAAAGTTCAGGGGTGCGCTACGTACAGAGTGCAGAGTTCAGGGGTGTGCTGTGTACTGAGTACAGGGTTGATGAGTGTGCTACACACAGAGTGCAAGGTTTAGGGTGTGCTATGCACAATGTGCAGGGTTCAGCTCTCTTTCACAAACTGTCACATTTGACTTCCACCCCTCCTCAGCTCTGACCTATGCACCACTCTCCCCCATCTGCACACATATCCTCCCCACCCCCAAAAGCTTCCCTGTATCTCACCTACCCAGCCTGGCACTAGTACCTCCCAGCAGTGCCAGTGGCTCCGCCTCTCTCACTTGTAGGGAGATCATTGGTCAGTGTCTGTGCACCCAGGCACAGATGAGGATCACAGTGTAGCTTACAATGTGATGCCCTATCCCACACTGCACCTGCATCTCAATTGTCCCGTGAGTGCAGGGCAGGCAGTGATCTGTGAGAGCCACTGAGAGGAAAGCTGTCCTTGCAAACACAGAAGGCTTCCGTGTTTAGACGAGACAGTGGTGAGTGGGGTGCAGAGGGCGAGAATTGGAGGTAGCAAGAGCTGAAAAAGGTGTAGAGAGCGAAATCGTCCTGGGTGCAAGGGTCACATGAAATGGCCTGGAGGGCTGGATTTGGCCCATGGGCCTTGTGTTTAACACATATGCACTAATGCAAGGACATTTTCTTCTCCCACTGGCCACAATTCAACCCCCCTCTAGTGTTTGAAAGACAGTAAGCTGGCCCTTTGTTTTTAAAAAACTGGCCCTTTGATTAGAAAGTGTGGAGACCCCTGATTTACACTAAAGGAGTACAGGCAGTCCCCGAGTTACGAACGGGTTGGGGACTGCCTGTTTGTTCTTAAGTCGGATTTGTTCCTAAGTCGGAAGCGCATGCGCAGAACGGCGGAGACGACGTTTTCCGCAGTTTTCCAACGTCGTTGTCCAATGCTTTCCGCTTTTTTTGTGACGTCGTTTTCCGATGTTTTCCGATGTGCCCACCGACGCCGCCTCCTGTTTGTAAGTAGGAGTCATTCACAAGTCGGAGGTTCGTAACTCGGGGACCTCCTGTATTTAACTCTGGTGGTCACACTGATCTGAACCAAGCAGAAGAGAGTATAGAAGTCTACAAAATTTAATGGACCTCTGGGAAGAGGGTCATGTCTCGGACGAGGAAGAATGCTTTTAAAATTTGACGATACTCAGTTTAAGAAAAAAAAAAAAAAAAAAAAAAAAAGTTAAACATTTTCCAGCTTTATCTTTGAATGTACATTTACCCCCCTTATCAGCTGTGTTGCCAAGGATAAAAATTATAGGTTTCTACCTCCACAAGGAAAAGACAATCTTATTTCAAAACATAAAGCTCTAGATAAATTGTCCCTATATGATAACAGGGATTAAACCAGCTAATAAAAGCAGCAACATCATCATAATGGGCAAGGCCTTTTATGAACAGATGTGCAACAAGACTTGTATTAATCATCATCAGGGAGTTGTTTGACTTGATTAACGTTGCATATATACAGATGACCATTTCAAAATAGAAAAGTGACTTTTTAAAACTGACATTTAGTAACCCTAATTTTTATGCCCTTTCAAGGGTACATAAGTCAACCATGAATTCTCTGGGTGAGCCTACAATCTCAAGGTGTGAATGTGGATCTTTAAGAAAAAAACAATGTCATTATGTAGCTTTATTTCTGCAGGAGCAGATTTGGAAATACCCTGGGACACCATTTTGGTGTCTTTGGATCCCTTCATAGTAGTATTTCTTGTATAAAGGTTTTGGAGATGGTTTTGGAGATGGTCGGAATGTCTCTAAATTAGAGAAATGGCATGCAACATGATGATGATCACAACATGTTGAAACAGTTGAAGTTCCTGCTAATTCAAAATATATTTGTGTTTTAGGGCTCCAACTACCTCCAGGTGCAGGAGGCAGCAATGGGGACCGCCTGTGTCCCATAAAACACTGACTTGTACCTGGGGGTTGAAAGTGCCATATTTTGGGGTATGAAGGACTAGCTATGGTACCTGTGCCACGTGCTTAAATAGCACAAATACATAGATGACGTCCTAAAGTTTTGGACTGAGACTAAACATAAAATTTGAAATTTATGTTGAGCTACAACAAAAGATCTATGACTTTTCTTGATGTGAAAAGCCACATAGACCTCTCCACCCCTTAAGCTTAAGCGTACTGTGAGCAACACCTTGTTACATGCAAGTCATTTTCATCTTTGAAGCCTCATTAAAAAAGGAACCTCAATAAAACAATAAATTTATATTTCAAGAGATTGCTCAAAAAGACAAAAGTTTCAAAAGTTGAAGCTTCAAAGTTCAGGATACTTTTTTTTTTTTTTTTTTTTTTTTAGAAAGGAGTTCTAAAGACCGACACTCAGCATATTGAGATTAATGAAATGAAGCAAAAAAAAAAAAAAAAGAAATTCGACAAAGGGATACCCATGTTAAACCTAGATTTGCTACAAGATACTGTTCATGATGCTTTTTGTGTTGTTGCAAGTGCACAAATATGTAAAAAACATTTTTTACTACGTACACTAGCACTGGGTAACAGAGGACCATTTTAAAAAATGGATTCACATAGCCCAGGTAGAACAACTAAAAGGGCCAAATCATTGAGAGACCCCTTAGTAACAATCCATTATCATAAAAATAAACCTGGATGTTAAAATATGGCATGCATACCTGCAATTCCTGTTCTGTGTCAATATATAATATAAACCTACACAGCACCAAGACATCTTGGCGTGCCAATGTAATTACCTTTATGTAGGCAAAACAAAACATGTTCAGTTCACATATTTTATCAGATTTCCAGGAAATCTCAGATGGTCGCTTGCTAGACATATACTGTAACACCATTATGGTAAATACTGTATTTATCGGTGTATAACACGCACAGGCATATAACACGCACATTCATTTTAAGAGGGAAGTTTCAGGAAAAAAACTTAAATTTAAGGAACTTTGAAGTAAAATAAGGGTCAGTGCCCATCTGCAGCCTCACAAGTACCATCAATGCAGCCTGATCAATGCCCATCTGCAGCCTCACAAGTGCCATCAATGCAGCCTCATCAGTCCACATCAATGCAGCCTCACCATTGCCATCAGTGCAGCCTGATTGATGCCCATCTGCAGCCCAGAGGGGACAGGGAGGGGGGCGGGACGAGCGCCGACAGATTACATACAGTGAGAATCTCCTATGATAGACAGAACAGTGGTCCAATGGCAGCCCAGGAGACAGGAGTACCTATTACAGAGGCCGCCAAGTAAACAGGAGATTCTCACTGTATGTAATCTGACGGTGCTCGTCCTGCCCCCCCTGTCCCCTACGAGGCAGCTAAAACTGAAGTATTGGCGTATAACACGCACGATTTGCACCCAATTTTCATGGTGAAAAAGTGAGTGTTATACGCCAATAAATACAGTAAATAGATTTAAAATTTTGGCCTTTGGATCAAGTACACAAAAGAGGCAAGAGGGGCTTAAAAAAAAACAAAAAAACACACCTTTCACAATTTTTTTTTTAATTTTCTTTTTTATTGAAGTATATCATAGACAGAAGATAAAGTACACCATTTCGAGGAAAAAAAAGAAAAAAAAAGGAAAGAAATGAGAATAAGGTAGCATATACATCAGGAAAACAATACACAATGATTGACAATGTCCAAAAGAGGTTTCCATAAGGCCGGGGGTGTTCTAAAAAGATGGGTTAGCCAGGCTAAATATACATAACCAATGTAGGGCAATTCGTAGCTAGAAAATTATCAACCCATGATGGCCTATTTACTGTAAATAGACAAAATCCACAGTAGAGAGAAAAGTGGTACCGCTACCTTAGTAACACACACAAAAAAAAAAGGAAGTAAAGAGTAGAAGAGTACAGGAAAGAAAAAGGAAGTGCGAGAAAGTATGCCTTACCCTGGGGGCACTCTCATACAACCCTACATGGGTAGAACACCTGAGTGTAAATTTCAAGGATATGTTTGTGGTTCCAATAGATGCCAGGGAAGCCAGACCTTATTGAATCTTGGTATCAACTTATTCAAAACGAACAATGAAATATTCCATGTTATAAGCATTATGAATTTAATTACGGTATATAAATCTATCCAAGAGGGAGGCAATGATTGTCTCCATTTCAAAGCAGCCAGACACCTGGCTGCCGTTAGAACATGGCTGATCAACTTGACAGTAGTTTTAGGCGTATTTGGTATGGGTAGCCCCAGTAAAAAATATACTGGGTCCTGTGGGACAGAGACTGCAGTAAGGATCTAGTGGTCTCCCAGAATGGACGTATTTTTGAGCATTCCCAATATATATGATATAGTGTTCCTTCTGATTCACCACATCGCCAACACGTAGATGTAGAGTAGGGTTAAAAGCATGTAGCGTTTCAGGGGTTAGGTACCAATGAAACAAAAATTTATATTGGTTCTCTTTCAAAAAAGGGTACATAAAGATGTTTTATTCACGTTATCCCAGATATCTTTCCACTGCTTGAATTTAACGTTCTTCCCAATATACTTTCTCATTTGAGCATATAACCATGTTTCAGAAAGGGTGTTGGTTTAAGAGATGTGAGCAGTGGCGGCCCGTGCGCCGCCCCTCATCCATGCACCCTGCCCCTTTCAGGACACCTGATGCATGGATTCCTATGGCGGGGGCGGGGGGGTGGCACTTTTTGACGCACCCGATTAGAGCCAGAGGCTCTAATAGGCTTCAAAATAGGATGGGCTCGAGGCACAGAGAGTGCGCTCTGATCTCACTAAATTGTGTGACGATAGCAAATCATTTTTTGCTATTTTCACACTAACCTTCCTCCCCACCAATCAGGAGGCAGGGCGTCAGACCTGTTTCCTGATTGGCCAAAGCGCCAGGCCACCCTATTGGATGCCTGGTGCTTAGGAAGAGGAGCGGAGGACTCGGAGACACACACACTGGTAGCGGAGGTCGCGGTAAGTGCCACAATGTCAGATCCACGCGGGGGGGGGGCGTTTGGGGGTGCTTCCAGAGCCGCGAGCCCCGCAAGTGTGGGGGTGGGGTCGGAGGGCACAGTGGCTGTGTTTGATATGATGGGCACAACAGTGGCTGCATTTGTTGGGCACAAGTGGCTGTATTTGACAGGCACAAGTAGCTGCATTTGATGGGCACAAGTGGCTGTATTCGATGGGCACAAGTGGCTGCATATCATGGGCACAAGTGGCTGCATATCATAGGCACAAGTGGCTGCGTTTGATGGGCACAAGGGCTGCATATGATGGGCACAAGGGGCTGCGTCTGATGGGCACAATGGCTGCATTTGATGGGCACAGTGAGGCTGGAAATTGATGGGGGGGTTTCACTATTTTTCAGTTTGTTTGCGCCCCCCAAAAAAAAATTTTTGAGCACCAGCCACCACTGGATGTGAGTAGGCGATATATATCTGTGATAAGGTGTTGATGTTTGTGGCCATCCTGGCATATTCTCTTAAAGGGAGACAATATGGAAAATATGAGCTTATCAGCAAATATCTGAGCATAGTGCTGTATCTGAAGATAAGAGAATAAAGCCCGGGGGGGTGGTAAAACATGTTTAAACTAACTCAGGAAAAGTAAGCAACTTCCCTGATATGGTGGTTATGATGTCATGAAATCCAAAGAGGCCCTTAGCTAACCAAGGGAAAGTTATTTTATGTTCAAGGCTGGAGGGTAAGATTAGGTTGCCTACAATACGACCAAAGTTGCAATACGACCAAACTGACTTGGTGTGAAGCAAGGACGGTAAGAGTTGAGCGCTGCTAACCTTTACTTTCACATGTTTTAAGTTGTTGGATGATACTTGCTGTCACTGAGGGAAGAGCTAGAACTTCTTACAATGTTCTTGGTGGCAACCGCTTCCTCCATTTCTATAGGAATCACAGGAACAGGAAGCAAGAGATAAAATCGCCCCAATAAAGGTCAAAAACAGAAATAAAAACCTAAACGAATACTTAGGACATAGCTGACCACAAGGTGCTAAGCCGCTTAGGAAGAGTTTGATGGGACAATATAGATGTCTGGAAAGCAGGAAAAGAGACAGGTAACTAATCTTGACACAGGTAGACGTGATATCAAGAATTGGGAACCACTGGTGGGCCCTGAAAATTGGTCCACACCATTTATTTGCACAGGGGCCCTTGGTCACTAACGTCTACCACCTCTTTCAACATGTTTTTGTTGTTTGAAAAAACATCACAAAATAAGCAACGTTGACACTTGGAAAAAAACGACTGGAAATCACAAAACCAGATGGGTAATATTATTTTTGCCAATAAACAAGATGCTGGAGAGATCCAGCTGGCCTGTGTCACAGAGGAAAAATTAATTACAGCTCGCCTTCACTAAGAACAGCTGGGACATGACATCGTTTGGGGCTGGAGGACAACTGGGAATTTAGCTGTTCAGGTTTTTTTGCAGTTAATTAATCACATGAGAAAGGTTGCATGGAACAGATCCTCAACACACAACACACAGTTATTAATTTTTTAGTGTGTTTTGCAGTTTGTAGAAACGCACTACAGTCTATTTAACATGGTTTCCTATGGTACATGTTCACACCTATGCGTTTTGCATATGCGTGCATATTTGGGGGTCAGAGACCTTTTTTTCCCGTGTTTTGCTTGTAGTAGACTTCAATGGAGTCACACCAGAAATGCAAGTGTTGTGTTTGTGATGTGATTTTTTAAGTGTTTTGCAGTTTTTTTTTTGTTTAAACACTGTATATAGCTGGTTGCCAAGGAGCAGATCAGGAAGCTGACCGCCGTGTCCTTAACAACTGATGAATCGTCAGCTGTCAGTGGGGCTCCCCTGCTGACAGCTGAATGTAAAAAAAAAAAAAAAAATTGTCGCCAAAAAATATATACATAAGAATCCCCCCCAAAATAAGAAAAAACACGCGCAACAACACAATGAAGACAGCCTTAGAAGAAGATCTGCCTTTTTTTGTTTTTAGCAGGTAAATGGCAGCAAGGAAGAAGAAGACAGCTCGGAGAGAAGACTGCACTGGAGGAAGAAGATATTAGTACTGGAGAAGAAGACACATTGGAGCTACGACAGGGGACAGTTTTCTTTTTTAATAAAGGACTTTATTACTAAGAAAATCAGCTCTTGTTTTTTTTTAACATTTCACTGCTTTTTGGGGTGAAGGGGTAGGGGTACAATGTACCCCATACTCATTGACATAGGAGGGGGGCAGGATCAGGGGGCCCCCCTTTCTTAAAGGCGGCTTCCAGATTCCAATAAGCTCCCTGCCCGCAGACCCCACAGCCACCGGCCAGAGTTGTGGGGAAGAGACCCTTGTCCCCATCAACATGGGGGCAAGGCACTGCCCCCCACCCCAAAGCACCTATCCTCCAATGTTGAGGGCATGCGGCCTGGTATGGGTCAGAAGGGGGGGTGCTCGCTCGTCCCCTCCCTTTCCTGACCTGCCGGCTGCATGCTCGGATATGGGTCTGGTATGGTCTTTGGGGGGACCCCACACCATTTTTTTTACATTTTGGCGTGGGGGGGGGCAGTCCCCCTACAAATCCAAACTGGACCCAAAGGGCCTAGTATGGACCTGGGGAGGGGGATCCAATGCTGTATTTTTTTTTTGTGTTTTAATTGCTAACATTTTTTTTTTTTTTACATTCAGCTGTCAGTGGAGATCCCAGCTGACAGCTGATGACTCATTGGTTGTTAAGGATGCAGCGGCTGGCTTCCCGTTCCCCTCCTTAGCAACCAGCAATGTACAGTGTGTTTACAGTGTGTTTAAAGAGAAAAAAAAAACGTAAAAAGCGCAAACTGCATGAAAACTGCATGCAAAAATGCATTAAAAAACAACGAGAGTTTAAAACCGAAAAATGCACCGCAAAACGTGCCTGAAAAACTTAAGCCTCACACACAATGAGAGTATTGAATGAATGATTTTCCCTTTTTTTGGGGTTTTATTTTGCATGCTAGTCTCATATCGAAAATAAAGGAGTTACTAAAGTTACGAAAATTCTCATACAACAGAATACAACTTCAGAAGTGATGTAATGTATTCCTTAATTTCCGAGCACGCGTGGTCTTTGGACAAATACTGTATTGATTAAACGAAAATCACTTGTTCCGGTATCAAACAAGAAACATTTTTGTGTCTGTTACTTATAATTTAGCATGAACTGTCGTGATCGGCTCTCGAAAGCTGTATACCAGCGATCAGAATTATCACACACAGGTTATCTTTCAGGCTGTGTTCGGCAACAGTTCATAGATTTACCCGCCAACAACATAGTTGGCACCAGCTGTGATACTACATTCACATCATCTGAAGGGACTATGCCTAAATGGGAACCAAATCCCTCTGTCTCTTTGGTTTATAGCTGGGGTCATATTTATGTTGTACATACAAGATCTGGGGTGTGAAGGACATGTTCTTAGACCTAATATTTTGTGTTTAGAGGTATTCCTTCCCCCCATCTTTAAAAGTTGGGAGGTATGGGGGTATTGGAATGAAAAAATTCAAAATTTCAACAGGGAGCCAAGCGCAGAAAGTAAACCAAAGAGCCAAAAGGAATTATAAAAGTCACACTGGAGCGCTGCTACTGCACTCAGATGACCAAATGAGGAACAGACAAAAACAACAGATTTGAGAAGCGCAGATCCAGGTGGTGGCAAGGAATCAATTGTAGATGGAATCCATGTGAAATTTAAAACAGTTTCTTGCTGATAAAACATGTAACCAATGCACAGTACAAATGGTGGTGTAGAAATGGCCGTCCCGCTTCCGTGAGGGCTGTGGACAGAGGGGGCTGCAGACCAAAAATGGGAAGCCTGAAAACACTATCAAACAGCTGGGAGCGGTGACCATAACCAAAGCCGGGCTACATCAGGGAGGGGAAAGGCTGGGCACAGATCCAGAAGCACAATCACTGTATGACCAGTGTGGAAGATGGCAACGCAGTGGCATCAGCAGAGCCCGTCCCAACATTTCGTCCTAATAAGGAGGATGAAACGTCGGGACGGGCTCTGCTGATGCCACTGCGTTGCTTTGATTTTATCCATGCGTTTAATTTCTTCTCAAATGTGAGTGACCATTTTAGCATTTTTAATAAATGTTTTACATCTAAACGGAATCACACTATGTGGCCCAATTTTTTCTCCTTTTGCTATATGTCACACTGAGAGGAACTGCTCACGAATTCCGGTTGCTATTCATATGGTGGATACTCACTGATGTCATAATCGTCACGGATCCACATTTGATTCGGTCTAGATTGGAAGTCGTGGTTGCTGTACCTCCTTGGCTGTGTTACACCAAAAGCTTGGTTGACTCATCAGGCATACGCCTTTTTGGGTTCAACCTGTCTGGTAAGCCTCTTTACCTTACGGTGGTGGATTATCTACAGACAACCAGTTCACACTCATTTATAGTCACCATTTTGATGTCATATATGGACTATATGCACTTTATATACACTATAACTGTTGAGCTACACTTCAACAATATTGTGGTTTAATAATTTTATTGTATTTGCACTTATATATACACCCCAATTTCCCATTGGGATAACTTCACTGTTTTTTTCATTGCATTAGCGCTGCACTATACTATCTTATTTGGTTTACTTTTTCACAGACTATCTGATGTGCTGGCAGCTACTATTTTTTGTTTAAGACAGTGCGGTTTCTTTCACATTTTTTTTTTTATACACATTAATCAATTGTCACCTGATATTTTGCATTGGCACTAACTTTGGCGAGTCAAGTTACGAGGCCTCCATTGATGCATCTACAGAAGCCAGGTTGGAATACCTTAACACATTCTTACACAAGGCTTGTGAGCATGACAGCCTCTACACATTACAAACACATGGAGTACACATTTTGCAATGATAGAGGTAAACGATAATCAGAGTCAAAGCCAGAACCGCCCTTCCACCACACACAGCCAAGTCTTCTGGCACCAAATACTAACCCTGCTAGCATTTGCTTGAAAAACTGCTAGGAGTTCTACCACGACCTTAAAATGACATGCTCTGGATCCTTTCCCACTTCATCCTAATCAGGATTGAGCATTCCCAGCACAAACACTGACAACTAGCCCACTGGGATTTGCTAACTTTCCATTAGAGGAATGAAAAAAAGCAACCTTTTAGGGGCTGAGTGTGGACTTGACTCTGCGGTCAAACTTTCCTTGTAAATAAAACATCCCAAAAGATTCCCCAGTGTATACCTATATGGCAGAACTTCAGAATACCCAGAATCCTTCAATACTGGCAATAAGAACTGCAGTAAACACTGGGATACAAACGGTAAGGCTATAGAAAATCAAGCAAACCTCATGAAAGAAATCTTCATATTTACTCTGATATTAGTGAAAGAATATCACCAGTGTTCCAGGACCATGCAGGGCCCCCTTTTTAAAGCAATGCGTAGGCCCGAAATGTTAGTTGAGATATCCTTCTGCTGATGTCCAAATAAAAGATGAATATTTCTTTCAAGGGGTGTGAGTGATGAGGATATTCCATACTGTATATCTTGATGATGGATGGGATCATCCCTCTGATTCACCACAAAATCCTGGTACTATGGGGAATTTGCCATATGTTAGCTGTACAGTTTGAGGCCAATATTATATTTGCAATGAAACGTTTTCAGGTTACTCCCCGGTTTCTCTCTTCTTTACGGTAAAACTGCTGGAAAACTCAGCTAGAGTTTTAAAGGGGTGTTACATGCACTACTAGTTATACAATACAGTTCATGCACCCATGAATTGTTGATTGGCCCAGGACCATCACAAGGGCAAGGATGAGGGTGGGACTTTCCTTACAAAGGCCAGGCCAGACCTTGGATTTAACTTGATTAATTGGGCTGCAGATGCGGTTGTCTTGATAACTGACTTCACAGGGAGTCTTACAATCCCAATGGTTAAAACCAGACACTTTGGCCTATAGAGAGAGCATGTGTGACAGCAGCCTTGTAATTACAAAGCTATTATGGAACTAGATCAGGGTTCTCCAAACTTTCTAAACAATGGGCTAATTTACGGTCCTTCAGACTTTAGGGGGGCCGGACTGGTTAATGGGAGTAGAAAATGTCCTGGTGTCAGTGGGAGTAAACAATGTCACAGCTTTAGTGAAAGAAATAGAGCCCCAACATTGGTGTAGGTGGAATTAGTACCCTATTTTTGGGGCCAGTGGAAGCAATTAGTGTCCCGTCCACGGTGTCAGTGGGAGAAGTAGTTCCCCATTTGTTGTGTCAGTGAGAGAAATAGTACTCCATCGCTGATGTCAGTGGGAGGAACAGTGCCCAATCATAGGTGTCATTGGGAGGAACAGTGCCCAATCATAGGAGTCATTGGGAGGAACAGTGCCCAATCATGGATGTCATTGGGAAGAATTAGTGCCCCATCTACGGTGTTAGTGGTAGGTATGGTACCCCATTGTTGGTATCAGTGGGAGGAAGGGTGCCCATCACTGGTATCAGTGGGATGAATAATGTTCCATTGTTGGTGTCAGTGGCAAGAATTATGCCCCTATTGTGCTCCAAGGGCCCGATAAAGGAAAGCAAAGAGCAGCATCCGGCCCCTGGGCAGTAGTTTGGAGACCACTGAGCTAGACAGAAGATCAATTTTCATCTCAGGTAGGAACTTGAACTGCATAGGAAGGAACAAAGACAACTAGGATTTATTTGTGCATTTTGTTTGGCAACCCTGCCTAGGTTTCTTTGATGCTGCAAATGTAATATTGTTGGCTGTGGCCACTTTGTACCCCAAACTGCTATGTGGACTCTCTACTGATACATAACCCCTTTAGGCCATTCTACTTCGTAGTACAACTCTACTGCTTTTACCTACATATTATTCAGCAAGTAGTATCTAAACAATAGTACAATAGGCTAATGTCACCCGTTTCAGATGCTCATTAGTTCTGCAGGGGTGTAGACGGCTTTAGGAATCTTATTTTTCTTATTTAAGCTTTTTCCTCCGATGGACTATGATCCATTTTTTTTTTAATTCAAACACCCATTAAGGAATGCTGAATTGTAAGAAAAGAAAACACATGGTAAGATTTGTTATCAAGCAAGACCTTGAGAAGCCAAAGGGTAATTGATTGCTGTGCACACAATAGAGTTTTATTGATTGAACACGCAGCTATTTAATCTGTATTTAAATGTTTTTCTTTTTTCCATTCCTTAGCTTATGGTATTTCTATGGGTTACTAAACAAAGTATGACACGCCAGTCTAAAAAGTGCAACCATGCGCCTTAACTTTATCATAAAAAAATGACACTCCTGTTTTGAGCCTGGATTTATTTCAGTGAACTTTTTTTTAAACTCAAGTGCCTTAAACATAACCAAGTATTAGCACATATGCATACAAGAACAAAGGGGTGGAGGGACTAAAGAAGTCACTCCAGCTTTCTATCATGTCTCTATCTTAAAGTAAACCCATATTTTGCCCATGCAGGGCATGTTCAGGGGCAGGGCAGTTTACTTTACCGTGCCTAGAAAAAGTATTCGTACCCCTTGAATTATTCCACATTTTCTCATGTTACAACCAAAAACATAAATGTATTTTATTGGGTTTTTTTATGTGATAGACCAACACAAAGTGGCACATAATTGCGAAGTGGAAGGAAAATGATAAATGGTTTTCATAATTTTTTACAAATAAATATGTGAAATATGTGGAGGGCATTTGTAATCAGCCCCCCTGAGTCAATACTTTGTAGAACCACCTCTCACTGCAATTACAGCTGCAAGTCTTTTTGGGGATGTCTCTACCAGCTTTGCACATCTAGATAGTGACATTTTTGCTCATTCTTCTTTGCAAAATAGCTCAAGCTCTGTCAGATTGGATGGAGAGCGTCTGTGAACAGCAATTTTCAAGTCTTGCCACAGATTCTCAATTGGATTTAGGTCTTGGACTTTGACTGGGCTATTCTAACACATGAATATGATTTGATCTAAACCATTCCATAGTAGCTCTGGCTGTATGTTTAGGGTCGTTGTCCTGCTGGAAGGTGAACCTCCGCCCCAGTCTCAAGTCTTTTCCAGACTCTAACAAGTTTTCTTCAAAGACTGCCCAGTATTTGTTTCTTCCCATCAACTCTGACCAGCTTCCCTGTTTCTGCTGAAGAAAAGCATCCCCACAACATGATGCTGCCACCACCATGTTTCACAGTTGGGGATGGTGTGTTCAGGGTGATGTGCAGTGTTAGTTTTCTGCCACACAGCATTTTGCTTTTTACCCCAAAAAAGTTCAATTTTCCACATGTTTGCTGTGTCCCCCACATGGCGTCTCGCAAACTGCAAACGGGACTTTTTATGGCTTTCTTTCAACAATGGCTTTCTTCTTGCCACTCTTCCATAAAGGCCAGATTTGTGGAGAGCACGACTAATAGTTGTCCTGTGGACAGATTCTCCCACCTGAGCTGTGGATCTCTGCAGCTCCTCCAGAGTTACCATGGGCATCTTGGCTGCTCTACTGATCAATGCTCTCCTTGCCCAGCCTGTCAGTTTAGGTGGACGGCCATGTCTTGGTAGGTTTGCAGTTGTCATACTCTTTCCATATTCAGATGATGGATTGAACGGTGCTCCGTGAGATGTTCAAAGCTTGGAATTTTTTTATTACTTAACCCTGCTTTAAGTTTTTCACAACTTTATCCCTGACCTGTCTGGTGTGTTCCTTGGCCTTCATGATGCTGTTTGTTCACTAAGTTTCTCTAACAAACCTCTGAGGGATTCACAGAACAGCAGTATTTATACGGAGATTAAATTACACACAGGTGGACTCTATTTACTAATTAGTCAATTGGTTCCACTAGATTTTAGTTAGGGGTATCAGAGGAAAGGGGGCCTAATACATATGTAGGCCACACTTTTCAGATAATTGTAAAAAATGTTGAAAACCATTTATAACTTTCATTCCACTTCACAATTATGTGCCACTTTGTGTTGGTCCATCACATAAAATCCCAATAAAATACATTTACCTTTTTGGTTGTAACATGACAAAATGTGGAAAATTTCAAGGGGTATGAATACTTCTTCAAGGCACTGTATCCCCCTCCTCATTCCCCAGCAGAATATACTTGCCCACTTTCCTTCCAACAAGTAGGAGCTTACACCTGGATAACAATCTCCCTGCCCCGTGTGACAGTCTTGGTCCAATCAACAAGCACAAGACTTGTCACACGGGCCAAGTTATATGCTTCTCCTCTAAGCCTATAACTTATGGGTATTTTTCCAAACACAGCAGTGTGGAAGCCAATGAAGGCCTGCTGGGGGGCTCTATGCTATATTGCAAACCGGTTGCTTTACCCTGCATGGGCAAAGCACAACCTCCTTTTCTCAGGTCCCTCTTCGGTGCTCCTGGCCCCTCCCTCCTGTTGAGTGCCCACCACAGCAAGCAGCCTGCTATAGGGGCACTTGAGCTGAGCCGCAGCTCCCTGTATCCATTCAGACACTGGCCCCGCCCCCTTTCTCTCCTCATTGGCTGACTGACTTTGATTGACAGCAGCAGGAGCAAATGACACCACGCTGCTGTCTCAGCCAATGAGAAGGGGAGTCCCGGGCAGCCGAGACACTCCTACAACATCGCTGGATCTAGGAGGGATCTTAGGTAAGTATTAGAAGGGCTGAGGGGGGCTGCTGCACACAGAAGGCTTTTTATCTTAATGCATAGAATGCATTAAAAGAGAAGGTTTTTTTTTGTTTTTTTTATATATTCATACGAAGCTGACAACAGAGAATGCATCTAGCGCCTTGAGGCGATTCAGTTCGCATTTGCAGCGCTTTACAAATCATTCATTCACTTCCCTAGGTGGATGGAGCATCAGACCGGTGCTGCAGCTGTCCTCCGGCGTCTCTGCACTGAGAACGAGCCACCGAACAATGCCGATGGCTCAGTTCTCACTCCTACCTGAACTGAGAGATTCTGACTGTCAGTCAGCATCTCTCCTGCTCTGCTCCTCCATGCTCAATTGAGCGCTGAGCTGTGGAGGGGCGGGAAGCGGCCGTCTCAGCGGCTCGCTGAGACTCTGAGACTGCCATCAGTCAAGGCAGCTGGCGGATCCAGACTTTGGAAGTCCGGATGACGCTGTGCCTCAACTGATTGCGCTGACGTCAGCGGAGAGCGAACTTCAGACCACTCTCCGCTGAAAACAGGTCACAGGATTGCAAAACGAATTGCACGCCTGTGACCGATAGGAGAAGCCCAGCCTAAAAAGCTCAGGCTAAACTTCTCCTTTAAGATAAAAAAACATTCTGCCTTTACAATCACTTTAAGTCCTGTAAGTTGTGAGGTGGGGCCTCCATGGATTGGACTTTTTTTTCCCCAGCACATCCAACAGATGCTCAATTGGACTGAGATCTGGAGAATACCTCAAACTCGTTGTGTTCCTCAAACCATTCTTGAATTCATCAGACCAGGTCACTATATTTCACTGCTCTGTGCTCCATTTCTGATGCTCGAGTGCCCATGGTAGGCACTTTAGGCTGTGGACACGGGTCAGCATTGCTTTGCCACATAGTCTGCGGCTACGCAGCCCCATGCACCACAAACTGTGATGGCCATTTTCGGCTTTCAACACATCAACCTCTAGGACAACATGTTCACTTGCTGCCCAATATATCCCACCCACTTTCAGGAGCCATTTTAAAGGAGATAATCAATGTTATTCACTTAACCTGTCAGTGGTCATAAAATGTATGGTCGATCGGTGTATGATAACTGGAAAGAAACCAGACTGTGAGCTTGTTGAAGGTGAGGGACTGATACAACTGCTTCTACGTTCTCTGAAAATTGTGATGTAAACTTGTCAGTGTGACAAATATGGGAGATAAAAATAAGTCTAGGAGGTGAGTGCGGTCAGTCAAGTGGTTAGGAAGTTGTTTTATGGAAGGCAAGGATTACACGTTTTTACAGAGAATACCAGAAAATGGAAAAATGTCCAAAGAAGTTAGGTGCCAGCATTTTTTATTTTTTCTCAGTATTGGCCACGTTCTCCGATCCCCCTCCAATCCTTCACTTGGAGATCTTCCATCCATTTGCAAAGTAATACTAGTAAGGGATCCGCTTGACCTTTTGGCTGATTTGCAAAGCCTCCTGGCCCACTGCAGAGATTCGGCAGAAATGCTACGCCGTGTTAACCCTTCTTCCTATTCAGTGGCAGAATATCAAACTATAGATAATTCATATTGCATCCAGCCAGTGTGTCTCCAGCTGTATCAAAGCCTCTTGGCTTACAAAACGATCATAATAACACATTCTACCCATTCACCGCCTAGAAGGTTGCGCAAGAGTAATTTCTCAACATTAAACAGCACCTCCCAATTTGGTTTTCTCCACAGAGGGATTTATTTAGTGATCATTCCCATCTGTCTAAAGGCTACAAAAGGATACAAGCCAAGTTGGAGATTATAGTCATGGTGGGCAGGTCTCAGCATCCACTATCATCGATGTCCATCATTCTCTGCCACAGATTTCCCCATGTATGTCTGGTCATAAACAGGCATGACGGTACCAGACTATAAGTTGCTATGAGGCTCAGCAGACCTCTGTAGAGAGACCACTGCTTCCGAGAGCAAGAGTCCTTCTTTGTGGTATGCTTGCAGTGGACAGGCTCGATTGCTCAGACTGTGGCTGTATTCTACAGAAAATGAACTGTACACTTTATGCACATGGAATTCCTGGTAAAGGGCTAAATGAAAGATAAAATACATACCATAGAAAGATTATTTTACCTGCCAAAGGATTTATTCATTTCTATCCGCCCAGCTGATTTAAAACTATCAGCTGGGTGGTATTGAATTTTTTCTTCTCCTCAGTCTTCGTTAGGGAATCGGGGGGATTCAGTAACTAAAACTGCAGTGTTTGTCCTCATGACACTTCACAGAAAGCCCCCTCATGGCTAACAGAGGACAGAATTACAAATAGACTTGGGAAACTTAACATTAATAAATCACCGGGACTGGATGGCTTGCACCCGAGGGTACTTAGGAAATTCAGTCAAGTAATTGCCAGACTGTTGTTCCTAATTTTTACTGACAGTCTACTGACTGGAATGGTACCAGCTGATTGGAGAAAAGCCAATGTAGCACCAATATTTAAAAAAGGGAAAAAATGCATCCCTAAGAACTACAGACCAGTTAGCCTAACATCAATAGTATGCAAGCTCTTGGAGGGGATGATAAGGGACTATATACAAGATTTTAGTAATGAAAACGGCACCATTAGCCGTAATCAGCATGGATTCATGAAGAATCGTTCTTGCCAAACTAATCTATTAACCTTCTATGGGGAGGTGAGTTGCCAACTAGATAAAGGAAGGCCCGTAGACGTGGTGTATCTGGATTTTGCAAAAGCATTTGACACAGTTCCCCATAAATGTTTACTGTACAAAGTAAGGTCCGTTGGCATGGACCATAGGGTGAGTACATGGATTGAAAACTGGCTACAAGGGCGAGTTCAGAGGGTGGTGATAAATGGGGAATACTCGGAATGGTCAGGGGTGGGAAGTGGGGTCCCCCCAGGGTTCTGTGCTGGGACCAATCCTATTTAATTTGTTCATAAACGATCTGGAGGATGGGGTAAATAGTTCAATCTCCGTATTTGTGGATGACACCAAGCTAAGCAGGGCAATAACTTCTCCGCAGAATGTGGAAAACTTGCAAGAAGATCTGAACAAATTAATGGGGTGGGCAACTACATGGCAAATGAGGTTTAATGTAGAAACATGTAAAATAATGCATTTGGGTGACAAAAATATGAATGCAATCTACTCACTAGGGGGTGAACCTCTGGGGGAATCTAGGATGTTAAAGGACCTTGGGGTCCTAGTAGATGATAGGCTCAGCAATGGCATGCAAGCTGCTCCTAACAAAGCAAACAGAATATTGGCATGCATTAAAAAGGGGATCAACTCCAGAGATAAAACGATAATTCTCCCGCTCTACGAGACTCTGGTCCGGCCTCACCTGGAGTATGCTGTCCAGTTCTGGGCACCAGTCCTCAGGAAGGATGTACTGGAAATGGAGCGAGTACAAAGAAATGCAACAAAGCTAATAAAGGGTCTGGAGGATATTAGTTATGAGGAAAGGTTGCGAGCACTGAACTTATTCTCTCTGGAGAAGGGACGCTTGAGAGGGGATATGACTTGAATTTACAAATACCATACTGGGGACCCCACAATAGGGATAAAACTTTCGCGGAAGGGAGTTTAATAAGACACGTGACCACTCATTAAAATTAGAAGAAAAGAGGTTTAACCTTTAACTGTGCAGAGCGTTCCTTACTGTAAGAGCGGCAAGGATGTGGAAATCCCTCCCACAGGCGGTGGTCTCAGTGGGGGGCATCGGTAGTTTAAAAAAACTATTAGATAAGCACCTGAACGACCACAACATACAGGGATATACAATGTAATACTGACATATAATCACAAAAATAGGTTGGACTTTTTTTTCAACCACACCTACTATGTAACTATATAAAAACTGCAGTTTCAGTTGGGTAAATTTGAAAGGACTTTGTAGTAATTCTATACATTGTTTTCATTTTTACAACCAACAGCAGACTTTGCTGTATAGACCTCAGTGAGCCTCAATAACCACGTTTAATCCATCAATTGAACAACCACACATGTAGATCTGCAGGTTTGTAGTGGTAATTGTCACACACACAAGGATCTCCTCTACTGAAGGACTGGCCACCCACGTTACCATCTTGTTCTACAACCGCCATTCAACTGCACCATTGCTGGTACTTTTATAAGCAGCTATGCAATGATTCAGAGTTTGACCACCATACAGTTTATCAGACTTTACAATCCAAGTACGGTATACAATCTCTAGATCTACCAAGCACTATGTAGTTCAAGGACCTGCCTTACTGGATACAATTGATTATAGTTTAGGTAGGTTCTCATGCTGCATAGTTTTGTACTCCAGCGCAGTGGCGGTGCATCCATAAAGGGCACAGGAGCGCTGCCCCCTCTCTCCTGCACCGCTCTAATCACCATAGATAGATTCATGCATTGTATGAATCTATCTATGGTCGCTGCCGACACCCCCTATTCAGGCGGCCCGACCCATTTTCGGGCACTGGCATCTGAATTACACCGGCAGGGGTGTTTTTTGGAACCACCTGATTAGAGCCATAGGCTCTAATAGGCGCTCAAAAATGTGAGAAGCGGGCGCAGCGCTGTGCGTTCGCTTCTCACTCAGCTGTATGTTAGCAAAGCGAAGCACAGGAAATCTTGTACAAATTGATGGGAAGATGAATGCAGCATGTTATCAGAAAATACTGGCAGACAATTTGCATTCTTCTACATGAAAGTTGTGCATTGGACGCTCTTGGACTTTCCAGCACAACAATGACCCTAAGAACAAGGCCAAGTTGACCCTCCAGTGGTGACAGCAGAAAAAGGTGAAGGTTCTGGACTGGCCATCAGTGTCTCCTGACCAGTGGCGGCTGGTGGGTTTTTCCATCCCCCCCCAGTGGTGCAGCACTACCACTCCCCCCCACTCCCCACTTACCCAATCTATGTGGTGGGCTGAGGTGTCCCCAGCACGGTCCTTGCTGGTGGCCTGGTGCAGGCAGTGGCTCCGGTGTCCGCTCCTCCAGCGGCTTCCTCCGCCGCGTGTCTCCTCTCTCTTCTGCCTAAGCGCTAGGCATCCAATAGGATCCCCTGACGCTTTGGCCGTTCGGGAAACAGGTCTCACGACCTGCCTCCTGATTGGCGGGGAGGAACTTTAGTGTGAACATAGCAAAAACGAATTTGCTATTGTCACACAACTGGGTGGGCTCTGCACGCAATGCTCTTTGCTCCGAGCCCACCCTTTTTTGAAGCCCATCAGAGCCTCTGGCTATAATCAGGTGCCTAAAAATAAATAAATAAATCACCCCCCAGCCCATTAGAATCCATAGTCCGGTGCCCTGATATGTAGACCAGGGGGCCGGATTCAAGGATAGGGGAGGCGGCGCCCTCTATGGACAGGCCGCCACTGCTCAAGACCTTAATATCGAGCCACTCTGGGGAGATCTCAAAGGTGCAGTTTATGCAAGACGACAAAAGACTATGCGTGACCTGCAAAAGACTACATGTGGTAATTGACGCTAAAGGGGGCAATAGTATTAAGAACAAAGGGGATGCAGACTTTTGAACAGGGGGCATTTCATTTGTTTACTTGTTGCCTGTTTTGTTATGACCTACAGTTACAGAATATAAATTCCATAAGAGATACAAGAAATGTGTTTTGTCTGCTCACTCATGTTTTCTTTAAAAATAGTACATACCGTATAATTACCAATTCTCCAGACTATGCAAACTTTTGAGCACAACTGCATGTTTAAATTGGAAGAAAATATATTCGGCAGCCTTTATGGCTGCAGTATAAGAAAATCCAACTTGCATCCCGATGCTAGAAATAAACCTCCAAGTCAGCTTGTTTGGAGACCTACCAGCTATGCAAACATTGCCCATGTCCTTTTGTTTTCCTTTGCAAAGAATGTATAAATAAATCATATGGTCGTGTGGAGCGAGACCCCCTCAAGTACCATACACAGAACACACAGCCGTATCCATCAATATGACCTTCTAAAGGCCAACAAGACATATCCTTCCTAGGGGCCCCCACTGGCTCTTGCTGGTAGGAGTACCCAAGCTGAGAAAGATATATATGTGAAGGACAGCCTATAACCGCCATTCACAGACCCGTATTGATTTCATTTTAAGAGCCCCTTTATCTTCACTTGTTGCCACAGACATGGCAGATGAAATGATAACTCCATTGCTACCCTCCACACCTTTCAGGGCAGATACCTGTCTAATTTGCTTCTGGCGAAAGAGCGCCACAGAATCCGCAGTGAACTACGCCATGTCCAGCCCCTCCTCCGTCTGTCCGCCCCCCTGCAGTCTTCTGGGAGACACACAGGTCCCAGAAGACACCAATGACCATTCAGATGCTGGCGCCTCCACCCGGAGCCGAGGGACGGGTCAGTTTCGAGTGAGGGCATCGCGGGCTCCCTGGACAGGTAAGTGTCCTTATTTTAAAAGTCAACACTTTTTTGAGCGATGGGCGTTTTGTTTCAGGCGACAGAACACTCAGATGTGAACAGGGGCCTTTGAAATGAATGGGATTTGTCCGGTTGGGTGTTTTAAAGCTGAGGCTTAGAGCAGAAAAACACCCCAAAACACCTAGATGTGAACGGAGCCTAAATCCTTGTTGTGGACTTTCTATATAACAAATCAGAAAATGGGGGGGGGGGGTGGTTTCCATGTTTTTATGCAGTAATGTTGGTTGGTATTTTTGCACATTAGTATGTTTTTATTATTTGTTTTTTCTTTTTTACTGTAATGCTTTTTTTTTTTTTCTCCTTATGCCTTGGTATACTTTGCAGAGACGGCAAGTTACATATGATGCCAAGAGGATGTAGGTCACTAAGCTTTGTGATGGAAGGTACAGTACATTGCTCAACCATGAAATAATAAGTGTATGGGAACATCAGCATCAGCCAACCATTATGCAGCATTCCTGTACCCAACTGTAACTATATATATATATATATATATATATATATATAGATGGCCATAGGAAAAAAAGGGAATTTAAATGTATCAAGTACACTACTGAACTGTGAGAGAGAAAGAGAGAGAGAGGGAAGTGAGGGGAGAGAGTGGGGAAGAGAGAGAGAGAGAGAGCGGGAGAGAGAGAGAGAGAGAGAGAGAGAGAGAGAGAGAGAGAGGGGGGGGAGCTGGGGAGAGAGACAGAGAGAGAGAGAGAGAGAGCGGGGGAGAGAGAGAGAGCGGGGGGAGAGAGAGCTGGGGAGAGAGAGAGAGCGGGGAGAGAGAGAGAGAGAGAAAGAGAGAGAGAGAGAGAGAGAGAGAGAGAGAGAGGGAGAGAGGGGGGGAGGGAGAGAGAGGGGGGGGAGCGGGGGAGAGAGAGAGAGAGAGAGAGAGAGAGAGAGAGGGGGGGGGAGAGGGGGGGAGAGGGGGAGAGAGAGAGAGAGAGCTGGGGGAAAGAGAGCAGAGAGAGAGGGAGAGAGAGAGAGCTGGGGGAAAGAGAGAGAGAA